>NC_143017.1:35997318-36366068 GCF_055824585.1 Amblyomma mixtum | reverse complement strand
GATTTCTGTTCATAAGGACATCCATATACCCGCTATTTGCTTCAGATTCCAGCTGACAGAACTGGTAGCGAGCTACTGTGCGAACAAATGTATTCTCTGACCACGCTACTGGAACGAGGCACGTCTGTCCCTCAGCTCTATAAGTAGTTAGGTAAGCAACATTTGTGTTATGCATTAGAGAAACCGTGGACTCTGCACACGGGAACTGCGGCAAATGCTCGCAGGAATCATGCATCTCAGTGTTCTGTGCAGTATGTTGTGCCTTCCGTTCTTCACACTGACCAATGATAAAAAGCTGCTCGGGCATTCGAAACAGAATGTTTCTGGTTACGAGTGTTTTCAGCAAGCATTGCTAAAATGAGGCATTGTCGGTATGTTTCTTTGCAAGGTGGCAGAAACAGAACAGTACAATATCCTCAGCTATTGTAGCACACATGCTTTAGTCACACCCAGAACATTTTTTCAATTCAAGTTTCAATTCAAGTTTATTTGCATCTATACATGTACAGATGACGGGAGTGCAGACAAAAAGCCAAATGGATTTGGCTTGACGGGGTCTGTACCCCCTACAGAAATGGCACTGTGCACAAATAAAGAGAACGCAAAGATACAATAATGGATAAACGAAAAAAAAGTATTAGTGAACATTCTATAACATTCTATGCTATAACAGAAATACATACGGCCAAAAAAAATCAATGATAGAATGCTGAAAGGATTTAAAAAGCAGAAAGCATAAAGCATAAAATTATAGAAATAAAATAGCTTTGAAATTCACAAACATAAATAATAAGTTACTAACAAGCAAAGAAAATTGGTTAGACATTCATGGCGTCAGTGTATACTACAGCAAAGCAAACAAAACAAAAAAACGAATCCACAATGAGCCCATAAAAGGAGAGCTACGTTGTTATTAAGTTTCTAATGAGTTTAACAAAGATGGCAGTGTGTGGCGTAACATTTGTTGACCGTAGTTAGTGCGCGTTTTAGGAACGTACCATGTTTCTCTGTGACGTGTGTTGTAAATGTTAGAACTCATTGTCAATAGAGATAAATGCTCGAAGAATTTGGTGTTCTGTTTTTTCGCAGTAGTGAAACGCTTGAGTAAAATACTACGATATATGGAGGTGACCGGCTGTAAGTTAAGGGCACTGAAAAGAGGCTGCGTATGAGCGTCATATGAGGAATTAGCGATAGCGCGCACTGCTTTCTTCTGCAAAAGATAAAGCTTTGTGATGTTAGACATTGTGGTGTTTCCCCACACTAAATGGCAGTAATTCAGATGGGACAGGAAGAGACAGTTGTAAAGCAGCTTTTTCACGCTCAAGGGAAGAAAAAATCGAAGTTTCGTTAGTATCCCCACAACACGAGCGATTTTGTTAGCAACTGAGTCTGTACAAAGATTCCAAAGTAAGTTCTCTTGAAATACGACCCCGAGGCACTTAATGGATGGCACAATGTTGATAACCGAGGAACCCATTTGCAAATGGCCGTCAATGTGGACATTTTTGTTTTTAGGTTGAAAAAGTACAACCTTTGTCTTGCTTTTATTTATAGACAGTGAATTCAATGAACTCCATCGATTGAGTTCGCTTAAAGCAGCGTTCGCAAGAGCCAACAGGTCCCTTGTACAACCAGATGTAAAAAACAGACTAGTGTCGTCAGCGTATATGATGAATTGGGCAGTGGTGTCAATATTTATTATGTCGTTAATGTAAATATTAAATAACAAAGGTCCAAGAATGCTTCCTTGAGGTACACCAGAATGAATGGGTAAGTTATCTGAAAGACAGTTATTTATTGAAACCCTCTGGCACCTGAACTGCAGATAGCTTTTGATTAAGCTAAGGAATGGGCCCCTGAAACCATAAATTTCAAGTTTTGTTAGCAGTGTGGTGTGATTAATTGAGTCAAAGGCCTTTGAAAAATCGATGAAAATGCCTAGTGTCACAAAATTTTGCTCAAATGCTTGTAATATTAGTTCCTTTTGTGTTAGTAGAGCTAACTCTGTCGAATGACCCTTTCGGAAACCGAACTGACAATCAGTAAGGATATTGTGTTTTTCGCAGAAAGCGGTCATTCTGAGTGTTATTAATTTTTCTAGGCATTTTGAAAATACAGGTAAAATGGATATTGGTCTGTAGTTAGACATGTTGTTTCTATCACCGGCTTTGAAGAGCACTGTAACCCTTGCGAGTTGCATGCGCTTAGGAAATACACTGTTTACAAAGCACAAATTATACACATGCTCAAGAACTGGAATATCAGATCTAAAACGTGTTTTACGGGGCGTATTTGCAGGTCATCAATATCGCAGCTTTTACTGTTTCGCAGAGCCGAGAACGTGAGACAAATTTCTTCGGCGCTAGTTGGATGCAGAAAAGCACTATCGCAAGTTTTGGAATTGACGTACTCTGCGGAGCGAGGATCGTGCAAACTATTCACTAGGGACACAAAATAATTATTAAAAGCGTTTGCTAAATGCGCGCCTGATGAAAGTTCCCCATTAATGATCAATTCTCGTACGCCCTCTGGATGCTGACGTCCAATGTTAAGCACTGCGCTAAGGTTTCTCCACGTGATGTCCGTCCGCTTTACAGCTTCAGGATCAAACAACCTATGAAGGTAATCTTTCTTAGCTTGTCTGAGGGTTGCAGTTAACTTATTCCGAAATTTCTTAAATTCGGATAAATGGCACGTGTCTCTTGTGTCCAAAAAACGTTTGAATAGAGCATCTTTTTGCTTGATTAGTTTCAGAAGTGCACTGGTTATCCAAGGTTTTCTAGCTTTTCTAGGCTTCAGTGTTTTAGGGTGAAAAGATTCCGAGTAAGCCTTTTTGAAAAGACACAAAAATGACTCGTACGCGGCGTCTGCGTCAGACTGATTGTACACGTCGAGCCAATTTATTTTTGATATTCTTGTATGGAAATCCTCGAGTGTAGCTGGATTAATATCTTGGATAGTGATCGGGGGACACTGCTTTGGCTCTTTACTCGAGACATACGATTCCAAGAGAAGAAATACTGGCAAATGATCGCTAATATGAGCGCTGATTACTCCGGAGTTAATAGTTCGAGATTCAGTGTTTATAATGAAAACATCAAGCAAACTTTCACAGTCCTTGCTAATGCGAGTTGGAGCAGTAATTGTGTTGAAACATGCATTAGCTTCTAAAAGTCGAGTGAAATCAGTACTCAGCTGCGTTTCGTTCAACATGTTAATATTTATATCGCCGCCCAAGACGAGTTCATACCTGTTTTCATTTATCCAGGATAAGAAGTTTTCCATAAATGTGAAAAAGTTTGCAACGTTCCCGCCTGGAGGGCGATATAAAACAGAAAATATGCTTTCGTTGTGAACGACAGTCAAGATTTCAAAGTCCGCTGTAACCGCCGTAAACTCGTCGATTTTTTCACACTGAAAATTCTCCCTGGCCATGAAAAGTACGCCTCCACCGTTCCTGACTGAGCGATTTAAGTAGTGTCTTGTGTAACCTGGGATCTGCATAACTTCGTGGTCGTGTCGGTACCATGTTTCACAAAGCATAATAACATCAAATGAAAAGCCAAAACATGAAAACAAGGCACACAGCTCATCAGACTTATTGCGCGCTGATTGAGTGTTCAACAGGAAGAAAGATGTGCATGGCTTTTCATGATAAATTTTTGTCATATCCGCAGGGTTCACCGATTTGCCAGCCATTGACGGGAATGGCTGTTGGCAAATTGCTCGGAATCCTAGTTCCTCACTTCATCTTATCGATGTCCGCAACGCAAGATATGCGCAGCACATTCGACGTGTCTGTCTTGCGCGCGAAAATTTTGCCGCCCTTTGTCCACGCGTACTTCCATTCTTTTGATTTCTTTCGCTCCACAACTTGTCCAAGAAGTTTCTTCAAGGCGGGGCAAAGGTGCTCATTAATAAATACCGGGGGAGAACTGGAACCATCAGCACTCTCGTAACCAAAATCAGAGGTATAAATTCGATTTTTCCTGGCCTTTTCAATCACCGCTTCCCGTTTCGCACGAGAGCGGAACTGCACGACAATGTTAGGGCATCCTTTGTCTTTCCTTGGCACACGATGACACATTTCTACATCGGAATCAGAAATGGGTTCGCTTATGACGTCTCCTAGTTTGCTCAAGATTGAAGGTACGTTCTCGTCGTCGCTGACCGGAACGCCTTTAATCTCAATGTTCCGGTTCCTCGAGAACTGTTCTTGGTTTGTCACCCGGTCTTCAAGATCAGATAGTTGTTGTTTCAGTCCTGTGCATTCCTGTGATAGTTCGGCATTTTCTTTCTTTAGCGCTGAGTTTTGCTTTTCTAGTTTTGCGCAGCGCTCAGCCATAGCATCAAACTGTTCACTAAAGAAATCAACGGATTTTTTCAGTTCTTTGTATTCCTTTCGAAGCTCTTTCTCTAGTGCACTGCGCATATCTCGCATTTCCTGTTTAAAATCTTTCAACAGCTTTGTCACTTCAGTAGGCATTTCAAATTAGGAGTTCAGCAAACACGTACAAGAGCTTGGCAGCAGCGGCAGAAAGAAAAAAAAATAAAAATTGGTTACAAATGATTGCACAAACCTGTGTGTAAGATGCGCAGATTTAGTGAACCGGTCGGTACAGCCGCTGCTGCCAAATGACGATCAGCTGTGAGGTGCAGTCCTTTTGTAGTCGGTGCCTCTTTACGGCAGCCAATCCTGGTCCACGGCTCGCTGACGTCACACTGGAGGCCACGACAGTTTATAGATGAGCGGCGATACGTGCGATAGTCGGAGATGCGGCACGTGCAACGGTGATCCGCCGAAGATGCAGACCAAAGCCACCGGGAAAGCGGGTGGTGTCCTGTGTGTAAGATGCGCAGATTTAGTGAACCGGTCGGTACAGCCGCTGCTGCCAAATGACGATCAGCTGCGAGGTGCAGTCCTTTTGTAGTCGGTGCCTCTTTACGGCAGCCAATCCTGGTCCACGGCTCGCTGACGTCACACTGGAGGCCACGACAGTTTATAGATGAGCGGCGATACGTGCGATAGTCGGAGATGCGGCACGTGCAACGGTGATCCGCCGAAGATGCAGACCAAAGCCACCGGGAAAGCGGGTGGTGTCCTGTGTGTAAGATGCGCAGATTTAGTGAACCGGTCGGTACAGCCGCTGCTGCCAAATCACGATGATGTCCTTAAATCTCGGGAAGCTTTACAAGTCTGCGGCTAAAAGTATTCGCACCCCCCCACCCCGCGCCCTATTTAAACGCAGGTCTGTTGGAGTCTTCAGCACATGTCT
The DNA here is from genome assembly GCF_055824585.1 of Amblyomma mixtum. NCBI lineage: Eukaryota > Metazoa > Arthropoda > Arachnida > Ixodida > Ixodidae > Amblyomma > Amblyomma mixtum. Next base: position 36,360,789 of record NC_143017.1, on the reverse strand, counting down.
GTAAAACAAACTGAGAGCAGTTAAGAATTATGCGTCTAAAACTTACGCACAATTAGTTCACGGTGCGTGTGTTAAAGGAATAGAAAGTGCATCATCTGAAGCTTACGCCACGAAGGCTGGCTTCAGAATAAGCCGCGCATTCTCACGTTTTTAGCAATTATTGAGCAGATATTTATTTATCCTACAAGTTTGCAATGCGGGCAGCTATTCCGGGAAGTGCGGTTATAACCCTGACCTCGTATAATTTGAGGGGAACTTAACGTTTAGGTTCGGTGCAGCTCTATTTTCAAGCACTTTCGCTCCTAATGGCAATTTTAGTGCCGTTAAACGGCCATCGAGCTTTTTAAATTATGTGATATATTTCAAAGCAAAGAGTGCATGCGTTGCACAGGTAGCACAGAAATAAAAAGACTATAGGAGGATGAGGAGAAAAAGGAGGAGACAACAGCTACAAAAGTTCGCAGTTAATAAAAGTAACCTCTGAAGGGACCTACGTGGGGCAGTATTCTCATCTGAAGGCAGCTCGAGTCAGTAATTTCAATTTTTTATGCAGCTTATAGGTTATCCTTATTATGAACTCGGACACTCGGCGTACCTTCCTCTTCCGGTATCCCTTCAGCGCTTACAAAGACTCGAAAGTGTTTCATAAAATATCGTAGCCTTCTAGGTTTTCGGTTATTTCCTGCAGGCTTTGTTTGAAGCATCTACTTCCATCCAGCGATGTATATACACTTGTTTAACAAATGAACGTCCACGTTTCATTTTACGCTGTTTAAGCTAAGAATATTACTTGTTATTTAAATAATTAAGTTTTAACCACAGAAGAAATTCTTTGAGGTTTAGGTTGAACTGCGGCGTCATGATTTCTTTGCTTGTTGCGTCGACTGAGCGAGGAAATGTATGGGCAATTCAGGCGAAATATCTTGTTCTTCGAACATGCTTAAAAAGCATTAACTTCGCGTGTTCACCGAGGCATCGTGAAAAGAGCTGTCTGGGAATTGCAAGAAAGACAAACATGCCAGAGAACAAAGAGCGGTGGTAATACCTCAGACACTTTACGTACAGCGTAAATCGATGCTGTGTCTTGTGACCCCTTAGCTTAACGTTAAGTTAGGGCAGGTGCTGACGAAGGGAAAGCGCAAACTAGTAATAACTGCTGCGACTGAAAAAAGAGTGAAGAAATAAATGTAGGAGGTACTTCTTCCGTCCCAATTCAGCAAGATAGCAAAGCGTTTATATGGGCTAGGAGAATGCTTTCTTTCTGGCATCGTTTACATGACGGCCACTGAACAACACGCACGGCAATCTTCATTCACTGCGGCTCGATCTCAGGGAACAATGCAAACTGACCATCATCAGCGACTGACGGCGTCGTGTCGTTACATAAAGGCTGTCTGGGCGTTGGATGTTTCTTCAAAGCAGCTATGCACCTCGTCTACGGCGCTCTCAGTGGTAGAAATATATCAAAGGGTGCCATTTTTTTTCCATACTATTGTGAGCGCAAAAAGGCAGGACAATCATTTCCAGCGTGGTCCCACTTTAGCAGTTTTCGCCCAGGAACCGCTCCATCAAAGAAACACTCGCTTCAAGTCGACGATCATTCATTGTGCTCTTTCGGACACGCCATTCACTTAGGGCGAAGAGGCGGTGCTGACGGTGGAGTGCTGTTTTTACAGCTACGTGCAATAAAAAAAAACAGTCAAAACCATTGCTGAAACATGCTGGAACTATGTGAGTGTAGTTCCACTCTCTTCACTAAAACCTTAACGAAAGTCATTAGCGCCTTTCACACTACTCATTTTTATTCGCAGTCGTCGCTTCTTCTTAGCAATTCTACAGCTTTCTAAACTTCCTCACACATCCTCCACAACTGACTGTATCCCTTGTTGAAGCAATGAGACGCTCAAAGGTGCGCGTTTTTTCTTTAGCGTCGCGTTCCTTGGTAAAGGCACAATCTACCACCGAAGCCAGCTTTTCAAAGCGCACGTATTCCGATTATATGATAATCAGTGCCGATAAGTGCGGTAACAGCGCATGTTGTCATACAACCAGATTACTTCGAGAGTGGCGCTGTCAGTTTTCCCCCATTTGTTCTCTTGCACGTCGGCCAATGCCACTTCAATCACGTGACCGCAGGGAGCTAATTAGCTAGAATGTTTATACCCGGATCGACTACATAATCTTCGTAGAGACCATGTGGTCAGTGCAAATATTTGCGGCCATTTTCAGTATCTTAAACATGCAGCCATGGTGACACAATGGTAAGAGGTGTGAAATATGAAAAAAATCCAGCCCTCGGGAAAGAAGGTTTGGTCAAAAAAAATAATCTGCATATTTCTAGGTGGATACATATTCTCTGTGTAGTTTGCTCTATTTAGGCCGCTGGAACTGTGGCCTACGCAATAATGGCACCGTATACTTCCATCTCTTGCGTTACGTTGTGCTAAAGTTAACCACACATGTTAATTATATGAGCCTGAGAGAACAGCGAAATATCTTGCTTTCTTACAGATGCTGAGATTTAGGGACGAATATCGTGTCCAACAACACACAACATCCATGTCTTGTCGTCTATGTAATTTTTATTATTCATTTATTCATTAATATTTTGACGAAGACGAAGCTGGCAGTGGCGCAGGACGGAGCGCTCGCGCTAGGCCAGCGGCCATTAAATCATTTCTCGTTCATGGTTCACCATGCCTCATTCTTCGGCTGGCCGCCACGTTACATTTCGTGGAGGTGCTGGGCTCCCTGCACCGGCATCCTGGTCCCGGAGCTTCGGTGTCCTGCGCCTGCCGTGGACGTCGGCCGTGAGTGCCTGGTCCGCGCCGCCCGGCCATGCCCCAGCCTGCCCGACCTGAACCGACCTCGCCGCTCACCCCAGCCCCGTCCCCCGCCCGGAACCTCCAGACACGACGACGCAAGACCCGACCGACCGACAGAACGCGAGTGCCTGGCTCTTGTTTGGGCCATTGGAAAATTCCGCACATATTTGTTCGGCCGCCCATCCACTGTTATAACCGACCACCACGCCCTGTGTTGGATCTCCTCTCTCAAGGACCCTACTGGCCGTATTGGCCGGTGGGCATTGCGATTGCAACAATACACCTTTTCCGTGGTTCACAAGTCCGGTCGCCTGCATCAAGATGCAGACTGCCTGTCACGCTATCCCGTCGATCCTCCTTCTTCTACAGAGTGTGAGTCGGATGCCTGTGTCCTCTCCATCTCCGACTTCTCCCACATTGCCGACGAACAGCGCTTGAATCCCACCCTCACCTCTCTCATCAACCGCCTCAGCACCGACCAGCGCGACACTTCTCTGGCCCGGTTTTTGCTGGACGGGTACACGCTGCACCGCCGCAACATGCGACCTGATGGCGCTGAGCACTTGCTAGTTGTTCCCCGACACCTACGCTCCACTGCTCGAACAACTGTATGACGCACCTACGGCTGGTAATCTTGGTGTCTCCCGTACGTACGACCACGTGCGCCGGCGTTTCTTCAAGCCTGGTCTGTACCGCTTCGTCCAACGCTACGTGGCCGCTTGCGACCTCTGTCAGCGCCGAAAGAAGCCCGCTGTCCTGCCGTCTGGGCACCTGCAGCCGATTCCCATCCCGACCGAGCCGTTTTCTCGTGTTGGGCTAGATTTACTTGGGCCCTTCCCGGAGTCCTCCTCGGGGAACATGTGGATTGCCGTCGCCACCGATTATGCCACGCGGTACGTGATCACTCGCGCCATTCCAACCAGCTGCGCCACTGACGTCGCTGACTTTCTTCTGCACGACGTCATATTACACCATGGCGCTCCCCGTCAACTCCTTACTGACCGTGGCCGCTGCTTCCTCTCCCGAGTTGTTGACGAAATCCTTCGTTTGTGCTCCGTTCGTCACAAGTTCACCACTGCGTATCATCCTCAGACGAATGGCCTTACGGAGCGTCTTAACCGCACGCTGACAGACATGCTCGCCATGTACGTATCCGACGACCACCGGGACTGGGACATAAGCTTGCCGGCCTTCCCGATGCGTCACGACGGCAGCTTCCTCCCCGTCTGGAGTGAATTCGGACGCCGCCTCGCCCTGCTGTTCATCTCATCGCCCAAGGATGCGCAGCTGTTGGAACGCATCGGCAACGCTCGAGGACTGTTCAGCATCTGTGCCAGCCTGTCCCAGTTTCAGCCATCGGCCTTCCGCATGCTTGTGGCCCTAAGATGTGGCGGCTAGACAGTCGGGACGGCCTGGACACGTTTTAATGTGCAGCGCCCGGCAGCAGCGGACTCCCGAGGGGGACCACACAGAAGAGACGACGAAGAAGCCCTGCCCGCCACCATGGCTAAGGCTAGCCAGAATAGCGGGGAAGGCAGTTCGGCCGGGAGACGGCGCCACGAGAGTGCCCACAGCCGGCCCTGTCACTACATATGCGCGTGACGCTATCGCCCGAGCAGACGCCGCCCGCCAGGTTGCTCGTCACATGCTCTCCGCCTCCCAAGAGGCTCAAAAACACCGCTACGATGGCCTGCACCGTGATGTGCGCTACCCTGCCGCATCTCTCGTATTGCTGTGGCTCCCCTCCCGCCGTGTGGGGTTATGTGAAAAACTTCTGCCACGCTACAGAGGTCCGTATCGTGTATTACGGGCAGTGACCGACGTAACGTATGAAATCACGCCGCTGCACCCAAAGTCGACGCCCGCCCCACTGACATCTGAAGTCGTTCATGTGGCTCGCCTCAAGCCCTATCACCCACCCTCGACATCGCACGCCTAACACGCACCGGGACGTTGCCTTCAGCCGAGGGGGATATTGTTACCGGTGAACTGGTTACTAAATAAGTGAACGAATCGTGAACGAAGAAGTGGCAGTGCGCTGGACGACGACGACGTTGACAGTGGGTAGCTGGGCCCTCGGAGTCTGAGCTGAGTGCTGGCCATCTCACAGCAACCGCCAATATAGACTTACCGCCGTAACATCCCCGTAACAATATTTATTATTCACCTATTTTTTTTCCTCTTTTCCTTAGGTGTGCCACTTCAAGGAATTTACTCGGTCTAAACATCTAAAAAAATAAGGCCTGTGCAGAACTTTATTATTCGCCTTCATCTTCCACTTCGTCTTCCACTTCCACTTCGTCGTAGCAATACTGACGTTACATTCCTCCTCCGACGGTTGCTAAAAAAGGCGAGTCGCTCAACACCCAAAATTTCAAAAGAAGTTCAAGCCACATTGCATGCTTTTGGGCATCCTCCTTTAATGCGGGAGGAGGAAGGTTCACTTCCCAGTGCCACCGGGTATCCACCGGAGATACAATGATTACAAGTGCTCTCGGCCTGTTGCAAGGTTTATGTGGGGTGAAATGCTTGAGAAATGAGTGTTTGATCCAGCCTTCTATATGTGAAAAGACCTCGTGCTAAGGCGCTCTTTGCCTAAAGTTGCTCTTGGGCAATGGAAATTCTTCATCATCATTTCGCCATCCAAAGAAAAAAAAAGAATTCGCGCTGCTCACAGCTCGCATCATTTTATAGCAGGACTTTGCTGTCCGCATTTATCCGCCCCCCACCTCACGCTTATAAACGGGCAAAAAAAGAAACATGTGTAATCCAAAGCTAGTATTATTTTTACGATTGTTCGGGCACGAAAAATGGAGAAAGTACTCGCAGCGGTGGCTGTGAAGCTTTGGCGTTGGGCTGCTTATTACAAGGTCGCGGGTTCGATCTCGTCCGTGGTGCTCGTATTTCGTTGGAGAAGAAACGCAGAAATGCTCATCTGCTGTGATTCAGAGCGCGTTAAACAACCCTAGATTGGATAGGTTCATAAATTAAACCGGGGCTCAAGATTACGGACTTTTCATAGTCTGGACGGCTTGTAGAGGGTGACACCCAACAGTATTCACATTTCGCCACATGTGGAATGCATACTGATAAACAGGAGCGCAGTAATGTTCAGACACGAAAACAACTATTGAGGCTTCATCGCAAGCGTTGACCTGCGATTTTTCTGAGATTTCTGTTTAGAGGGTGCTCCTATATAATTTCTCTCGTCGCTTTATCACTGCACTTGCTTCGCCTCGTAGTCTTTGAACGGCGAAGATTATGCTTTTACATCCTACACGCTCTCTACTATGCGCATTTAGGAGTCCCAAAGATGGGTTTTGGAAGTTCACGTTGCTGCAACTTGGTAGTCAATCGCCGTCCAGTTTGATAGATGGGGCGGCGGGGACATTAATACAGAATAATGAAATCAAGAAAACGAAATTTCCTTCGCAGTGAAGATAGTTTTCTTGTTGTTTCCTTGTTCAAGAATGAGTTTCACTTACGCCAGAGGCCATCACCCTGCGCAAACAGGGCAGCTTTTTCGGGGCCGACAGTAGCACGTCCAACCAGCTTCTCTTCCTGTCGCGCTCAGATTGTTAGGAGGCACTGCTGCTTTGCGCCATAAAATTTATGGTTCTTACCAACACTACCTATAAAGCATTCATTTTCGCACTAAGATCATTTATGCCATGAAGCTCACCCCCCACACAAGTGGCCTCGCGCTGTGCTTTCCTTCAAAAAAAGCCATAGGAATATTGCTTCAGGCAGGAATCCATTGGGCGAGAGAATAACCTCTTCTAAGCGAATGAAACCAGTTGCAGTAGGTACAAAAATAAAAGATTTCAATGCCGTCAATCCAAAAAATACCCCTCGTTCTCCTCGCCAAAAAAAAGAAATTGCCAATAAGTTGATTATCTAAAGCACAGACACGCATTGAAACATGGCGTTACAGGTACTGGGCTTCATTCTTCTGAACTAATGTGCACCCTTTAGTAACCTGCCAGCTTTCATGAATGCCCTCCATCCTCGTCGTTCCTTTTTTTCTGGTCTGACATCTTCACGCGCCAGTGCTTCCTTTGTTATAGCGGAGCTCCGTTGACAGGAGGTGTCAGATCTAGCGGTGCGTTCGCAGCAGCTGAGCGTGAATGCCCTCGGCGAAGATAGGAAGACGCTCTGTAATCCATTTGCCCGCCAGCTCCTCTTGCGCTGGCGCTAGCTAGTCACTCAGGTTTGCAGCGAACCATTTAGTGGTGGAGGTGTCTGGTAGGCCCTGTAAATTGGCACGCGTCAATGGGATCAGCGCCGGTTGTGCAAGACCCGGAACACTACGCTTTTCCCTATCCCTGTCCTGGTCCCTCTGTCGACCGCTGCCGATGCTGCTTCGTACTCTAGCGAGTGTGGGCTCAAGTCAGAGGCGCGTTGTCCATCCTTCCTCCACAATTTTTGTGTTTTGGGACGCACACGAGTAGCGAGATGAGAGATGTGCGCCATTCTTGCACTTTCACGGCATCGATCTCCCCGATTTCCTGTTATCATTCATTCTTGGCCATTGAGTTTGGCGAGCATAGAACAGCATTGCTCGCGGAAATACGTATATTCCAAGTATATTCCAAGTATATATTGCCACACTTATTTTAGACACTCTACCGGCGCCCCCGTGCGGTCTCTCTTCGTACTTTGTCGCGCGCCGGACTTCGTCCTCTTCTCCTCGGTTCTAGGGTCGGTCGGCTGCACTCTGCCCAGTGTGCTTGCCAAGTACTGTTCTGCCAGGGAGAACGTACTACCGGCGTCCGGTGACAATATTCCAAGTATATTCCAAGGTTAGTAATGTATGCGGCACAGTGCGACCTTACTTTGCTTATGCACACCTGCATATTTTGACGTCGTTTCTATTCACTGGCTGTTTCTGTTCTCTTTTATATTTCTAAGAAAGGTCACGCAGACAATGCTTTCTGCCTTCTTACACGCTATTCGCGTTAGGGTACTAAAGAAAAGGCCGAGGGAACAGCGAATTCAACTCAGCCGACTTTTCTGCGGATGGCACGTTGAGAACGTCAACCCGCCTTTTAAAATACACATAAATGCAATCTGAAAGGGCTGCAGTTACGTGACTTCTGAGGTAACCGGGCCGCGTTTAATTCGTCGTAATTAAGTCACGTATAGTTTTGCGCACTGAAAAACTTTTAGCAGAATTTACGTATCATTCACATCACATTCGCAGGAGAAGCAAGAAAAAAAGTAGAAAGTGCGCTGGTTTTCCTTAATAGAACAATTCACTTCTGCTAGAAAGCCAAACCCAAATGGCCTCAGGCAGAGGGGCGTCCTGTAAAACGGCAGAGTCCCTTGTACAGGGAGAGTTTCCATCTCTGCTTGTCCTGAAAACCCAGCGTATCAATCACCCAAGCATTCCTCCCTTCGCGGGCTGTCGCTGTCCAGCGGATTCGTTCCTCAGGTTTTTTTCCCCGTTGGCGACATTGAAATGCACAGTGTGCGTGCATGAAGCCATACAGTATAGAATCAATTTTCCCTCACAACTAAGCCTCTTTTTTCGTGGTGGCCCGCACAATAATTCTTCAAGCCCTGCAGGAAAGAAAACATGAGATCTGAGAAATTTCGAAACCAGCATGCAATGCGCTCTTTACTCTTTCTTTACATTTCTTTACTTTCTCTTTTTAAAAGACAACCGTCGTAGGCGTTGCCGCCGGCAATCCATTTCTGCCGGAACGCAGTGATAGAAAGAAGCTTTCCTGTAGAGCGTCTTCTTTCCATTCGATTGGCTGGAGGGATCATCAGAAAGAAAGCTAAGCTGTGCATCTTTGTAAAAACTCTTTGTATGTCGCAACATCTTAAGAGGAGGGCCGAGGGGATACATGTAGGCAACCGCAACGTCAAGCATTTCTTGCAGTCTGCACTGCCGCTTCGTTCATACAGAGCGTGGTGTTGTACAGAACTTTCGCAATAGAGGAGAGATGGAGGGCGGAAACCTGCGAGGTTGGAAGGGGCTGTCATAAATAACAGTAGTCGAGACAAAGAAGGGGAGCAACCGAGAAAGGCAAGCCAATGCAAACCAAGCCTAGTGTTCCCAAACTGGACAGCGGAAAAAGCAGCAGCCCCACTACGAAAACGGCTTCGAGAGTTAGTGGGGCGGTGGTGAGGAGGAAATGAGGAGGAGGTCACACGAAATGCAAGCCTCCAACCCAGAAGTGTGCGTGTGTGTGTGTGTGGGGGGGTGGGTATCGGTTTCGGTCACTCGGCAGCTTAACAGTACATCTTTGGACTGTGTCGGATAGAGCGCAAAGACTATTTGTTGCATTCAGCGCAGCCGGTTTTTTGAAACCCAAACCAGAGTTGCGGAAAAGCTCACTCTCGAAATTAGTTGCTGCTGTAGCTTTGGTTGGGTGGAAGCTTTTAAAGAACGCATCATTTGAAATGCACTCTGAGCACGCGTGTCTAGAGTGGAGCGGAGTGGAGCGGTATGAACAAAATGTAAGTTTTACGCTACCGCTCATTTTGGGACATGGCGCATGGTCTCCTGCCACTTGTAAGTTTATACTGTTGCTCTCGAACCTAAGCATTGCCGGTAATGGCTGATAACTTCTCCAAAATGTCTTTCACACAGCACCACTCGAGCGCTGAATACAAGCCCGCTCATGGGAGCACATATCCACTTAATTTAGTGGTTGGTTGGTTGGTTGGTTCTCGGCTGCTGGCCCGAAAGACGCGGGTTCGATCCCGGCCGCGGCGGCTGAATTTCTTTGGAGGAGAAATTCGAGGCCCGTGTACTGTGCGATGTCAGTGCACGTTAAAGAACCCCAGGTGGTCGAAATTTCCGGAGCCCTCCACTACGGCGTCTCTCATAGCCTTAGTCGCTTTGGGACGTTAAACCCTATAAACCAACCAACCAACCACTTAATTTAGTAAAAGTTCAGTTCATTACGGCACGATTTATCAACACAAGAAAACTCAAGACGGGCGCTTAGACGGGCGCAGAGAAAAAAACAATAGTAATAGGTCTTTCTTCACATTATTTTACATGATGCAGGGAATTTGCAGAAAAAGATGCTGAAAGCCAGCTCGACAGGGTCGCAGGCCCCCTTCACTAGCAGTTCGCACAGTCAACGAAAGATAAGATGAACAGCAACTCTGTCACAGCAAAAAAAAAATGCAAAAACACCAGCCGAAAAACAAAGACGTAAAAGGTAGACAACAAGAGTAGTCTGAAATAATAATGCACTTTGCTTTTTTATAGCCCTCACATCCTTTTTTTTGTATTTCCGCAGTTGAATATTATGTGGTGAGGAACGACCAACTTGGCCAGCAGCGGGCTGTTGTAAACTACACATGCATCCAGAGCACGTCAGAGTCTGCGGTAGCGCCAGGTTGCCGCTTGTCATGAGCATTATCGATCCCTATCACGCTTCTGCGTCACATGTGTCACGACCACAAAGCATGATTTGTAGCGTATACGGCACCGCAGGCCTCTGTGCTAACCTTTAAGGAGCCTGGTTCCTTCTGCCAAGCTCGCCCGTAGCGTTCAGTACATCCGCGCGGTTTCAGAACCTGCACACTTTGCTCACTGAAAGGTCAACGAACACACAAGACAGGACAACTTCTTGTACGCGCCAGACTACTAGCTACGGACGCCACGAGTCCCGATTGCTTGTCCCCCGATGAGACCTTCTTGCCAGCATTCGCCTAGCCTCTCCCCCGCCCCCCCCCCTCCTCTGCCCCCAGAATAATTTATGCTAGCGACCACTAGAGGCACTGCTGTCTTTGGGGCATCCGAAGATGCTTTGTGGCTATAATTGAACGGGGCCCGGCACCGATATAATCCGACTCGCTATGAACGCATGTGTACGCAATTGGTGCGTCCCTACTGAAAAATCCGGTATGAATTTTAAACCGGAACCGCATACCGGGTTATTGTACAGGATTTGCGATACCGGATTACTGGAATATCCTGTATAAAACAGGAAAGTCCTGTATAATACAGGACTCTCCTGTTTTGTACAGGATACTCCGGAATCGCAAATCCTGTACAATAACCCGGTATGCGGTTCCGGTTTAAAATTCATACCGGAATACAGGACAGTCCTGTATTAAACAGGCTAGGCCCGTATTATACAGGAGGGCCCTGTATCACAGGACAAAGGCAGAATAAAATGCTTCAAATATATCCCACTTGGACTAAATCTGCCCAAAAACTGGGGCCATAAGTGTACATGCCAAATGCTGAAATATACAGAGCCTCAGAAACTGGTAATCTGCGATTATCAGCAACTCGCATTGCAGTCGATGTGCCATTGTGTTATTTGCTCCCACCTTTTACCAAAGTATTGGTAGCTTGGTGAGTATTATAATGCATCAAAAACTCCAAAAGATGTTTATTTTTTCCGCATGTCTTGAACCAGCTCACTAAGGTAATAATTTAACCCTTTGCGACGATCTACCGGCGCTGGGGTCTCTACAGGGTGCTGGCCAATGAAGTAGTCAAAAGCACCTGCAGAAAAGAAAATATGATTGGTAGTACATAATGCCCCCAGCTTATCATTTAATTGCGCACTGACACACAACATAATGCATTGAGCACTGTGACATGCAACTTACGGCCAATGGCTTGTAGCTTTTCAGGGGTCATTGGCTTTCTGCCCACTGTGGAGGCTTCTGACTTCAGGTTCCAATGGCAAGCTTGCCCTGTAACGCCCCTTTCCAGGAGTTGTGGAGTCGTCCAAAGGCTGCGTCTTTACAGAAACGCGAATCTTTGGGTGCCACCATAACTGCTGCGCACGTTGCCGAAGGAATAAAAATTCCATTCCCGAGGTGGACCTGTATGCAATAACAAATGCATACCCCAGTAGCACAAACGGGGCTCTGAATTGCGGGCCCCCGTGGGCCCAGACAAGCCACAGACAAGCCAGGCGTCTCAAGACGCCAGGCCCTGAGCATTGGCAATGCTCAGTATCGTGAATGCACCTCCCGCCTTCCATATTTGAATCAATAATGTATTGAAAATCTGCGTCGTAACATTGTTGGTGTGTAAACAGGTTGCTCAGACGATTGCGATGCTTGCGTGGTCATCCTCCATTATTTACGGCACATACCGCAGCATCGATGCGATGCGTGATGTTTGTTCAAGGTCTTGAGCCGCTCCCCCTCAGGACGCTTATCAATGATTGCTCTCGCACGTATACACCATGTGCCTCTGTAAAGAAATAATACACACTATAAAACTAATTTTAGTCGTGCTATCATGAAGGACAAGCAATTTCGGTATGTAACTGAAAGAAAATTTTGCGCTATTTCGTCCCTCTACGCTGTGCAGTCTACAAAGTTTTAGTTAAAAAGACACTGAACAGTTAGAACGTTTCTGTTGACGCCGAGCATATAACCGAGACGGAGGCAGTACTTAAAAAGCAGGGTGATTTAAAATGCGTACATACGTGCTAGCAGCACGACGTCGCCGTCATAAAATCCGCCTTCCACCGGTCAAATGTTCACCACCGGCCTCCACCGGTCAAATATTCACCACTCATGTCTTTCGGAGCGAAGTCATTCATCACTGAGACAAGGATGATAGGGTTCCACCATATTTGCACTGGACGTACGCATGAAAGGCGATGTCATCTTTGATCATGGATTGATCAAGGCAACACGAAGAGAGGCGCAAAAAATTGTATAACACAAATTCAACGCCAACGAGCGAGTGCCAGCGTGTTTTCCCAGCTACCTTCATCCCTTGACACTCAACCCAGCCGCAGGAGAGAAGTAAAAACCTGGGGCGCTATGCCGGAAGGCCCGAGTTTGGCGCTCGCCCGAGTTTCATCCGAGTTTGCGATGACGGCAGTCAGTGAACGAAGATAGCGCGGAACGTGCGCAGGCAGCGGACAATAAAATGTAGAGATAAAGCCACGTAAAGGCGATACAAGCGCACCCTGCGCGCCTGTTTCACACTTCAAACACAATACACTGCGCAATACCAGGCCGCAGCGCTACCTGAAGTTATCAGCGCAATATCAGCAATCGCGAAATCGTGACTTCTCTGCTATCTATCTGCACACTCGCCGCTAGCTGTTTGACACGCCTTTTCGGGCGCGTCAAAGGCGTGCCTTCTCTTTCAGGCTCCATCTGTCTCTCCATTTCCGAAGACGAACAGTGCGCACTAGGTGCACTCTTGTATCAACCCTTTCTCTTCTCTCGAATACGTTAAAAAGGCAACAGACAATATTATGAACATTTTGTTCATTTCCAAATGTATTTTAAAATCTGAATCCAATGAAGCGTTGTTGAAAAGCATAGCTTTAGGAAAATAACAAAGATTTGACACTTTCTGCCGCTAGAGGCGATAGTAAGGCCATTGCTTGCAGCGTGGCTTGCATACGAGCTAGAGCGGCAGCCCACCGTGTCGAAAACGAGAGAGCTCCTGCGCTGACACGCCGCCGGTAGCGCTGCCTTCGACTGGAAAGACTGGGCAACTACTACACGCTGAATCTGTCTTATTTTTCGGCCATTGCGATAATATATTTTATTGTGTCTTATATTAAAATATAACAGTCATGCATCTTCTGGCTTGCATTATAAACAAAAGCAAAAAACAACTTCACTGCTCCCCCGCGTCACTGCTGCTCTCTGCAGGGACCTCTGGTGGAGCTCTCCGCTGCTACGGCCGCTGCCGCACCCCGCTATGGCCAACCATTGCTTTTAGTACGCTCTTGGCAAATCTCAGCGGTTGAAATTGGCCGTGCGAGCGGCTGTGATGCGGTGTGAGAAAAAAAATTGCGGTTTGGCTGTATTCAATGATTCATTACGTATGCCTGTTGCGTGTGACGCCTCTTTAGTGCACTGCGGATACGAAGAGCGTGCTACCCAGCGACACAACTCATCCTATGTCATCAGACGCTGACTAAAAGCTGTGAAGGGGGTGGCGCGCGTATCTGCGTAGTATTTGTTAACGTCGCGCACTTCAAGGTTTTGCGGACTGATTTGGTCACTAACGTCGATCGCCGTTGTATACCGCAGGGACATCGCATTAATATCATTCGGGCGGGTGAGGGATCCTGTTTGTAATAATGGAATCGGACTTATAACAGAGAAAGGTGTTACGGTTGTGAAGTACGCATTGCTTGCGTGCTGGATATTACAAACACTTTATTGCACTGGGTCTGGAGCAGCGATCGTTTGTCGATCCCAGATGCGTTTGACACATTGATGCTGAGCTTTATCACCGATGAAAGGACGGCCAAGCCAAACACCTGTGATGCGATGTTGTTGGAGTAGGACGTGCTCCAAGCATCGGTTCGTCGTCGTGCTCCGTGTTTGACGCCTTGCAAGCAGGTGTGACGCGCCTTCAGCGTTGTACTGTGTCTTACGTATAGTTGCAACAGGCTATAGTGTTGTGCAATCTTGGTATGCGAGCGAAGAAATCGGCGGCTTTCGCCACGTTGCGTGTCCTTCGCAGAGGTGCTTAGATTTATCAGCGATGACGTCCGTTTTGCCAGTTATATTTCGATGGTCAACATCGTCGATGTCTGTCAGAAATCAGCACAGCCGCGCAGCATACCTGTAGCCGGCAGGGATGTTGGGAGTGGCCAACCCATAGCGCGTACGCCTATAATTTATGTACGGCACGCCGGGGGCGTGACCAATGGTTTTGATTGACAGGTGAACTCGGAGCTAAACTCGTGAACGGTGAAGTGCCCCGAATTCATCTCGGGACTGTCATGGCGGCAGCAGCAGCAGCCTGGGTAATCGGTTCCTCTGACGGCAAATGTCAGTACGGTCGGCTGGACCCGTTTACTGCCTTGGCCGACGACGAATTCCAGCGACATTTTCGCCTCTCCAAAAAATCGGTACGATGGTTGTGTAAATAGTTAGGCGACGACCCACGCCTGCGGAGAGTGCATACCGGGCTTCATTCGCTTTCGGTCGAAGAGCAAGTCCTCTGCGCCCTCCGGTTCTTCGCGACCGGGAGCTTCCAGGGGAGCGTCGGCGCAGACCGCTTTATTGGACGCCAATAAAGCACTGTGAGCCGCTGGGTGAGGGACGTCTCCAACGCGCTTATCGACGCGGCTGTGCAGAAGCGGTGGCTCGCTTTGCCCACGACTGCGGCCGAGCGTGCGTATGTTGAGGAGCGTTTCCTTCTGCGCGGCGGCATCACAGACGTCGTGGGATGCTTCCACGGGACCTACATTGGCGTAAAGGCCCCTTCGAAGTCCAGCCTTGACATGGTGAAGGCCAACTATTTCTCGAGGAAGGCACATTATGCATTGAACATTGCAATCAGTAAAAAATAATTGTTCTCGCCAAGCCCTTTGGGCTACTCTACAGCACAGTGCCAAAGTCGGTCCCAGACTCTTTTGGTGAAGACTGGATCAGCCGCTAACCGGTTCCACAGAAAAATTCATAACATGCCAGGTACCTTAAGAGAGGCCCACAAAAAAAAATAAAAGATGCCCAGGCTTAGCTTGGTTAAGCCAAGAATGCGTTGCATATTGCGCGGTCTTTTTTTTTTTTTGAGGGCGAGGCATTGCTTGGCGGCACTCGATTTTCTCGGCAAGACGTCACGCGCCGGCGCAGCGCTCCTAGCGGGAGGAGCGGGAGTCAGGTGGTGGCTGCGGCCGCGCGCTACCGCGCGATTTGGGGCCCAGCTTTTCCTCCGTGACGTCACGCGCCGGCGCAGCGCCCCTAGCGGGAGGAGCGGGAGTCAGGTGGTGGCTGCGGCCGCGCGCGACCGCGCGAGTTGGGGCCCAGCTTTTCCTCCGGCTGTCGTGACGTCACGTCACGTGGTTGCGCTCAAGGTCAATGGTGGCTGCCCGGCCGCGCCCAAGGGCTGAACTGAGTGATTGCAATATGCAACCAATAAAAGTGGGCTCCTCGGCAACGGCGAAATCGAAAGTTGCAGATGGCCACTTGTTAATCGGGCCACTGCAGAGCAGTCACCACTGTGCTAATTAAGTAAATCCGACGAATGAATGTCATCTTTCGCACAAACCTCTCACTTGCATCGAAAAAATATAGTCACAATGCTGCAAAATCGGGAAGATAACCGCCACTGCTGACCAAAAGCCGGTGCGAGCTCATTGACAACGAATTTCGGACAGCTCACATTAACGCGGTATGCATGTAATGAGCAGATGCATGCAGTTCATTTCAGAACACGGAATAATATTCAAGGGATTCTGAAAAAAACGAGTTTTCTCATTCAACTCACGCGAAATTCAACTTGAGATGAAAAAAAATGTGAGATAAAAAAGTTTCACCATGCGGGATTTGAACCCACGCGCTCCCATTACCTGTCGACTCTCCGGAGCGACGCGTTAGACCACAGCGCGGAGTGATACACCTCTCTTTATATTTTTTTGCGGACTACTTCCGTAGCCTTCACAGCGTTGCACATGTACCTCGTCGCCATTGGCGGTCAGCTGATGACGGGCGTTGGTAGCGTTCCCTCGCGGTACAAAGCAAAATTTAATAATGCATAAATCACTCCAAAGCGCTTTAAATCCAAATCTTGCACACTATAAAATGCTTATAAAGGTGTATTAAGTTCATTATAAAATTCAACAAACCTCGTTTGTCTAATTGCACACGCAGTGCACTTGGTGGAGCGACACACAAATGAAATGTGCACCGGCGGTTGGCTCACGTGACCCGTTCTTTGTAGACCGCCCAAGAAGCCGATGAGGTGGCGCCGATGTGACGATAAAGCATGGAATATATCCAGATAACCCAATGAAGTTGGAGGCGTGACGAGGGTGGGATTTCGTCTTGCTACCATTAGTTCACTCATCTGAGGGCGTCGCCAGAGCTCGGGAAGATTCCGAGTTTCAGCAAACTCGGGCCT
The DNA here is from genome assembly GCF_055824585.1 of Amblyomma mixtum. Classification (NCBI taxonomy): domain Eukaryota; kingdom Metazoa; phylum Arthropoda; class Arachnida; order Ixodida; family Ixodidae; genus Amblyomma; species Amblyomma mixtum. The sequence goes on along the minus strand of NC_143017.1, from coordinate 36,344,142 downwards.
TCCAGCATAGCGCCCCTGTTCCAAACAAACGCAGGAAAGGCGGGGGGGGGGGGGGGGGGGGGCACTTTTGCAAAAAGTCACCGCGAAGCGGCCGGGGACAGTGAACAAGCAGAATCGGAACCTCCTCGCCACTTCATGGAAGTCGCGGGGAGCGTGGTCGGGACGGCGGCTTAAAATGTTCGGTCGTGGGTTGACAGACACAGAGGAGCCGAAGGGGAAGGAACAAAGCCCGATAGAAAAACCAGGAATGCGCAGGTTTTTTTTGTTGTGACGGACCCAGGAAAAGCAGAGAAGGCGGTGATGAGAGAAAAAAAAAAAGCTTTAAAGGGACACTGAGGAGAAATTGAAGTTGGCTTGTATCGACAGAATACCAGCTCCTGATTACAAAAACGCCACTCATACTGACAACAAAGCTCTTGTAACGTAGAAAAGAGCAAGAACCAAAATACAGGTATCGCCGCCACAGGCCAAACTCGCAAGTACAAGCGTGATGAGATCATAGAACAAAACAGTGTTGCTAGAACGAATGGTTGTAGCAACACCAGGAACCGAGAAACCATGCATCACTGAGGCGCAGCCAATGCATGCGCAAATCTCCTTGACGTCGCCAGATGGCGCCACTTGCCCGGCTGCTACGCGCGCTCCTGAAGCATCGGGACAAATTAGCGCCTGTTTTCCGGCGGTAGGCGGGCTCCCGGTATTCCGCTAGCGGTAACAAGGTACACGGTATGCTAAAGGTGTCTATTTGCGAGAACTTCGAGAACGAGATCCATCGTAACGCTGGCAAAACGCCAGTGCAAACGTAATCGAAGCGACTGTAGCGACGGCCGCAATAGCCGATAGATGCCTTCAACGTGCGGCCGGCGGTAGCTTTCTTTTCGGCTGCTGCTAGGCCGCACTGCTGGCAGCTAGAAATCACGGAGTCTGCGTTACGTCATGTGCACGTCATGTTTCACGTCTCTTAGTCCTCTGTCGTCATAGACGAATCCCAAGTTTGAATCAGAGCGGCGGGAAAAACTTTTTCAACTTCGAATCCAAATTTCTTAGAAATAAATGCATCTTTCGCTGCCGGCCAAGTGGCAACAAAGCCATGACATGCCGAACTATCGGATTTTACTATAAAAAAAATATTAATAGTGCTCTCCTCAGTGTCCCTTTAAAAAATTTGCGTAAAGACGGGTTACTCGTGTAAGGTTTCTACAGGTGGTTTTTGTTTTTATTTTGTTCTCTCGAGCGCTGTATCTTCTAGCTAGCACGAAGCGTCGCCCTTAAGGGAACACCGCAAGCTGCCGGCTCCGTTGAATTAACCTTTTCTTGTTCGTCGATAGAAATGTTCTGGGCGATTTGTGATTAGCATGCCTTCCTGATAAAGTGAAGGGTGCGGCCGCTCGGGATGGCACTTGGACAAGTTGCGTTATCAATGGGCAATCACTTGACGAAGAAGAAGTGCAAAGAATTCCTGCACGAAAACCAAGAATTTTCTTTCTTCATCGATGCGTCGCTACAGACTGCCGCTAGCGAACATTAAAAAAGCTGCTGCAATGAACGCGACAGTAACAAACCTTTTGGAGCCTCTGGCGCAGTCACCGGAGGCTCGCCATGTTCATCAGCCAGTCGTGAAGTTCTGCACTGTGAAATCCAGAGTAATCTGCGCAGGACTTACGAAGGCTGCTGGCGGATATATACTAGCCGTGTGCCCGCACACAGCCGCCCTGACTTTGTCAGGGTGCTGCACGGGAAGCCAATATGGCGGTTGCCCTCAAATCACCAAATCATGCACAAACTGCATGTTTTGCCACTGCGAAGCTCACGCTTAGCCCTTTTCTTTTCCTAGCCCTTTCAACAAAACCGTGTATGTGTTGATTATCGAACTTATGCGCGCGCTGCCCCCCCCCTTTCCCCTAAAAAATATCTGCTGGCGTACAACAGTCAATCTGCAGACCAAGCACCGCGGCACATATCGCTCTGAATACAGGCTGGTATGTCCGGTTTGAGCTCCGTACCGGACTAGTCTGTCCGGTTTGAGCTCCGTACCGGACTGGTCTGTCCGATTTGAGCTTCGAACCGGGAATGGACTGTCCGGTATGAGCTCCGTACCGGAGCGGTCTGTCCGGTTTGGGATCGATACCGGACCGGTATGAACCGGTATAGCCATCAAACCGGACGGGTCTCGCCGGTATGAGAGTGATACCGGACCGGTATGAAACCGATATGTTCCGGTAAAATCCGGTTTGCCGCGATACCGGATTTTTCAATAGGGGTATGGTATGGATCAGTACCGACTTGTCCAAATTTCCATCCTGGTGCGCATGTGTTTATCCTCTTCTTGTGCCGTTATCGATGCACTGCTGTTCACTTCGTTTGGCTATCTATGATTCGCGTGTGACCATCTGCGGTACCTAGGTGCCCGCGCTACTCGAACTGGTGCAAAATTCACAAAGGATCCGAAACAGTGAACAGGGACCCCAGTTCGAACTGCGGGGGACCACATAGTTTTCGGAAGACTTCATTGTGGGACCAGCTTATTGGTATTCTGCAGGCAACAGGCGCTGTGACAGACTTCCAGGAAGCACGGGTCACGTTCTTAAACAAGCAGGCTGAGCAACGCTCCGAAACTCAGGATGACCACAGCGACTCTCTAGGTATCGGCGGGAACAACCTCACTGTGGCACTACGGTGCAGTGTCCTGGCACTCGTGAGGATCGTTTTATTCCACGACTACGAGGGCATGGGGGACGGCCATTCCCCTGCTGCTGGAGAATGAAGGGGTATAGAGAATAATAGAAGGGCATGGAGTTAACTAGGCAGTCTCCAGTTTGCAGCGCTGCATCCAGGGTTACTCGTTCACCGTCAAATCGAGGGCAGCCATATGGTCGGTGAAGAAATGTCTTTTCGCACCTGCAGTGCTTATACGCTATACATTTTTCTGCGTTCTCGTTCAACCATATGACGGTTGCGTGAGTGTCGTCCTCACGAACTTCGCAGAACGAATTTCAGCGCCTCGTGGGAGGCACGGCTATCGCCTCCCCTATTATGATTTGTTGTCAGGTTTGTGCGCCTTTGGCGTGAGCCAGTATTGCGACGTTCGAATATTATACGTTCTTCACTCCGTCAGCATAGACCCGGCCGTTCCACCGGTTCAAAAGTCCTTTCGAACCTCTTAGCAAACCTTGCAGGTGGCTTCGCCGTGTGCTCGGAAGTAGGCAGCACTCCAGTCGCCAAATACCGCATTACCCACCGACGAGGGTACGCGGCCTGCCTTGCATCCCCCACACCGTGTTTTCCGGAAGGAATTACAAGCCATTAGAGGTATGACCGCCGAAATGCTTGCAGATTGTGTCATTCCTATATGTACAAGCACTTGGACATCGCCATTGGTCCTTGCCGAAAATGAGAGGAATATATTGCGCCACTGTGCCGAATAAAGGATACTTAATAATTATGTGACCAAAAATGACATGTAACCATTGCCAAGGGCCGATTGCTCGCTAGACCGACTACGGGACGCTAGATGCTTCTCGTCACTTGATCTAAAAAGCGGATACTCATGTATAGATATGATGTAGTGAGACAGGGAGCAGAGGCTTTGACAACCCCCTACGGCGTGCACGAGTTCACGGTGCCACCGTTTAGCCTGTGCTCAGCGTCGGCATGGTGCAAAAGCATGACGGACATCGTTATATCAGGTTTGAAGCTGCACTCCTTCCTGTTCTAACCGAACAATTTCGTTATATTTTAACCGTCTTTCACCAGCATTTGGGGCGGTTTCACATTGAGCTGCATTGTGGTTTCCCTACTGCTTCTATTTCTGCTGGTTGTGAGAGCCTAGTGCAAAAGAAAAAGAAAAGAATGCGGAGGACAATGGAAAGAAAGATAAAACACTCAGGTGGTTCCGTATCTGCATAAGATATCCCACAACCTGAAGAAAACTGTCGTTCTGCACCATGCAAGGTGTCAAAAATTTTCCCGCTCATAACTGCAAAGAAAAAGGCGCCGTGCAATATTAAGCACGTCAGAAAGTTCGCAGAAAGTGTTACAAAGTTTGCTTGTAGTATTCCCTTGTCTTGCAAAAAACTGCATTTGGCCAAGCAGCGCGTTGTTTTAACGAATGAGCGCTAAAACGCTCCAATCTTGTAAATTATGGAATCAGCGATCATATTGCAGTACATTGTTGGATTTTAAAATGTGAACCACTGTTTAACAAAGCGCATTTACTAGGGTTTTATCGATAAGGCTGGTGACAAGTGCATCACCACGCATTCACTGTGATTGCTTGAGAATTAAATAGCTTTTTTTGGAGGAATGTGATGAGTTTTTACGTCACGAGTACTGAATTTATTTAAACATCAAATTTTTTCACATAAAATCAGATAAAAGTGCAGCACCGTCCTGTCTTGTTTGTTCCTGGTCTTCCGTGTGCGTTTTTTTACGCTGGTAGTCATATTTACGCTGCTAATCTTTTACGCTGAATTATGCATTTCGATGAACACGCTGAAACTAGTGTATATGACACACTGATCCCACCAACGCTGGAATTGGTGGGATACTGATAGAGTTCGGATACTGAGCAGAACAGGTAATCAGGTACGCCAGTCGTGCGCTTATGTGCTCAGAGCCCAGCTGTTGTACAACAGAGGAAGAAAGTTTTGGAGATAATATGAGTCATCACCAAGTTCGGATCATACTTCTACGGGGGAACGTTCAGAGTAGTCAGTAAGTACCACAGCTTATGCAGGGTGGCTATCATCAATGGCTCTTCAGGATGATTAGCTAGAGGATCCTTGGGTTGAAACAATATGACGTCAGAGTCCTCTACCACTCGGGGTGCAGGCATCAGGATACAAATTGTCTATGGCATGACCAATCACATTGTGTCCGGCAAATACCGCCAATAAAGTTTCTTTTTCTAGAGCTATCAATTCAACCGAAATGGCACAGCTTCTGAGCATAGACTCAGAGTAAGCGTCGCTCAACGTTTACCTGAAAGGCACTGATGCTCGCATTACGCGTTCCTTTCTTCGCTGGCTGCCGACCTTCGGTCTTCGCAGAAAGGTTTCTTAAGAAATCAAACGTTTTCAGCTTTATCCTGTGTGTTCCGACATACACAGCGCTGTTTAAGCACATGTGTCTGGGTACACACCAAGACAAATCACGCTGGCCGGCCGCATTCTTCGCTAAACTGCGTGAGCGGAGCTGCCCGTCTTCCCACTCCCCGGCTGCTGCTGACAAAAGGGGTTTCCGCATGTCAAACAATATTCCGAATGCGACATTCTCCCGTGCATTTTCGTCTTCCATCTCTCGCTGTTATCTCTCCGCGGTCCGATGCAGCAGCGCGGGCCATCATCGCTTTTCCGAGTCGCTTTTTCTAAGCAGTAGGGTACGCCCGGACACTGTCGTCAAGATATACGTTGCAGTTGATGCCGGCACAGACATGCAGGCAGACAGATGATGGCGTGCAGTAAGGAGCAAAACCGCAGCAAGGCACGCGGTAAAGCAGGCAGGGGCTGAAGCGCATCATAGAACCCGGAGATGAAAATGCCAGAGGGCCAGGAAGATTAGACACGACAGCAAAGTATGGTAGCTGAGCCGCACTGGAAGGTTCTGCCGTTTTCTCTCGCGCCCAGAGCCAACAGGAGCGTAGTCTAGCCGCTGCGAGAGACTTTGGGTTGTCTACTGCATTTTTTTTTCCTCGCTCTCGTTACTTTGTCTGTCATCCTTCATTTCCTTGCTCTATTTGGCCTTTCAGTCCTGCCAGCTCTACTTCTGCTTCACTCAAAGCAAAGCAGCTGTATTGGAATAGACGGCTAGCGAGGATTATCTCTTCATTTAGATCGGACTGTATTAAATAAATTAACTTGGGTTTACTTCGTCGCCTAGCAAAAGTGGCTCTTCTTTTGCTTTACTAAAGCGAGATGCTTACCGTTCTCTTCACACCAACACCCCACCGATGTCAGGTGTCACGAAATTCGCGATTGTCGAAAGAGGTCCCATGACCTTGGGACGTCATCAGAACCTGCCCCCCAAGATGTGACCAACCTAGTTTCCAGACAACAACCTAGAAAGTGAATCGAAATAAAAATAATAATAATAATGCATGCAAAAGGAGGTACCGTCACAGCATAATGGATCCGTCACTGCAACTAGCAGTCCTAATATGGGTGTTGGCGTACCGACGAGTTCAAAGAAGCCGAGGCAAACACGCATAGAAGCTCCAATGAAAGTTCAGAGAAATGTGAAATCTAATGATTCTGCATTCCACTCTGGAGGTAACTGAAACATCCCCCTTTTTTTTCGTTTACTGTGCGGGGGGTCAGCAGAGGCTGGATATCTTTCGCAGCCTCGAATTATCCAGCTCTGGCCTGGACGGATCCGAAGTGCAAAAACGTGAGTAAAATTTACCGGGGTCCTAGGATAAGGACTACAATTTCGGCGCTCTCTCGAACATTTTCTTCGAATAAAAGTTCTTCCTTTCCTTCGCTGGTCTGAACCCATTGCATAGGCTGTGTATAAACAACAAAAAGCTTTTCGCTCCCGAATTTCAAACAGCTTGTTATTTTTCTTAGCAATTATGTAAGACGGAGCGTTGTATCAAGCGTGATATCTGCAACAATGACATAATGATGACTGATATGGATGCCTCCGGCTGGCATGAAATTGATGTGTACAACATGAACATAGAGTGTAGTTTTTGCCAAGAAGCATTGTTTCAAAGCAACCAAGTCACGTGTCCGCAGCTCTGAACTACGGGTGTCTCTCGTATAGCGCGTGCAGCTCCAGGACGTAGAACCCGAGATGCCATGCCAGCAACATCGCACGTCGCACCATCTATCACAAAAATTAGGCGTTACCTTGCGTTGACACTGCGGAAGATCCTGTTGACATCACCTTTCGCGCATTTTTGCTGGCAATGTAGCCCTTACGTATAGCGGTGCCATCAATTCGACACCGAATTCTGAGATAAAAGTTGACTCGCGGGAAATATGTATTGCTGTACCTCCACCGCCACTCGAGGGAACCTGTGATTATCCAGCGTGCGATAGCCATGTCGTCGGGCCATATCAGCTGTCGTCCTAACTTTTATAACCGAAAATTAGGCCGTTGTTGTGATGGCACCATAAGGTGCGTCCCTTGACTTATACTTATTTTTTGACGATTGGCAGGCCACAACATTCAGGTCTGGTTCTGTTTTCTTTGTAGCTATGGTTCGTTTAGAGACACGTTACTGAACGCAGCCCTTGTCGGCCTGCAGAGCATTCTAGTTATCTAAAGCCTCAATTATCAGCTTCTGTTTGCAATAGAAGGGGACAAAAGTGGCTACTACTGCTAAGAATGCAGTCGCAAAATGGCGAGCAATGAATGCTCTTTATTTCATTGCAAGAGAGGGTTCGTGCGCTGCCATTATAGAATTTGTTCATTAGGTTAAAACACTTGGCGTATGTTTACACGAAACCTTGCCAGTGAAAACTCGTGGTATGTTATAATAAAGATGCCCAAATAAGCTGAAATTTTAGCAAAATTCCACTCGTTCATACTGCAAGCTATCAAACTGCACCTTTGTAGAGCCTTCTTTCTTTTAGATATAGGCAATTATTTTTTTTTTTGTTTCGGGAAAAACATCTCTTGCTGATCAAAATCGCTTACATATCCTAAAAACATTCTCGTTCATATTGCAGGTGCCGGCCCGCTAGCCCATGGAGGTGATGATTTTATGGGGCTTAATTTAGCATGTTTTTGATTGGATTTGATTTATTTGTTTCCTTTCTGATACAGAAAGAGGAGCAAGAGCAAAAGGCGGAACGCCTGACGATGGCTCTTGCCCCTCATACAGTTTGACACAAACAGTCATTTAAAATAGATTTATACGAAAAGTTCCACACCAAGGTCTTCGGGGGGAAATAAGAAAAAGTCACAGCACTGAGGGAAAAAAAGGGTAAATAAATTATGCGAGAAAAAAAAAACGCGTATGTAGCAAACAATAGACCGTACATGCCAACACAGAATACTTAGTACAAAGAAGCCCAAGCAAGTACACAATTCTGAACATGGTTGTTGCAAGTTTAGCAACAGATTAGCAACATCATAATAGCAACACACAACAACCAGCAAGGTTCAAAACGATAATGCACTCCCAGAAAATAAAACTATGGACAGAAACATCGCAGATTAATTGAATTCTAAGTGATTTTCGAGCAGCAGAGCTTTAAGCGTGTTCTTAGAGACATTAGCACTCAGATCTGTTAATTCTTGTATTTTGTTCAGAAGGTTAGCTGTTTGATATTCAATAAGTTGTCGTCCATAATTCGTCCTTACTTTGGGTGGCCGTAATGTTTCCCTACGGAGTGAGTACGCAGGAGCTGCACTAGAGTTTCGTACACTGTAAAGCTTCGCTTTCGTTATGTACTGAAATAATTTGAAATAATAAACTTGATTGGACTTTAACATTTTATATTTCAGGAAAAGCGGTCTTGTACGCAGTAATTCTGGTGGGCCGTAATATTGCTCAAATATTCTTAACACCTTTTTTGCAGACTAATTAATATTGTGTAGTTATGACTTGTAGTGGTACCCCAGACTAAAGCACAGTAGGAAAGCTTGGAATAAAAGAGTGAGTAATAAAGAACAGTCCGTAACCATTGAGGGATGAGTGGGAAAATCTTAAAGAAGCAGCCAATTGCTTTACTAAGGTCAGCTATCAGGCTGTTGACATGAGAATTCCATGATAAGCTTTCCTCAAACCACACTCCTAAAAATTTCTGGGCTTTGACTTGAGCTATTCCTTTACCATCAAACAAAGTATCTATGGCAGAGTTCCTAGGCTTGTTTAGTGGTGCAAACAACATGTATTTGGTTTTCTCAATGTTCAAGCATAATATATTTGTGCTTAACCAAGTAGACAAGTGGAGCCAATAGTTATTGACAGCATGTTCAATTTCCGGGAGTGAATGGCTAGAGAAAAAGACGTTGGTATCATCTGCATACATGATTAGTTTTGGGGTATAAGGAATAGAGCATAAATCATTTATGTATGTTATGAACAGCAAGGGCCCGAGAAAAGATCCCTGTGGAACGCCTCTTTTAACTGCCAGAACTGGAGATGTATATTTATTAAAACTGACATATTGATAGCGGTATGACAGATAGCTTTTTATTAATTCTAGAGGTATTCCGCGGATCCCATGCCTGTTCAATTTAACTAGGAGGACATCGTGACACACAGAATCAAATGCTTTGCGTAGATCTAGAAATAGTCCAAGCGTATATTGTCTTCGTTCAAAATTTGTTATTATCTCATTCTTTATGTTAAGCAGGGCTGATTCTGTATATTTGTTTTTTTGAAATCCGTACTGCATATGACTGATTACATGATATTTATCGAAAAAGTTTTGTATCCTGATGTTGATTGCATTTTCAAAAAGTTTAGACAGGATCTGCAGGACTGAAATTGGTCGGTAGTTATTCAAAGCATAGCTGTTCCCACCCTTAAAAATCGGAGTTACGCGTGGTATCTTTAATCGATCTGGAAACACACCGATCTCGAACATACAATTAATGATATGAGCCAGAGAAATAGATATTAAATCAGCTACATATTTTATTGGTCCACATGAAATGCCGTCATAGCCAGCAGCTGTATTGTTTTTTAGAGTATTAATTATTCCTTTCACTTCAGGCGGTGTCACGGGAGTTAACATAATCGAATGTGCAAGGTCAGCGCAACAAGTTGCGGGGCTATTTTTTAAAACGAAAGCTTTACTACTTGCACTTTCAGCCTTTGGCGTGGCGCGGCGGTGCCACCACCACCGGCGCCTAACGCCTGCGCTCTCCGCTAGGAGCGCAATAGGTGCTTTGTGACGTCACGCCGAAGAGAAGGGCGACCGACTCGCGCCGTTGCAAGCCGCGGCGGTGCCACCACGGCGTGCCCTCCGCGATCGAAGCGCGCTTTTAAGGCGGAAGCCTTTAATGCCTCATTGTTGTAAGCAGGAGCTGTCGACAGAAATGTCACGCTTTTCAATTGGTCGAAACGGTCGTGACGTCACAGTGCGCGAATTTAAAACGGGGCCAATTGTACTTTGGCTACTAACCATGCAACCAATTAAAGGGATCGTTTAGTGATGCTCCAAGTAAGTTTGACTGAGTTTAATTAATTCCCTACTTAACCAATTAGTCACAATGGCAGTTAATTAATGTACCAACAAAATGTGCAGTGAACAATCGCGTAGCAGAAGGCAGCACTCAGGCTTTCGCCTTTCACCAGTTTAGCCGCTAAAGTTCCTCGTAATTTTGAGCAACGGCGCGCGCCGCCGCCGGAGCAGATCGCGGCGGCCACGACTACGGGAGCCTAACTCCTGCGTTCTCCGCTAGAGGCGCGATTGTGGCGTTACGCTGAAGAGATTTAGGCTCGACTCAGTTGACAGAATACCAGCTCCTGATTACAAAAACGCCATTCATACAGACAACAAAGCTCCTGTAACATAGAAAAGAGCAAGAACCAAAATACAGGTATCGCCGCCACAGGCCAAACTCGCAAATACAAGCTTCATGGCGTCATAGGACAAAACAGTGTCGCTAGAACCTATAGTTCTAGCAACACTAGGACACGAGAAGCTACGAATCACTGAGGCGCAGCAAATGCATGCGCAAATCTCCTTGACGTTGCCAGATGGCGCCACGTACACGATAGCTACGCGCACTCCTGCAGCGCCGGGACCAATCAGCGCTTGCTCTCAGCGGTATGGGGGCTCCCGGTATTCCGCTAACGGTAACAAGGTACACGGTATGCTAAAGGCGTCTATTTGCGAGAACTTCGTTGACGACTTCGAGAACGGGATCCATTGTAACGCTGGCAAAACGCCGGTGCAAATGTAAACGAAGCGACGGCCGCAATAGCCGATAGATGCCTTCAACGTGCGGCCGGCGGTAGCTTTCTTTTCGGCTGCTGCTGGGCCGCACTGCTGGCCACCAGAAATCACGGAGCCTGCGTTACGTCATGTGAATGTCATGTTTCACGTCACTTAGTTCTGTGTCGTCATAGCAGAATCCCAAGTTTGAATCAGAGCGGCGGGAAAAACTATTTCAACTTCGAATCCAAATTTCTTAGAAATAAATGCATCTTTCGCTGCCGGCCAAGTGGCAACAAAGCCATGAAATGCCGAACTATCGGATTTTGCTATAAAAAAAATATTAATAGAGCTCTCCTCAGTGTCGGTTTAACATTGCTTCGCGGCGATGCCGCCTACCACTAGGGAGGCTCGTCGTAATGCGCGTAAAAGAGAGCGGCGAGCTAGAGAGACAGAGGAAGAGCGTGAAACAAGACTCGCTAAGCGACGTGCCCAGTATGCGGCTCGGCGAGAACGTGCGAGCTACAGAGATTAGCCAAGTGATCACCACAGCAGCACCAAGGTATACAACAAGTTTCACACAAGCACCACAACAGCACGACTACCATGTGAGCGAGGGCGTAGCCAGGGGTATTGCTTTCGCGATTTCCCGGCTTAACCAAGTTGAGCCACAGCCATTTTCTGTTTTGTGTTAGGATCGGTACTTTCAGAGCAAGAAACAAAGTAGTTATTCATGGCGATTGCTGCTGCACAGCCAGACAAAATGCCATTAGGTGTCGTAATATGAAAGTCTACACACGGTTTCTGTTGATTGGTTAGATTTCTAACTTCATTCCATATTTTTCGGGGATTGCTTCTTATTTCAGAAAATAGTTGTTCATAATACTGAGTTCTTGCTTGTTTTACCAGCGAGTTAACCATATTTCTATATTTCCTGTAGTCAGTAAATTCGGTTGGGTCACGACTTTTAACGAAGGCGTGGTACATCTTATTCTTTCTATTTATCATTTTATATATAAATTTGCTGATCCATGGTTTCCTTATTTTTTTACTGTGCCGCTTCTGTGTCTTTACTGGAAAAGACTGATCGTAGCACCATATAAGTTTATCGAAAAACGCGTCATACGCCTTGTTCGGATCTTTTTCACTTAGAACAGGTTGCCAGTCGGTGGTACTGATAAGACAGCGAAAGATTTCCAGAGCACGTTCATTTATAATACGCAACTCTTTAATTTCTCTTTCTTTATTTTTAAAGTGCGCAAGTGGAATGGAACAAAACGTTGGCAGGTGGTCACTTATATCTACTGATAATAACCCAGAAAGACTGCCGGGGGGATGCATATTACTTATACAGATATCTAGTAGCGTGGCCGAGTCTGCCGTGAGTCGGGTCGCTTTTGTAACAAGGTTCACACATGCAGAAGAATTTATCAGTTCGTTCAGTTGCCTTGACGGTTGGTTGTCAGAAAGCATGTCAATATTCACATCACCCATGATTGCAAAGGGAAGCCCTGCACTACTGAGATAATGAAGAACAGCTTCAATGTGCTCAAAAAAGTGTAATTTGTTTCCTGCTGGTGGCCTATAGACTACTACAATCACAGCTCCATCTAAGCGCACCGTGAGGCATTGAACATCATTTGTAATCATTGAAAACTGCGATATGACCTCATGTTTTTGTGACTGCAGGACGTACACGGCCACACCACCTCCCTTATTTGGCATGTACTTTACCTATACTTACATGCATAGGTAACAAGATATACAGATAACTTTTTAATAGTCAGAAAAAATTAGAACCTTTAGCAGACTTTACCAGGCCAAAATTTGTACGTAAAACGTGTTTCCCAGACGTCTAGAAAATCCCGTGTTTACGGGTTAGTTTCGGTCATCAAATGATACGTCTATCTATACGAACATTATTGAACAACCTTCAACAGAATCGAATCGCAGTCAACCTCATAAGCATCTCCCAAGTTTAGCTTGTCGTGTCTGAGCAAAAATCAGGCAGCTGAAGTGGATAAAGACTGCCCATACAATTAATTGCCATTTTCATGTTAAACCTATTGCCCTTAACACTATACATGTGTGCTCTGCGTTGAGATTAAGAATCATTTCATTCTGCTTTGAGTATATATAAGCTACATTTTATTGAACTGCATCAATTGTGCAAAACCCGCTATTGTTTCCTTTTATTTAATTATTGTTCACTTTGTTGTGCGAAATCAAAGAGTGCTTCTTTTAGTAGGATGAACAGCTGTTGTCCGAGTACGTCATGAAGAAAAACGGCTGGAACGCAATCGAATTTTTTTGCTTGACTTCACAATCGAGCTTCCATTGTTTTGTCACAAAAAATGAAAGTAATTTTAATATGAATATCAATTTGTTTGGTTTCGATTTCGTTACATACCAAAGAACCGCCGCGGGACATGGGCCCTCAGATATTTTCTGAAGGCGCAGCAGTTTGAAAGCTCCAGCTTGGAACCACAGGAGTAGGTTAAAAACAACAAACTTGATATTTTGTACATTATAGCGCTGCCAGACGTACAACGGAAGAAGGACGAGACACTCAGGGTGCTAACAACTTTAATATCAAAACAGGGCTATCCGCAAGTTTTATACAGTACCGAAGACGCCAGTAATTCTAGGGCACATCCGCAAATCAAGGCAAAAAGCGATAACACCAGAAGAAACAGGGGAAGCGCACAAGTGCACATTGAACCCACACAGCACAGAAGCAAGAAAACACAAGAGGGATTGACCCATTCTGTTCGACCAGGTATCAGGCACGCCGCTGAGTATACAAAACCCAAAAAATGGCAGTGAAGGGGACAGGGGGAATGAGATACTAACAACACTTCGCCGGCAGTCTTGTGCGGCTTGGGGATGACAAAGGAAAAAGATAAAAACTTGATATGATTTAATGGAATCCATAGCCAAACTCTCCCGATTCCTGCAAACATGCGCGTTCGCCCAGCAGCGTAAAAGGTGTGATTTTAGGTACAACTGCACTTGAACACTCGAGAAGTATATGGAGGCTATGTGAAGTCAGGCGTTAGGAGAGGTCTTAAATTGTTCTCCTCGGTCATCTGGAGCATAAAGAGACAAGCCTACCTGATTGTTATTTAAACCCTGATTGCTGCTTATATGTCCTTGTTCGTTAACATCAATCATATCAATGAGAAATAAGATTAACAGAAAACGGCAACCCATAAGGCGCATGTCTCGTGAAAAAGCCAGTTACACATTCTTTGCATAAACAAACGGCTTGTTTAGAAGCTATGCTCAGTGAGTAGCCGTTGCAGGATAGGACAAATAAAGCGTAAAGATATGCGCTAACATAGCACCGACTACCCGTGACGATGTATTTGCGACTGCTCTTTTAACCCCAGCACAGTGGTTCGGGTGAAGTTTCCTTGTTTGTGGCGTTACGGGTCACAGACTACGGGCCTAATCTCGGAGATTGAAATTGCTTTCAAAACGGGCGTTTGTCGTGGCTAATAAACATTAAGATATAGGAACGAGTGTGCTCACAATTTCTGGATTCAGCCTGAAAGCAACAGTCAGAGCCATGCGGAACGTTTTCTTCGGAGAACCTTTTACAGAAATGAATGCTCTGCTACGAGAAGAATTCTATCGAGCGGACGCTCTACGTAAGAAATGACTTCCGCTTTATCCCTTTTTTACGGTACTGCCCCCTTCGGGTGAGATTGCAGAATTCCAGTACTATCCAAGCGGAGCAGTCAGTGGCATAACGCGCAACTTGGTCAAGCGTGGCCAAAGGTTAACTTAGCGCTTCAAGTTAGACTTGATACTGGTACTCCTGCGGAAACTAAAAGATTAATGTTTTTTTTTTCTAGCAACCTCGTTCATGCTGGAACAGAAAACCATGTTTTACCAATAAGACAAGGTGCGGTGTTTTAATTTTCAAGCCGGTTCATGCATATAATTTTCGAAGCCGCCGTCCCGTAGGCTGCGTCCCGATTTTGAAAGCTCCAAGGAGATAAAAAACACGAATTCCCAAATAAACTGCTAATTGAAGCAAGTAGACTGCAATCAAAATTAAAGCACAGCACGAGCCGAATGTAAAAATGTGTTAAGTTAGTTCAGCAGCCAGTCAAAGAGGTGGCCCTAGAAAACATAGAAATATGCGTTTTTTTTTTCCGGGTCGGCATGTGGCTGACGGTTGACACCAACATGCCATTTCCTTTCATAAGCCTTTAAACACGCACGGAAAAGGAACGCACAAAAAAGGAACCCCATTCCCTCCGTAAGGGTTGTGTACATCGTCTCTTTCGAGAGAATAAAACGCCAATGTGTTCGTTGGCTGCTGTCCTCGTTTTGGTCTTTCATACCGGAGCAGCAGTGCCTGAACGGCTTATACCCTGCGCAATACAGAAAAACGGTTTATTCCTTTTTGCCGCAACAACTACGGGAATCAGATGTTACGTTACAATATGCCACATTTATTAAACCAATTACTGTCCATGAATGTCGATATTTCCAAAAGCAGCTTGCGCAAAATTAAAGCTTTAAATAAGCAACAAAAGGTTAAGTGTAATTTATTATGATGTATAAAATATTTTGTATGTATAACTGTGTCTGTATAAAAAGTTTTGTCTATAGCGTTGGACCGATCTTCCGATGTTTGCTGCTGTATGCCATGTAAAGGGGGGTCCGGGGGTCCCTCAAGTAATCTGCGATCACTTTTTTACCGGGACCTACCCACATCTATGATGTAAATAAAACAAACTTGAAACGGGCTCGTTGGCTGGTTTCAGGAGATGATGAAGACTTCAATTGAGTGACAGTAAAGGATGAGACAAAGGCGTTCCAGGAATGGCAATTTCAGAGAAGTTTGAGAAGAAAACCATATGCACAAATACGCAAGAATGAAATAAAACTTGCGGCACTACTGATTGCTCGGTTGTAGTTCGCTAAAATTTAAATGGCGGTTTTATGTACGTATAATACTTGGTAAATGAAGGAAGGCCACGTTTTAGGTTTTCTGACACCATGAACAGAATATGCCTGACTGCAATTTTGATGAAATAAGCGCAGGTAGGATGAATGTCTATTCTTGTCTACTAATAGAATAAACCTTTATCTCCTTGTTTTTTCTCTGCTCTGCTTGCATGCCCATGCAGTACTCTAGATTCTTTTCCAGCATACGATTCATAATAATTCAGTAATATATTAAGAAATAGACGGCGTACCATCAATAGATCACCATGCAGGGCGTATCCGAATTCACTTTTGCACGTGTTAGCAGTTCGACAGCGGCCTTTGCAGAGGACTCTGGAAGTCCGGCCCGCAAGATCTTCCTTTTTTTCGATACGCAGACAAGCTCCGCAATGAAAGATGCGAGATACGACAAGCATTGCCCTCCTCTCACGACCGTTGTGAACAAAGTGCGAACCTTTCACCTAAAAAAAAAAACGGCAATATCTGCTGCGGAAGAAAGCAACGCAGCCTCCGAAGAGCCTTCGCTGGCCCCGAATTGCGATGCGTCTTAGTCACTATTTGTCCTGAATATTTGATGGATCACTTAAGGCGCGGTCCGAGGAAGCCGCGTCCAAGGGTGGCAGAGATATATCGGGCGCACAGCGAAGAAATGAAAGAAGCAGCACCACTTTAACCGACGCTAAGCCACAATGAAAACGATGGGCTCCACGCTAATGATAGATGTCAGCCAGTTTATAAGAATACTAATATATATAATGCTTCAGGAGATTGAATTGGCCTAAACACGTCTCGAGAGTGTGCAAGGCGCCGCGAATACTAAAATCGGGACTCTCAAAGGGAGCGCTTATGTTCAAAGAACATGCAGAAAAAAATTACCCTTGCGGAGGCGAGGTCAAGTGGAAGCTTTCTAGGATCCAGAAAAGGGAAGTAAATGGCGTAAGCTAACAATATTTCTTCGTAAACCTCCGACTACTAAAGGTTTTGGCACTGTGTATATGCTGCGTGTGCACTGCGGCCTTATATAGATAATTTTGTTTAGGCCCTTTACGAGAGCTTACGTCGAGAATGCCAAAGAGCGTTTTTTTATCGTTTTTATTGTTTTATCGTTTTAGCTACTCTGACGACGACCTTTAGACTTTTATTGCTTTAGTTTGTTTGATAGGCTATACAACGCGAAGAAATTGTGAGCGAAATGAACGCAAGTACTTCATTTTAAAGGCGATGTGAGAGTAAGACAGAAAGGTCAAGTCTAACGGTCTAACGAAGAGAAACTAGACATTGTGGCAAGATGACGACAAAGCGCATGAATTGAGCTGCTTATTGCGTTTTTTTTATTAGGTATGACATCGAACTCATTGTCAGGATTTCAGCAGTACGAAGTAGACTAGGGTGTGAAGGAGGTATAAATGTTGGGGTCTGTTTTCTCAGAAACACCGTACCGCCAGGTACCATACAATTGTTAAATAATATGATCATAAAAATGAAGCAACTTTTGCATGGCTTTCGAGTCTTGATCCGTTGCTGTAAGAAGCCTTACCTTCTTATCCTGCAAGCCTCTATCCCGGAGCAAAAGTGACCAGGGCTGCCATCCTTAGTGTGAAGCGAAACAATTCCTTCACAGCCAGGTGCACAAAGCAAAAGTCGTTGTACTTTTGTGATAGATATTTAGTTATTCGCTAATGAGCGCAACACGAAATTTTCTTTTCGTGTAAGCGTGGTGCAGAAACGCCGGTGACGACAGAAATAAACTTCGCGACAATTATTCTCCCCCCATGTCCCTCTCATTACGATTCTGTGCATATAATGATGGCTGACCAATTTGTCGTTCGATACTTTGCCTGGGATTTGCTTGCGCCACTTCGCGCACTCGTTCCAGTAGCTCTAACTCTGCACCGTCCGCGTCTCTTGCGCCATCCACTGGGAAAGCTTGCACAACAATCGCGTTCGCGTTCAGAAGTAAGAGTTCAGAAGCACCAGCTATCTTGGGGGAAGGTGCCACAGACCTTACTAAAGCTTGCGCGCCCAGTGAGCTGCATTACGAAAGACTTTGGGAAAAAAACTAAAGTGAAAGATTTAAACAAAATCTAGATAATACAGCAACAGCAGCTGATGCAAGTATCGAATTTCTATCGCCATTAATTTAGGTTGGGGCGCTTTGACAGCATTATCGATGATCTGTGCGTTGCGTCAGGTTAACATACATTTTTCTAGCCCGAAATCTGACGGTGCTAGAGTCTATCACTGACGGTGCTAGATTTTATCTTCATATGTGTCGACCCAATATCTATATTCGTTTTGTATTTTTTGTTTAGTTTGTTTCGGCTATTGCTCACAGTTTACGCTGTCGGGCTGCGTAAGCCTGGCTGCTAATTTATGTTTTCGCATCTGCTTATCTGCGCAAGTATTTGGACTCCACGAAGGGAGATACCGTAATACCTCACCTTGCTACCATTTTAGCTAGTCTTAGTAAATGAGTGACCGTGGCACTCCGAGGCATCGGAGTGAGGTGGTACTATGCGGGATCTGCATGCAACTTGCGCCCTAAGCAAGTAAACTTATTTTTCTTTTTGATGGCGAGAGCTTACTATGCTATTTTCAGCTGTCTGCAGGGAATAAAACGCGCAGGACCACCACTTCTGATAGCAAGAAGCGACCCTGTGCCAGCAGACGAGCACAAGTAGCAAGTTTTGGTATGAGTGCGATGAACAAGCATTCCAGGTTTCGGCCAAGCAATTACGGTGTGTGTGTATATATATATATATATATATATATATATCATTCAATGCGCCCGGAATACATGTAGAAGAAAGGGTCACAACTTTCCGGTTATCTTCATTTAATACCAACAGTTTCGAACGGAGGACCGTCCCTCATCAGAGTATACAGACGTATACAGATGCCTATATAATATGCATATATATATATATATATACCTGAGGAGTCGACTGAGAAAGGTGACTTGATTGTCTCCAGATATCTTCCAGCTTCAGATCTTTCATCGTCACTACTGCGGAGCGGAACAGAATATCACATACTTCAATTTCTGTTCTGCAAAAAAAAAAAACGTTCGTATGGAGCCGTCCTCAATCGTTAAGTTACCTTCATTTTCTTGAAGAGCCCTATGGCTAGAGGGTGGGCAAGCCAAGACACGAGTCGCCTCCATCCTTTCAGTTTAATTCCCTTATCTTTAAAGTAGAATATGCTGTGTTGCCTCCGCTTAATTTCGCACGGGCGAGGAACCACGAATTTTCAGAGCACCGAATGCGTGGCGAATGGGACTACTCAGAGTGCAGCCGAGCACTCATACGTGTTATCTTCGTCAATGGAAAGTCCTCGGCCGTGTGAAATGAAGTGGACGCAAGAAAGCATACTCTACTCTAAAGATAAAGAATGAAGGTGAAAGGATGGAGGGGAATCGTGTCTTGGTGTGCCTACCCTCTAGCCACAGAGCTATTGAAGGGTATGAAGGTAACTTAACGATTAACGATCTCCGGCTCCATGAGAACGTTTTTTCGCAGTACAGAAATTGAAGTATGTAATATTCTAATCTGCTCTACGATAGTTACGATGGAAGATTTTTTTCGTGTCCACAGTTCTAACCAAAGCCGGGTGAATAGCCCCAGCCAAAAGTTTCGGATGGAATGGCGCTTGAGGGAGCTCAGTCATCGGGAAGACAGGAGGTCTGCCTCTTATTTGGCCGCGTGGCTAAATGGCCCGTGGTGTTGCTAAGAGGGAGTCGTGCTATCGGCGAATTAAATCAATCAATCAACCAGTCAATTAACTAATCAATCAATTTTTATTCCCTTCCAAATTGAAAGGAAAGCGACCCCTAAAGAAAAGCTGGAAATCAGCAACTCGAATATGTCAAGGCCCCACACAGGCATGCTGTACACGTGGTTAGGCACGCGACGAATTAACACATACAAGGAATAACACATAACCAAAGTACACAATGCTAGCAAACTGACATAATTACAGGAAATTGTTCTGTCGCTTGCAGTGAAGAGATAAGTAAAAAAATGTAGATGTAGACTTCTGTTCCTTTATGAGTACAAAATGCATTATAAGCTTTCTTGGACGTATGGTATTGTCAGATAGAGGTGACGCAGTCCGGAGAGCAGAAAGATAGCGAGGATGCCTTCCAAACGAAACTATTTATTCGGTCTGGCTTGGGCCCACAAAGAACTGAGTGACTCGGCGGCGGCGTAGCAACAAGCCTGCTTGGCGGTCGTCGAGCATATAGCCCGCCGCTCTCGGCCGTACTCCTTTTAAAGCAGATAGCCAACTTTCGAGATACAGGTTGGAAAGTTACTAGAACATTTTGGATCATCGTAGAAGCGGGTCCGTTGAATGCGAACAATCGAGGTAAATCTAGGCGCGTCTTGTGTCACAAACAAAGCGATAAATGGGCGTGCAGGAAGCTTTGAAGACTGAACAAACAAACACTACAAAGATTCGCGGCAGTATGTCAGTCTTTGTCAAAAGTAACCAGGCTGAACGTTTTTTTCTTCTCAGTCGTATATTAAAGCTATTATTACAGCCCTCAAGCTCTAAATCTCTGTATGGTAAAAAGAACCCCTGTTCTCACCTTCAAAGAACTTTTTGATCTTTAGGGGAGCCGTGAGGTCTGTGTTATACGAATGAGAAGCAAACAATGGCGCCTGGTTACTTTTGACAAAGACTGTATATTGGTATCGTATGGGTTGTATTCGTTTAAATGGGGGTATAATAAAGTGTACCTTGAGCAAACAACTTCCCCTTTCAGTGTAACTTTAACTGGAGATTTCGGTAATTCAGTCACTGTGAGGGATCAAAGCGTGAGGTAAGTACTTTGGTTGGTACTTGTCCATAATGTTCACCGATACAGTTTTATATTCGAGGAAGAAAGCACAGGTGTGGTTAAAAAGGAAGCCTCCTTTCTCTCGCGGCGCAATGACTTACGTCATTCAGCAACTCTATCTGGCGGTCGAAAGATTGTTGGAATATCTGGATGGCTGCCCACGTCGCCTCTTTGCTTGGTGGTGTCTCTTTTCCGTTCAGAACGGTGGCACAAGCTGCATCGTTGATTCCGCCGCCAATGCCTATCCGACCTCACTATTTACGCGGTGGTTGCTTGGTGTACTTCGTTGAATCCGCGTCAATGCTGTCAGCCCTTGTTCTGTCCCTCGTGTGGTACTATCTCCGCATTGTTTACGCCTTCGCATGCCTTCTTAGAAGGAGGTCCAGGCCTGCACTTTCGTGTGGTCGGCTGGCCGGCTAGCCAACGACAGTGGGCATCACAGTGGGTCAGTTCTCAGGTGGAGCTTATCCTCCACAGTGCAGACTGTGTTCCTTCTCTGTGTGCTGCTGCCGACTCCCTTTTACGAGAAGGGAGTATTATATTAAGCGGTTTACAGTGCCTACTTGCCATACCAATGCATACGTTTAATGATCGATAGGGCCGATTAGCACCTTTGGTACTGCCCTATTCATTGCTGGTAGTTAAACGCAAATCTGACGAAAGTGCAGGGCGAATAAAACCGAGATATTGCATTCCTATCTTTTTTACTGCCTTAGATGCTAATGTCTCAAATCCGTGCATATGCGATGTTTGTGGATATCGCCGCAAAGCCATAGATAAGGAAAATGAGGAGTGTGAGAGGACAATGGGTTGCGAGGGTAGGATGATTTCTGTTGCGCCATGCTGTGCGTGCAATGTATTTACGTTTTAATGGCGTGTTTTCCACAGCACACAACACACAACTTTAGAACTATCGCCGGGTTTTCGTACGACGAAACGTAGCGTCTACGTTCGTCATTTTCTTTCTTCGTGTTGTTTAAAATTTTTCAATCTGTAAACCTCATTGATAGTCACAAAGCCTCATAAGTGCAGCGTGCAGAAAAAGCTGAAAGTTGAACTTTGCGTCAATGGGATAGGGGGAAGAGAGAAAAAGCGTGCACAACCCGGCTGTCAGAGAAGAGCCAGCATCCTATTCGATTCTGTATCTAGGGAAACAACAGCGATGGCGGAGGTGTAATGTTGCAAGCGTTGCACTCTTGCTGTGGACAACATGGCCACGTGGCCCGATTTTGCGCCAGTCTCATGTCCCGCACTCACACGCACTAGCAGCCATCGGTCGCTCTCCCACTCGGCCCGCAGAGACGGCGTATATTTTCCTTGCATGAGCCGTCATTTATATGGGGCCCACTCTTCCGTCTAGCTTAGTGTGTATGTTCTACGTTGTTGTTGTTGTTGTTGTTGTGACTGAGAGAAGGATGAAAAGGAAATTGCACGGGCCTGCTACTGGCTCTAGCCAAGCCACCACCGCTGCCAACGTGCAGATAGAGGAGAGGTAAGAGTCAGAGGAAAGAGAAAAAGGCAAGAAAAGACGCGCGTCGCAGCAACAACTGCGTCCGCCGGAGCGGACGCTGCTGAAAAAATCAGATAAGCGGCCGAAGCCGCGCTCGCCGAAGCGAGATCAGATATGTTCTACGTTTCGTTCGTGGGCGGTCTCTTTGTTTTCGACCTCTTTTGTAGCTACCCTTCCCTGGTTGCTTTCTTTACTGCGCCGTCAACAATGAGAAAGAACGGGTTTATATAAAGCGAGAGAGAGTTAGGAGAGGAGAAAATGTGCATTGCTTTTTTTTTGCCGGTGTTGGTTTAGGGATGCGTGGGCCCCAGAAGAGGGCACTACGGTGGACTTTTGGAGCCTGATTTATGTGGTCCTCGCACGGATTAGACAAGCCGCTCCCACTAATCCCTGAACAGATGTTGCTAACATCTTGTCGCCCCGCTGCTTTGCCTGTGCCAGTTACTAGCCCTAGCGAAGGCCGCCGATTGCGCCATTTTGATTACAGTCGTAAACTACATTTAAGCTTATGTGCGTACCACATGGCTCTGATCCCATGCTATCGCCTTTTACCAGCCGTTGTTTAACGTCTCCCTCGGTAATTTCCAGTCATTATAAAAGACTTATATATAAAAGACCGTGACATGAAGGCTGATCTTGACAACCATAGCATTGTGAGTATTTTCAGATACGTTGCCGATTTTCTAGCCCTTCTACAACTAGATTTGAAGCATGATTTTTCTACGGTTGCTGACCCAGTCTTGGGGAAGTTTTTTCCTTGCTCTAAGACGCTGAATTTTGCCCTTGAACTACCACAGGACCACTGTCTACAATTTTTAGACCTAAAACTGTTTTTTACTAATCACAAACGCCTTTGTTAGGCTTATATGCCGCGTTCAAAAAAAGCT
The DNA here is from genome assembly GCF_055824585.1 of Amblyomma mixtum. NCBI lineage: Eukaryota > Metazoa > Arthropoda > Arachnida > Ixodida > Ixodidae > Amblyomma > Amblyomma mixtum. Next base: position 36,321,102 of record NC_143017.1, on the reverse strand, counting down.
TTGTTACCCTTTGGTTCATCTCATTCTAAGCGCGTAAAACGAGGCATTGCATCATCTTGTCTAAGATCAGCCCTTTCGAAATCATGCACGCACAGGGTCAAATCCAGTTTTGACCACCAGGTTGAACGTTTGGAGCGAGCTGGATTTCCGAGTTCAGTATTAGTTTCTGTAGCCGAGTCATTTCTCAGACAATTTAGAAGCCTTGAGAGGGCCGTCGATGTTCCTCATCTCACGCTGCCAAGAGAAAAAAGGCTTTTTCAAGTCCTCCCATATGTGCACAAGCTATCGCACAATGTCAAAAGGGTGGCAAACAACTTCGGAGTTGGTGTTGTTTTTACAGCTCCTTTGAAATTGTCCCGCCTGTGCGCTATGACCAGCAGGTGCCAGGGGAAGAGAGCAATGAAGAACAAATGTGTCACGAAACACCAAACACAGTTTGTGCCCTGCACTGTTGGAGTTGTGTATAAGTTTCCACTCAGCTGTGGGTCTGTATACATAGGCCAGACAGGGCGCTGTCTCAATGACAGGCTCAGAGTGCATGCCAATTCCTTGGGCTCAAATGGAGGCTCGAACCTGTCATTGCATTGCCTTAAATGCAAACACTACATAGACAGGAATAAGAAGAAGAAACAGCAGTGCCGCCCTCTTCTCCGTTCTACGGTGGTTATCGGGAGAGCTTCCGATAGGGTGGCCCGGGAAATTGTGGAGGCTCCGCGAGATATCTAGTGCGGCAGGCTGCGTGAGTAAAGCATCGATAGCCCTTCTAAAAAAAGAACTTGATTTTCTTCGCTACCGATAACCCGCTTTCATGTTGCTGCTTTCTGGGCATTTCCGCTGAGTTTGAATTGTCTTGTGCCTATCACTAATGTTATTTTTGCTGTACCAATGTGCTCCCACACGTGTTGCACTGGCTATCATACGCTGGCGCCCTTTCTGCCTTTTAAGGCGATGTATCGTTTCCGAAAAATACAGATGCAAGTTTGCGCTCGTGTGTGTGTACGTGTTTCTCCCTTCCGTCTTGTGTCATTCTGCGCAAAGTTTTCTTGAATATATCGCTACACCAACTGGCCCAACATTCTGCTCTACTAAATAAAAGATAAGACTATGGTTGTTCGATGCAGTGGATCGCGGTACATTTATCGCCGATGCTCCTCAGAGGCGTTATCCCTTGCTTTCCTTCTTCCAACTGGGTATGCCCTACGCTAAGAGCCTCCCCTAATTCGGCGGCATCGGGACAGCATTCCTCTAGAAACAACCATTCCTGTGCGTGGAGTATTCATGATATCAAAGCTCGTAGCAATTAGGAAAAATGCCCCATGTTGGGTGTGCATACATGCTTAGAAGGCGCTCAAAGCCGCTTTCAGTTTTTTTTTTCAATATATTTTATCTTGAATCTCCCCGCGTGAGATCCTATTTTCCACCTCTCTCTCTCTCTCTCTGCTGTTCTAGCTTCGCTCTATGCAGAAAAGTGTGCTGCTTTGTTTGTAGACCGAAAATTATCATTTCCACTCCTCTTTATTTCTTCCACCGCTCCACAGATGCGGAAAAATGAGAATGATCAGTGTTCTGTCCTTACGTTTTGCTTGGGGGCGTTCTTCATGCGCTGACCGCGTTTGTTCTTTAGCTTTTCTACCGATGTTGACCCTTATTCGTAGGTTAGCGCAATCCGCTTTTCTTCGACGCCTCATTGAGAAACTCGAGAGCATCTCTTTGTGCGGTGGAGCGCTTTCCTCTAGTTCGTTCTCATAAAGTTCTTCTCTCACACTGCGAAAACTAGTTGCTTTTCCACATCACGAGGGAGTCGACATTTCTTTTCCAGTTCCTTTATCATCTTTTTTTTTTCAAAGACACCGAAGTAAAGTCGCATTAAAGAGATCGGATTTCCGCAACAAAATTAATCAGAAATAATATCTGCTCACTGAAGGCATTAAGTGATGGTTCTTTAGGTTATTTCGTGCTCCAGTCATGGTTCGTCGGTGTGGCAGCTCCGCAAGAACAAAAAAAAATTTGAGGCAACACTTAATCTTCGACGTAATAGTGTGACGCGATCGCTTAATGGTTTAATGCCCGTATATGCAGAATAGGTCGTTCTCTATATTACATGCATGGATCCCTCAGATGAATAGTAAAACTTGATTCCAGAGTAAATCGGAGGGTCGGAGGACTTTGTGCTCTTCCCCACCGCTAGGCGTCAGCCGTAACTCCTTGGGGCTTGGCGGCGGCAAAACTTGATTGACGATGTTTTTTTGGACTTCTGGATCTAAGTTGTGCATCAGAGCTTCCCATGAGTCTGGGGTGCGTGTGTTGTATTTACACGGCCAGCATGTCCAGGTTATCTATACCGTGGTCGCAAATCCGTCACAGTAGTTACATCTAGCATTGAATTGCCCTAGGTTATTGAGTTTTTTACTATTACCAAGAGGGAAAGCTGGCGGCGCTGCACTTCAGACACCATGGACGCTCAAAGCATTTCGGGTCGGTGAACTGCTTGGTTCGGGACAGTTGTATTTTTTGGGGGGCACGAAGTGTCACTACTAACATGTTTCATCACGAAAACGCTGTTCGTGTGTGCGCAGACGACGTTGGCGTGAACGCAGTGTGCGAAAGCCATAGTAGCTAAACCGAATAGCACACGACGCCAATAAATGTTTCTTTTTGTTAAACGCCATTCAAAAACATTTTAACATTTTTTTCTGTAAACATATTTCTTTTTAGAAGTGCGCCTGTTAAGCACAAAATTTTACTTTTTGCAGTGTTCAATACTTCGCCAATAGGAGAGCGATTCAGCTCTTATTTTGGGCAAACTTTGAATTTACATGCTTTTCTGCTTGTTTGCTGCAATAATTAGACAGGATAATCAATGTTAGGACATTGTTGATTATCGAACATCTTCAATTTCTCATTACTTTTTGGCCAACAGTTGTAGTTCTGCAGTCGGTAGCTTACCGGCACATGATGCTTTGAGTGGTCATGGTGGCTGAAGTGCTCTTGAGGGGCGCTATCCCACAGATGGGGCGCTATCTTTTCCTCTAAGTAATTGTAAGAAACTCTATGCCCTGGATATGTCAAGTTTTGGACAAACAGACTAGAGTTATCAGGGTGATAGTGGGACTCGACGTGGCGAAAGCCTTCGATAACGTCGTCAAGGGGCCACCCTGGAACATCTGCAAGAACCGAATGTCGGAAAAAGCGTGTACAACTACATCCATAACTTAGTCACCAGGCAAAAGGCACGCATCAAGCTGGGAGAAGTCACCTTGATAACATGCTTGGCAGCAAGGGCACCCCAAAAGGGTTGGTGTTGTCTCCTATACTTTTACTAGAATTACGAGAAGAACCAGAATTTCACACTTTACCGCATTTATTTTAATAAAACTGCCATAATATTTGCTGCCACCCTATTTTACATCGAAGGGGTGTGATCATGAATGGAAAATACGCGAGACGCAATGTCGTATTGATGCTTTTAAGCACTCTTTTTTTCCGCATACCATCAATAAATGGAACAAGCTGCCTCATGCTGCTGTTCATTGCCGGTCTGAGAATGCTTTTCGTGCACTGTTGTCGAGCCTGAGGCGTGCGTTAATTCTCACTTATACTTTATCGCCTTGTCTCTGTTTTGCATTGGTACCCCCAGTATACCTGACAGATGCGCACACACTTGATGCCACTACTTTCTTTCTATTTTCTTCTTCATTGCCATGTATCACTGACTGGGTAGCCCATGTTGTTTGTTTGACATGCATGTAGTATGTATCCCCCCTGCAATTATGCTCTCACGGCGCTGAAGGAAATTCAAATAACAAAAAACATTGTCATGATAGGCCTCTCGAAAAGAGGCTCGAAAAGACAGCAAAACCTGGCCCACAGCCTGTACGCAGACATCATTTCTATATAGACAAGGGCAGCCAGGGGCAAATTCAGGAATCCTTGCATAAAGCAGCCAACGGGAGAAAAAAGTACCTAGAAACCAAAGGACTGAAGTATTTGGCGGAGAAAATAAAACTGATAGTGCTAAGGCCCACCAAACAACTGCGGAGGGTGGCAGAACCCAACCTCGAAATATCGGTTTGGGGAGCCAGGATTCCCAGTGCACAGTATATACGCATCATGGGACTCAGACTGCTGGAAAACGGCAGAAACACTGAGACTATTGCGAGGCTGGAGAACAGCGCGCAGCAGACGTGTAGACTCATTGGGCGCATCGCAAACAAAAACGGCGGAATGAAAGAGGCCAATCTGCTAAGACTGATACAAGCATTTGTAATCAGTCGCATAGTAGTAATACTCTGCCGTATCTGAAACTCAGCAGAGAGCTCGATGCACTCATCCACAAGGGCACGAAGACAGCACTGGGAATGGCGATCTGCGCGTCAACAGAAACACTCATGAAGCTTGGAGTCCCAAACATACTCGACGAACTAATTGAGGCGGCCTCCACGGCGCAGCACCAAAGACTTCTGACATCAAAAACGGGACAGGTATACTTGACAAGGTAGACCTCACAAGCGAATGCGAACATGGAAGGACAGGACATTCCCAGTGAAATAAGGGACAAGACCAAGATTCCGCCACTTCCCAATAACATGAATCAGGCCTTCCAAAAAGGGAGAAGAAAGGATGGAGCGGAAACCCCGAAAAAGAAGTACGGGGAACGGACGGGCGCGGTGCATATGGACGCAACCGAGTACCGGCATCGGAAAGCCATGATGGCGATGAAGGCCCATGAAGGCAAGAGCATAAAAGCGTGCTGTACTGTCAGGGGCTGATCTACTGTCACGGCAGAGGAGGTTGCCATAGCTCTTGTAGCAGTTAAGGAAGGGATTAAATGATTATTAGTGACTCGAAGAGCGCTGACCACAACTTCAGCAGAGGCAGAAACTCTTCAGAAGCATAAGGAGTCTAGAAGCGGGAAAAGGGGTAGATCAGCCAATTTCGGTGGTCTGGTAACTCGCAAATCAAGCCCTATGAGGGAATTAAGCAGCACACAAGCTTAGCTGAAGATTTACTTGCTGCGCGAGCTCAAGCTCTCCTCCAAACTAACTGACAGCAACAGGAAAGAATAGGATAATCACCTATCGTGAAATCGTGCAGTACTACAGATTAACTAGAAACGAATATCCGCAAGAGGATGGCAAACTTAGTAGAAGGAGGAGACAGCTTGGAGGGAATTCCAGGTAGGGGTATTTCTAAACCAAAGGACCTATAGCAAAGTATATCCAGGATCTTTGAGAGTCCTCATATCACTACTGGCGAAGTTGTCCAGCGGTTAAGCGATGCATCAATGCGGTGCGCTGGCAGCCGCTGCAACAGGTGGGGCTTGTGCGACTAAGGTCACCTCAATCATCCTCTAGCAACCAATCTCATTTAAATGCCATTACTTTAACTCGATGTGGCAATTTCCGTCCAAATTCAAATAATTCGTTTCCTGACAGCCGTACATTCCATTTTTATAGCCCATCCTTACCGCTACGTCCCAGGGGAGATCTCGGGAGTGTCCCAGGGCCCACTCCCCCCTCTGTGGGTTGCTAGAGTAGCTCCTCCCCTCCTCCTTTATTTTATTTTGTTGCGAAAGCTACACTAGGCTAGAAAGAGTGCACTTCGCGGTGTCTGCCTAAGGCAACTACTGCACATGCGCCCATATCAAGGCAACCGATACAATGGCAACCATGGCGCCGCATCCGCTGCGCCGCAATGCGCATGCGCCGGGTCGCGCCCCGCTGCTGGGATGTAAGGCGGAAGCCGGACTTCCATTAATGACACAGTCGTTTTATTTACCATGCTCTGAAACACTCTTTCCTCTCAGCTCGCGCACATGCGATGATTAGGGTAGTTTATTCGTTCTCACAAAAACTAAGGCTATCAAGCGTCCAAAGCTGAAAGTAACAGAAGGTTTCCCTTGGTCAGTGTAGTTCACAGAAGTGGAAACTTGGGCGTTTTAGAGCATGCATCGCGAAACTAGCGCATCACAAAAAGAGGCAATGGAGACAGCAGTGCATATGCACAGCGCTAGTGCACTTGTAATTCTGTCTCCACCAGTTGTTGCAGTGATGCTCTAAAGACTTTCATCAGCGTATTATTGCGAAAACATCAAAGTTAAAATGTTTAAATTTTGCTGACGAAACGGAGCACAGAAGACGGCCCCTAGCCTGCGCAAGAGGAGCCAAAAAAAGGCCACGTTTAGTATTTTGCGTTATTGACGGTATTAAGGCGAGCAAACTAGGGGAGAAATTTGGGGAGCATGCGTCAACCAGGGCTGCATGAAGACAAGTTTTTCTCGCTGGCCGACAGCGGCATTGCGGCAGGGAATAAAAAAAAACTCGGGAGCTAATTTAATTGCACCCATGCCAATGAATTGCAGTCTTTCTAGAGCAAAGAAGCCCATTTAATCGAGAGCGAAGATCTTATTTCCTAAGAACAGCATGAAGTATTTTGGAGGCTTCACCAACGTCCGCTGTCCTCTCAACTAAACTGTGATATCATAATTTCCTCTCTTTTTCAATTCAGGGCTCCAACGCTAGAATCCACCAGCTTGCACACCAAGCACGCAGTCAAATTAACCTGATTTCGTCTCATGTCTTTATAAATGTTGCAAGCTTTGATCGAGAAGTGACAAAAAATTATTGCGTTTAAAACGCATGTTTCTCACTAATAAGAAGTGGTTTTTCTTCCGAAGCACTTCAACCTTTTTAGAAGAAGCAAAACAATAGAACCTTATCAATAATAAAAATGAGATGGTTCGTTCAGAGCGCCAATTTGAAGTTTATTAAAAAAATTTTAGAGCATTTCGTCTGCAGCCGTCAGGAAATAAGACACAAGCTACTAGCAGCACCAAAGGGTGTTCTTGAAATGCACTCATATAAAATTTCGCCTAAGCTCGTCTGCCACATCCTAATAATGTTTTGCACTCTCATAACGAAGACTGTTTTCGAGAGAGGCGCTTTTACAATAGCTTACAAATAAAGTATTCAGCCATTTCCGTCTTGCTGACCGCACTGTTTGCAAACTCCGCACCGGCTATTTGATTCGCGACGCGGCATGTATTCGGCCTCAGAAAGAGGTTGCAAAGAAACACCCAGGGGAGAAAGAAAGGATGAAACACGATATGCGTGGGCAGAAGCGGCAGAGAAAAGGAGGAAAGGGAAGAAATAAGGAATAATAAAAAAATGTGAAAGGACAAAAAAGGAGACCCCGAGGAAGAGCAAGGACCAGCTCAATTCCAGGGGGACATGGCGTGTAACACGCTTCCTCTGCCATTCGTTCAACTTTGCAACAGTTATTGCGTCTACGTACTTTGAGGATTCTTTCTTGCCTTCTCTGAGCCCCTTTCTCAATGTGCTTTTTCTCCAGTCTTTTTCGTATTTCTTGCCAAGTGGTACACTGGCAGAATAGATGACACGCCAAAAGACCTCGGACGTGTCAGCTAGAAGCGCTTTTGCTGAGGCTTCGCTGTGTTCTCAGTGACACATGAAAACCTCAAAACGAGAAAGCAGGCCCGAAAATAAAATCAAAACAAAAAGAAATTAGCACAAAAGTTGAAATAAAAAGGGACTCTTTTTTTAAAGATTTGCATGCCAGACGGTTAGGCAGCTTTGATACGCGGAGGCTGATGGAAAATTTTTCAGCCTGTTTACTGTGCCCCTGCTTACCATTGTAGCAAACCGCCAGCGCCCTTCTTCTCACACTTTCACTTGTTTCTCTCCTCTTCTTTCTCCTTATCATTCTGCAAGCTCGCACTTTGCGGCCAGAACTGTTTCGCGTTTAAGATCTCAAAGAGAGCACGATTGATGAGTTCTTAAAAAGTATACCGGCAACGTTGAGGTCGGTATTGGATGGTTACAATGGCTTAAGATGGAACTCAGCAGCTGCTGAAAACACATAGATGATTAAGAGGGTGCACTGTCTGGAATGTTTCCACTCACACTTTGTGCAGAGCAGTGCGAAGGCCAATAGAACAAAGTTTTATTTCACAGCATCATTTACAAAGTTTCCGGTTCGTGATCCATTGCCAGTTTTTAAGTCCATTTGTTTAGCCGACAGTTCCCGCACTTAGCACTTGCGGAGCAGAATCACGAAGATTTTTTTTTTCAAGGAACGCAAAATAACATTCAGAAACGCAATTGGACCGATGATAACCAAGAGCCCAGTGAGAGGTACAAAGCCTTATAAGAGATCCAATAAGAGGCGCAATTTCTTTAGATAAGCTGCTATGAGCACTTGAAGGGAAATTAATGTCTCAATCTTTCTTGTGTTTAGGAAGATGTTGCTTGCATGGTAATTAAGTATTCTTCCAGTTTTCTTACTTCAATTGGCAACGAGTTGAAATTGTAGCTCCTGTAAATTCTGCTAGCCCATTTCGGGACACTTTGTGACGCATATGAGATTCAAAACCAACATTGCTGGCATGTCTGGTGCTGCAGACGGATATTAAAAACGTATGTTGATTTAGGGTGCGGTTTTTATTAGTGATATTCTGAACAACGAGGTACATTTTCTACTTGCCTCAAATTGTACGCGACATTAACTGGTGAGCGTCAAAAACATTATTCCAGGAACTACCAAAATGAAGAGGGTAATGTTTTTTTTTTTTTAATTTGGACATAAGGTAAATAGCACCTTTTTGGGCGACATCTTATTAGGGATACCCGTATAGTCGCACAGGATATTTTCATGCAAGAGTCTGAGGAGCTTACTCGTGCGGTGATTATCCGCTAGCCGCTTGGAGAGTCATTCTTTTTTCAGTCTCATGTTAAACTTGATATGATGTTCGTGTCCTTGAAGCATTTTCCGCTACACAGTTGGCGAACATCTACTACAGCGGCCAGCGTGGAACAATTCCGCCATCTTCTGGTTCTCGTGTCTTCCTGAGAGCACATAGGTACGTCAACGGCTTTGAAAGGACCACCCCAGGTTTTATTGTTCTTGAGGGCACCTCATGCAGTAAATTTATAGACGATCTCTTGCGGCCGGGTGAGCTTTCTCGTAGTCTCAACATTTTTTAATAAAGATGCTATTAAGAATGAAGTGTTGTCTTGGGAGGAAAACGGAGGCGGAGGGAGTGCATTAGTGTACGAAGCTTGGCGTCCATAGGTGTCTAAAACGGTATGTTTGGATTTGTAGTCATATCAGAGGTAATCATTGTGCTGTATGCTAGCTTCTATGGCTCACTACAGTAAATGAGGTGGAAGTGACATAAAGTAAAGTGCAGCGATAAAAAAATGATGGTCAAGTTGCTTTGTTAAGCCAGATGCAAATTAGGTGCACTAGCAATTCGGTTTTCACTTTGGTTTTGGCTTTAAGATCTTATGTTCAAGGAAGGCAGTTCGCATAGCGGTAATCAGTTTATGTTCATTATTGTCATTCTCTCCTTTACAGTCACAGATTCCTAAGAGTGCTCATACCACTCCTGGCACAGTGGTGCATAGATCAAGAGATTCGCCACTGCCCTTCTATGACAGATGCTAAAAACGCTAGGACTTGGGCTACTTGGGTTGGGTTGTGACCCAGGTTGCTCCTCCCGAACAGTGTCGTGATTAATTGAGCTGTCAGCTGACACCGTGGCCAAGTTGCTGTATATATGTATATATATATATATATATATGCCCACCGGAGGGTAGGCATGTGAGCAGCTGCCACAAAGCCGGCTTCAGGCATAACAACAGGAAACAGACGAATAAAAATACACAACGGCTAAATGTGGGGAATGCCTAGTATAAGTTCTAGCTCACTAATAACGCATGCACGCGTGCTCAGTGCTGCAGTGCCATAAAAAATATAAAACAACCAGCTGCATTTTTCATACACTATGCAGTTACTCCTGCCCGGATAAATGGTGATTAAATATAACTCCTAGATGCTTGAGGAAATCAGAATTTCAGTAACATTACTCTAAATTGTTATGACTATCACCAAAAAGAGATGATTGGAGCATCCCCGCCGTTGCTCAGCTCAGACGCAGCACCCTAAATTCGGATATCGTGTTGTCGGATCTGATTGGTGGAAAGTGACTCCTTTTTCTTCTACTTCCTGATCAATTACCTTTCAGACATAAACTAACTGCACTATGTTTTCCTATTGGTGAATGCCACAAAGTAAAAACAAAGGACCGAAATATCCTGCATGACTTCCTTAGTTTAGGTGACTGTTGACTCCCTTGATATGTAACTCATAAATGAGACCCGCATTTTCCTGTCCTGCTCTGCTCAATAGCTTAAGAAGGGCCACGACTTGGCTGTGATGATCACGTGACGCAACGGAAATGTGGTGAATGTATGAAATGTCAGTGCTCAGTTCTCCATAGACTGATATATTTTGCCGATGCTAGAAGCGTGTCCCACCAGGCATCGGATCCAGGATCACCGCCGCATTGCCGAAGGAGGAAGGAAACGTGGGCCGGAGACGGGGAGTAGGGGAAGTGAAGGAAAAACTGTATTTACATGGTTACATGAATATTTGCATTATTTACAAGAGCGGGACTGAGAATGGCTCTCAGTGGAAGGGGAACGTCTTCGTCAACCGTAGTCGACTGGAGCTAGCAGGCTTCTCTCGGCCACACTCACGGCCGAGTTAAATATCGTCCGGTTTCCCCAGATCCCTGGCTGGGGAAAAATGGTCGACGAGCACTGTCCAATCGGATGGACCGAAGGGGACCTCCTTGTTACCGCCCACGGCTGGGCAGGTGCGAGCTTGTCCACTCTGTCGCAGCTGGGTCGAAGAGAGGGGAAGATTGCTGACTCATCCAGCCCCGCGGGGAAAGGAATCTCCTGAAGTCTTTCAGCAGGGGAATGAACTTGCCTCCCCGCCGATTACCCAGAACGCGAGTCGGGGACACAGAATTCTTCAATTATCCGCCAGCGTGACGGCGCCGCCAGGTCGCCTCCGCATTCACGGTGGTTGCTCGGACAATAGCTCCTGGGCCTCGCCTGCCTTCGTCGCCGCTGCACTCCGTTCAAGGAATTTCGCTGGGGTTTTGGCTGACAATGGCCTTTGACATCCCTGCCACACTAATCCGCTGAGGCTCGGAGGGGCATTCCAAGCTTCTCACTTCCCATGGTCGTCGCGAGGTTGTCGACCTTGGCGATTGTTCACGGTAGCGGCTTGATCGGGCCCACGTGGTCCGAAGTGGACACAGGTGTGACGGGAACACACAAAGAGAACCGTCATTTTTCATTTCTTGACTTGGTCAGTGACCCAATTTTCCTTTGTGAATAAATAACACAAAGGGAGTTAAAGGGGGGGGGGGGGTAGAAACACAACAGCACGTCCGCCGCCCGAAGAGGTCTCGTAGTGGTTGCAGCCAACGCTGCTGCGCGCAGAGACCTGGAGTTGTGTCCGTTCGGCCTTTGGTCACAGCTGGGCCCAAAGGTTCTTCTTGCTTCGTTGACAGCTGTAACGAGCTCAACCAGCAAAGTCCAAAGCCCAACAAGCAGAAAGCGCCAAACCGACTTCAAGAACTGCCAAGCTGTTTCGGTCAACAAAACCTCTTTAGAGAAAATGAGCTGTAGCGTGAAATTTACGTCCTCCTCCGAAAGTTGACATGTTTGACCAAACCAGAATACACAGAGCTTGTTTAGCCAAAAGGGAGGAAAATTTTCTAAAATTTTGGGGGGGTGCCGTAGCACGGTTTATGTCACAGAAAGCCACCGCCCGTGAGAGCACAAAGGGAAGGTGGAGCTGCTGAACACACATACAAAACAGAGAAAAAAAATGATTCCCGCTAAAGCAAAAAACAAAATACAAATTTGCATAGCGGATTAACGTCCGGGGAGTCAGGAAAGGGCATTACACGGGAAAGCCTCGGCTGAGGCCATCAGCGTTGCCATTATCTCTTACGTTTCTGCAACGCATGTGAACAGAGTCCCGCAATGCCAAGCTCCAAAGTTTCGCTCTCATCCTTGTACAGGAGAGATATATGAGCAAAAGACAAAAAACAAGCATTAAACTCAATATGAGATTATGCGTCATATCTGCCCCTTGCGCGGCCGCGGTCCGACAGCTGCTTTAGCAGATGAGACATTGCATAATGCTAGGAATTTCAGCTTGCATTTCTGTACAGGCGAGTTAAATGAACAAAAAGAAACAAGCAATAGACTGAATAGGGTTATTCCTCGAAACCGTCCAGAAACAGCGTTTCGATTAGAGGAATTTACTGGTTCCTATTCTTCAGCCGCCCTCTGCGCGGCCGCGGTCCGATAGCTACTCTAGCAGGTGCAAAATTACACAAGGCTAGGAACTTCCGCTTGGGACCCTGCACTGTTCCTCGTCCAAGTCTCGCGGTTCTGAAGTTTAGCTGACGCTCAGAAAGCAGAATGCGAGAAGGGAACGAACGAGTGCGAATGCCGTGCCAGCGTATCCGTCTCTCTCGGATTGGGTTCGTGCGTGGCGTTCTCTTGGCTTGTGTTCCCACGGGGCGGGTGCGAACTCTTGAGCACCGAGGTGCCAAATTGGGGCGGCTACGCGGTTCGGATTTCAGTCGAGCAGTTAACAAGGGCCGCACTTTCCCCTTCATTAACATTCCCCGTTTGGCCACCTCTATACGCTGCCGCTCTGTGGAAACCCTCGCTGTTGGTTTGCGGGGCGCGTCACTAGCCATCGCGGAACCGTCACAGGTTAAGTCGTCGGCGTTCGCCTCATTTCCAATTTGTGATCCAGCCTGCTCTGGCTCACTACCGTGAGAGTTTATAAGGCTTACAGGGCCACGTTTGCCCTCTTCACCCGCGTGCTCTGCTGGCGCTGCGAATTCTCGAGCCTTCGAACCGGTGAGGACCTGCGCAGCGTTTTCTCCAAGACTAAGGCCCTTTTCTTTGGGCAGCATATCCAAGCGATTTGGGAAAATCGAGGGATGCTGCATAGACAGGTCTTGGGAGACGGCTGCCTCGGTCAGACGCAGCTCGAGCGGGCTCTCGATCGCGACGCGGGCGGTAAGTTGGTCGTTTTGGATACCCTTCCTATCCTTATACTGGCGGTACAGCAGGCCAGAACGGAGCTGGAAAGGTATTTTCTTCCGTGACACACCCATGTCAGTTTGGTGACTCAAGCTTCGTAGAGTTTGGTCTTTCTCTTGCTCAGCGGTGAACGTTTCTCTGTCCACACGAAGGAGTTCGAGAAAGCCATCCGGGTGGGGTAACACAAGATTGGAATTCAATTCCTCACCTAGCCCCAGCTCATCACTTGCGCCTGATTCGGAAGACTCACTATAGCCTGTACTACTGTCGGTACTCTTTACCCCTGTGCCATAAGTGAGTAAGTCCTGGGCTGGCTCGTCATTAGGTAACTCGGAGCCGTCACGGGTAAAGTCGCCGGCGTTCGCCTCATCGACAGTTTCCAATAAAGCCTGCTCTAGCTCATCACCGTGAGAATTTACAGGCTTCGGGCTTACAGGCTGAGGTTTGCCCTGTCCAACCACGTGCTCTGCTGGCGCCGCGACCTCACGAGCCTTCGAAATGGTAAGGACCTGCGCAGCATTGTCTCCAAAACAAAGGCCTTTTTCTTTCGGCAGCACATCCAAGCGATTTGAGCAAATCGAGGGATGCTGCTTAGGCAGGTTTTGGGAGATGGCTGCCTCGGTCAGACGCACCTCGAGCGGGCTCTCAATCGCGACGAGGGCAATGGGCAAAGATACGCAGTTTTCATTGCCGACTTTAATCTCTTTTCGCGCCGAAACCTCCTGATTTAATGTCGAATTCCTCTCGGCGCGCTTCGCCAGTAAAATTTGCAACTCCAAACGCATTAAAGCAAGTTGCTTTTCATCGGCTTCCTTAAGACGAAGACGTTCTTTTTCTATCCTGTCAGCCTCCTCCTTAGCGGCTTCCTTGCGGTAAAGGCGTTCTTTTTCAATCCTGTCAGCCTCCTCCTTAGCGGCTTCCCTGCGGTAAAGGCGTTCTTTTTCAACCCTGACGGCCTTCTCCTTGCGTTCATTTTCAACCCTGTCGGCCTCCTCCTTAGCGTTCCTGATTCCCTCCTGAATGACTTCCCAGGTCTCCCAAATTTTGTCACCCTGCTCCTTAGCACCACATTCCCTAATAGCCTCAATCAGCTGCGGCTTTCTGTGACTTTTCCTGGCCTCAATACCCAGCTTTTCACACAGCAACATCAACTCTGGCTTCTTTAGCTTGCTCAAATCCATGGCAATTCCCGAACGAGGACTTTCAAAAATAAGCTGCTACGTGAAATGCTTAAGCGAGCACGTGCAGAAAAACAATCTACAGGTAGTGATAAATTTCCAGAGTTATCAAGCCTGGCAGATTCTCAAAGAAAGTCAAGCGCTCACCACTGCTGAAGCCAGGACCAAGCGTGGAAGATCCCGCCGCTGCCAACCAGTTGATATATTTGTCGAAGCTAGAAGCGTGTCCCACCAGGCATCGAGTCCAGGAGCACCGCCGCAGTGCCGAAGGAGGAAGGAAACGTGGGCCGGAGACGGAGAGTAGGGGAAGTCAAGGAAAAACTGTATTCACATATTTACATTATTTACATAGAGCGGGACTGAGAATGGCTCTCAGTGGAAGGGCAACGTCTTCGTCAACCGTAGTCGACTGGAGCTAGCAGGCTTCTCTCGGCCACACTCACGGCCGAGTTAAATATCGTCCGGTTTCCCCAGATCCCTGGCTGGGGAAAAATGGTCGACGAGCACTGTCCAATCGGATGGACCGAAGGGGACCTCCTTGTTACCGCCCACGGCTGGGCAGGTGCGAGCTTGTCCACTCTGTCGCAGCTGGGTCGAAGAGAGGGGAAGATTGCTGACTCATCCAGCCCCGCGGGGAAAGGAATCTCCTGAAGTCTTTCAGCAGGGGAATGAACTTGCCTCCCCGCCGATTACCCAGAACGCGAGTCGGGGACACAGAATTCTTCAATTATCCGCCAGCGTGACGGCGCCGCCAGGTCGCCTCCGCATTCACGGTGGTTGCTCGGACAATAGCTCCTGGGCCTCGCCTGCCTTCGTCGCCGCTGCACTCCGTTCAAGGAATTTCGCTGGGGTTTTGGCTGACAATGGCCTTTGACATCCCTGCCACACTAATCCGCTGAGGCTCGGAGGGGCATTCCAAGCTTCTCACTTCCCATGGTCGTCGCGAGGTTGTCGACCTTGGCGATTGTTCACGGTAGCGGCTTGATCGGGCCCACGTGGTCCGAAGTGGACACAGGTGTGACGGGAACACACAAAGAGAACCGTCATTTTTCATTTCTTGACTTGGTCAGTGACCCAATTTTCCTTTGTGAATAAATAACACAAAGGGAGTTAAAGGGGGGGGGGGGGGTAGAAACACAACAAGACTCACAATGTGGAGGCCTCGCCACACTCTGTAAGGGTAGCTGAGCAAGACTAAAATCAAGAAAGCCCCATAATTTGCCCAAACCTTCACATAGCTGAAATTCTCGTGTTCACCTCTCGTGACGTCTTCCATGTACTTTTTATTACGTCGTTCACTTGCTGTCTCAATAACAGTAAAATGTTCGGAAGGTTACAGCTGTTGCTCAGTGGGCACGGCACAACCCTCAACAAGTTCTTTGCCACTTATAGCAAAATCACTCAATCTTGTCGCGCCCCTCCTACTCAAGGATGCTTCACGAAGTGTAATACACGCAAAAGTTAATGCAACGTCCTGGCGCAGGCAGTCAGCTGACCTCGTCTACTCCGTAATTCTTGGCCCCAGTAGCGTCCACC
The DNA here is from genome assembly GCF_055824585.1 of Amblyomma mixtum. NCBI lineage: Eukaryota > Metazoa > Arthropoda > Arachnida > Ixodida > Ixodidae > Amblyomma > Amblyomma mixtum. Next base: position 36,305,444 of record NC_143017.1, on the reverse strand, counting down.
GTCATACATGGGAATTCGCTTTCTAACACGCACCCTGTCTGCTTCTTCCTTCTTATAGCCGGTTGCACACACACACGCAAGTTATCGCTGAAGGTATATCTTAGTGAATGTCTTTGTTTGACATAAGCCATCTTGTTGTATATATTGCTTTTCTTGCTGGGTGCAGAAGGAGACCAGACAGGAAATAGGTACACAAAACTGAGGCTTCCATTTGTGGTGATCACTAGCATACATTATAATTACTCCTGGGTCCTATAAAACGATGTTTTTTACTGACAAACGTCGAGAAACGAGCCTTGCTGTAGTATACCCCACTGAAGCCAACCGATTTTAAACAAAATGAAACAGCAGCCACGAATAAAGGACAAGTGTTTCAAGAAAGAGATATTCCAGTCGTTTTGATAAGAAGCAATTTGACTAATCGTGGAAGAAAGAGAAACATTAATCTAGTGGCAACCGTCTCCACCGCCTTTGCATGTCGCGTTCGGTGCTCTACCGACTGAGCTATACCGCGAGCTATCGACCCTTCGGCTTTCAAATGAGAATTGAGACCGCGTTGTGGACACTACCGGTAAAAAGTTACCCATTGTCATCAAAATCACTTTAGCTAAAATGTAACTTATTTTAGTAGGCAATTACAAAGCCTAAAGCACTGAATTAGATTCTCAATATTTTAGCATTAGGCAAAATATACACGACCTAGAATGAGCCGGTACGGGTTCCTTGATCTGTTTTCTGTTGTAATATCTGTGGTGTCATTCTAATCACCAGATGTTTTACGATGTTCATCGGTATTTTTTCCGTGTTTCCGAAGGAAAACATGCAAAGCGACACTGAAGAAATTTTCGATGTAGGCGCTGGCGGGAAAGACAAGGTTGTAAAGTACAAATACCTTCCGCACTAGCTCATACTTGCACAGAGTGCCACTCTATTGTCTCACGCTCCGAGAGAAAAAAATATCATGCTCACGAAACATGACATTCTTTTGTACCGTCACGAAGAAATGTGAACCGCGGTAAACGGACTAGTAAAAACCAGACCGCTTGTGCTTGCATGTTTGGGAGGTCTCTGCGCGGGCAGTTTTTCCGCAGGCCGCACGTGGTCGCTCTATCAGGAAAAAAATTCCGCGCTTGCACTTACGTTTGCTACGAAGTTTAGGATCTTGAATTTAAGCCTATGGTTAAAAATCCTTCTAGTTATAGAAACTAACTGCCTACCGGTGATAGATAAGTAGAAAAAAAATGGATTAGCGGTAACGTTACCCTTTAGCAAAAGTGACAACCAATGCTGCAGTGGTGGCTAGTTGGTTTTTCTCTTTAAGGTTTTGGAGTGCTGGGAAGAGTTGATACGAGGATTTCGGTTTCATGAATTGCATTTCTGTCATGATCGAATTTTCATTACATTTGTTTATTTCTTCTTTGCTGTGGGCATATATAAGGAGAGCAGCACAACTAATAAGCGCTAACCATCGACTAGGTTTATCGGGGAATGCAACACATGTATGTACAGTAAAAGCAATAATCACAATCAGAAAGTTACCTACAGTTATCATGCTGTCTTTTTTGCTCTGTTAGAAAAATGAACACGTACCAATTGGCAAAAATTTATACTTTGCTCACTGTCTCGTGTTCCTGTTCTTTGTTGTAAGCCCTTGTGTTTAAGTACAGCGCGTCAACACCTTAAAGATAAAAACGTAAAAATTCATTACAAATAACACAGTAAATATAATTTATTACGTGAATAACTTTTAAAACTTTAAGTACAACTTCGATTTAGACACTGCATAATTTTCCCACCGAAAAAGTGCATTAGCTTAACAGCAAAGAAAATGACTCTTTTGAAGTTCAACCGTACTTCAAACTGACACTATGGGAGTGGGTTCTGCCCTTCAGGAAACGTGCGCGTCCCAAAGAGAGCCTCCCACATTCATTCAGAAAAATATATGCGTTATTTCGAGCGCTGCAAAGAATAACTGCGCCCCTTCTCAAAATTAATGGAAGTTTTAAGGAAGGGATGTCCAGGCACGGGACCTTAAATGTTGGGCTCTCATGAAGGAATATGTTAGCAGAACAAACCAAATAGTCTTTAGGGCTTTTAAACCACATCACTTAATAGAAATCAAGAAGTCAAATCACAGCACACAGCGAAAGGAATTGGCTCTTTCTTCAGGTCGCGTTTATTACCCGTTATTTTTATTACCCGCTAGGGGGTGGAGAAAGTACGCCTACTTGCATACGTCTCCATTATGCTAAAGCTCTCTATTATAAATATGATTCGATATTGCCGTAGATAGTTAGAAAGAAGAGGCCTTCTATTTCTCTATCATTTTTATTGCAGCCTGCACACGCAGTGACCACTGGCTATAATCTTATCGGAAACACATCACTCCATTTCATTTTTTTCCTTTTATTTAACTAAATCTGTATCTCATAATGGAAATCATGCAAATTGTAGCAACGGGATATAGCGAGTACTGTTTACCCAGACAGAATGTCTTCTGTACTGAAGAAAAAAACGTATTCATGCGATCGCTTCGAAAATCGCGATGAAAATGTTTGAATTCTTTGTGGCTCTGTGATGTTTAGACAGGGCTTAAATGCGAAAGAAAGGTATAATGAGGTGTTAAAAGCTTTGTTTTCAGATGAAGACTCCGCTAAATGTTTGATTCAAAAGAAGACAGCATTCGTTTGCGAAACGTTTGCCATTTCTTTGAAGAGAAATCGACACGTATTTGGTTATAGAGTGTGTATCAGTACCCGAAAAGAGGACGGGCGGCCTTTTTGTATTTTTTAAGCCCCAACTAAATTTTGCATGGATGCTGGACAAAGTTAAGAACACCACTGATTAGACCATAGTTGTGTATTATTTTTCGGATGAAAAGAAAGGAAGAGAGGAAGTACTACTATGACATGTTTGTTCACAATGAACGAAATTGTAAGCAAACTTGGTAATCTGGTTATCCGGGTTACCCGCGGTAGGGTAAATGAGAGTACCCGCAGTAAAGCACAAATCCACACTAATGTTTCTCGGCAGCTGGACATCCTGAAATTCATCAAGAATAACTCCGTGCGGAAATTTTTTCTAGTCCGCAAAAAAAAAAAGTTCACGAAGGTGAAGGCCACATCTTGCTTTCTTAGAGAAGAAAGGAAGGTGCCCAGTGCAGAAAAAATGAAATGTACAACAGACCAGAAAGTTTACACTACTCTAGCAAATTTGATTTATTCGAAACTGGGACCCTTCCGTTCTCTCTGCAAGCAAGGTTTAATATTACGCTTTAACTCAGATACTTGTCTCGCCAAACAACGAAACAGGCATTACTACAACGAAGCAGTTGTGAGGCACAAGTTCACTTTAAACAAGGTCTGTCGTTCGTTCGTTGACAGTTTGGGTGGCAGTTCGAAAGGGCTTACCACAAAAAACATCACTTTGCTGACCCTTTGCATGTCATCCATGACTGGGTTTATCCTAGCACTGTAGTCGTGCATGACGGGAAAGTATAAAACCATAACAACAGAGGGCGACAGTAGTGTCTCTTAGTCGTTTAGTGTGTGATTATGTTTTGTTTTTATTTTTACTACATCAAGGAACTAATAAAATTAGAATACTGCTCGGAAAAGGAATCAGAGGAAAAACTGCGTTACCAATCGCACTGTATACCATTTTCCACCGAGTATTGACAACGTCGCGTCGAAACATACTCCTGCAGCAGTACTTGAAGGCTGAACGAATTCAATTCGTTGACTTAGAGTGTACAAATGCTCCTACTTTCTTTGACGCTCGCTAATGGCAGTGGCTGGAGAAGCACTACACCTCACGGGTCTTCCCCAGGGCCGCTGTCATTGCTTCCTCACAGAATTAGGGAAGGAGCGGGACAGTAGCCTTAAGATGTGGGGAAAAGTTTTTGCAAGTGGTTCGAAACGGACCCGCCCGCCAACCAGTTTACGTTGGGGATCAAGCCTACTCGGCTGCTGAAAGACACAGCCGAAACAACTACTCTCTCTCTTTTTTGTTCCATCACATACACACTACACGCACGCAAGAGCGCACACGAGGCACTATAGCGAGCACTTAAATTTAAATTTCACGTAATCGTATATAGACGGGATGGGAAGAGAATTTCTCGGGAGAATGAGCCATTCGACTGCTCTCGCACAACTTATGGCTCCCTTAGTCGATCCTTAAACTCATTCTTTTCGCGATGAAACAATGCAACTATTTTTCGGCCCTTACCTGTTGCTGCTTTCAGAGTTTAATTAAACACTTCATTACACTTGATTCAGTAACACAACGCTCCACAATTTAGACACTAAAACACAGCTTCATCCTCTACGGTGCGGGCTCGAAACTCTATTGAACGAGAAAGGGAGACTTTGGAAACAGAGGAAGAGAAAGGCAAGTGGGATTTGCAATAACTACAGTGCACATTTCTAACGGAAAGCACCGTCTCACCTAGCACATCATATACACGGCCGGTCGGTGCTTCTGGTTTCTTTTATTCTGTCTTTATTCATGAGCGTCATGGCTGTCAGGAATGTCTCTGGGCCACCAATTGTTCATCCAGCAATAATTTAAGAGGCAGTGGAGGAGGATGGCAGGAGGGTGGTTAGAAAGAGGATGTTGGCGGTACGGTCGTCGTTGAGTCTCATTGGTTTTATAAGTCGGAAAAACCTAGTACAGGCTCTGCCCGCGTTCGCCGTAGGAGCACCTGGGGAATCGCCGTCGCCTCACCGGCAACGCGCGCTTCAGAATTCCATTAGGTTGTTTCCTAATCACTGTAATCAGTCACGAGAGACATCGGCTGTTTCAGCCGACTCCGATACGCCCTGCCCCTAACCTCTTTACTATGTCTTTACGCATTACGCGGTGGATTGACCTCTTTCATGGTGACTGCCGCACTGGAAGAAAGGGTCGATTCAGTGTCTACGACCATTGCCTGGGGCGCCAACAGGCGCACGGCGCGAGCACATGGTTCATGATGGACCACTATATGTAGACGCAGGGGCGGTTTCTCGCTCGACTACTGTGCAAAAAGCAGAGCCGCAGCGGCGCGCCATGATTACGGCTAAGAAGCGTTTCATCCCACATTAGGCCGGCGTTGATTGTGTCGACCGACGTACCCTCTTCGCGCAGCTGTGAATGAAAGCGCGTGTGGCAAACTCCTGTAGGGACAGCGTTGCTGTAGCGTTGGTTGCCCACGATTGCTGAACGCTATGGCACTGTGCATCGTGTAATCTGTTTGCGTTCATTAAATGAGGTGGAGACCAACTGCTGCTTTATGGCGGCTGTTTATGTTGCCCTTGACGGCTTTCCGACCTATAGTGCAAGATTCTGTCGGTCTCTGAAGAATGGGTCAAACTATGCTTGTCACCATCCTTCCTGACGAAATAACGTCAAGTTATAAAGCGAAAAACAACTGGCTGGAGGGCACGTATTAGCGTCATTCTCGCGCCATCAGTACTCATTTGTACAGGGGCTTCGTAATGTACCTCGAAATTACGCCGGACACTACTGTCATTACCGGTGGTTTACTTTCCAAGCTTTCGACCTTTGACCCGTTGCTAGGCGAATGAAAAGCCTTCCGAACTTCCCGCTCTTTTTCAGAGCATGAAACGAGGGAGTGCTCTCTCCTGCCCTCGCAGACCAGTTCCACTTACATGATATGTCGACTGAAGGCGCATTCCCGAAAACGCCGATCTCCTGGAAAACTAACACGGCGATTATGATACTTTAAAATAAGTTCTTGCAGTGCAATTGTTATGCGTAAAATGCAATAATCATGCCTTTTGATCACTGCATTTCAAGGCGCCCTAATATTTACGTTCTTAACGCTGAATTTGACGTTCGAGTTCTTTTTTTTTCGCTTAAATACGGACGCTGACAGTAACAACAAAAAGCATGGCCGAGTAACTATGAACACTGTCATGTATATCCTTGGATATGCCAATACGGTTTGTGAGAAGGAATAGCAGCGTCTTAGGGTTCGCCTATTGTTGGCGTCACGTACCTAAGCGCCAGTCAGCGCTGTAAAAGAGGTCAGGTGAGGCATAGTAGCAGAATTTTTAATAAGAAGCAATGCTCGAGTCACGTGTTTGATCCCTGGTTAAGTGATCTGTGAGTGGTCGATTAAGGTATTACGCCAGTGTTCTTCGGAGACGCCGCTTTTAAAATTTTCAATACGCACTGACAAGTACTTTGTAGGGTACTCGCACTGTCAGCGCGTCCATTCTAGTCATGCATTTGAAAATGTGCCACGAAGCCGATAACACTTTTCCTGAAGAAAATGTCCTGTTCTGCCTTAGAAATAAGTTTAATAAGTTTCGGAAAACTGAAGCGTAAACTTCAGGAGAGTCTGGGTTGGGGACATCGACTGTAGCAGCACAGAATCGAGCTTGCGTACGGGACATAACGCTGTACCTTATTACAGTCTTCACTATACTTTTCATTCCGTGCGGTTATTATATTCTTCAGTTTCCTGATTACCTCTGGTGTTCGTACGCACCTTTCACTTGTGTTTGGCCGCCACTCTGTGCTAAGACATGAAGCCTGTTATCACAAACAAAGGACATGGATTCTACTGTGTTTTAGAGCCATCATATATAATATGGTATGGCAGGAAAGCATGTGCATAGAGCCGGCGTCCGCAAGCCGTCGCTCTAAATACCGGCCCTAGTTGATTTCTCAAGCTAGCCAGCTGGCTCATAACCGACAATGGCTTCTGTATATGTTTAGTGTTTTGCCTTTCACAACCTCAGTAAATTTCAACCGTTCCGTTTCAAGCGGCCTTCAGCCTTTATGGCTTCATAGTGAGTAACACTGTAAAAAAAATACAACAGGGCTGTCAATATTCTCTTCTGATTGCCGCTAAAAATGCTGTTTGTTATGCCACATAGCGAGAATCCCCTTTGCCGCTGCAGTCGACCAGGTTATACTTGTCCAGCAACGACAAAAATATTTTTTTGGGAGGAAAGAGATCGGTATCAAGGTCTTGTGTGCCTAATATTGCGCGCTAACTTTAACTTTAGGAACCGATACTTATCAATGTGGCTTATTTTCTGTTTTTTTTTTGTCACGCGGACTTTCGAAATATCCCCCATAAAATAAGACATCTAGCTCTTGCCACGCTGACAAACGCGTAACACTGCCTACCCATCCTAACTTGCTTTCTTTTCCAGTGATCCTCTCGAACGCATAGCCCTCTCTTGAGGCTCCTTACAAAGGCGGCCGATGTGCCCTCTAGTCCACTTGGCTTGACAAACTGCCTCTAATCCTAGGGAGTGCAGAGTGCGCTCGTAAACCGGAACTGCGGTGTAGCGGAAGCGAGTTTCAACATCCTTCCGTCAGCCGGTGCGGCGTGTGGTCAGTGTCCTCGCCCGATAAGTTCCAGGAAGTTTTAAGGCCTGCGAGCCCCGACACTTTCAAAGTTCCTCCTCCACACGATAGGCGCCAGGCTTTGTCGCCGCCATGTGGGGCTGATTACCTCATCCGGTCTTCTTTACTGGTACGCTTTATGGGACTGTATTTTTTGGGACGCTCCGTGTTCATCAGGTTTTGGAAAACGAATATCTGTCAAGACCGGTGGTGGCTGAGAGCTCTACTAAACGGCGACTGCAGTCGGAGCTGCAAACACGCCGAAATGGCGCTTACGTCGTTGTAGCTCTATGTATAATTTTTTCAGTAACAGAAGTGAACAAATAATGATGGTTAAATGGCATTCATTTGGTGTGTTAGAAACGGTTTTGTTCGTGGAGTTCAGTTGTGAGGGTAGATCTGGTCTTAGCCCCGCGAACAAGAACACAAGAGCGTTCGCTGTCTGTGCTGCATAAGTAGTGCTTGATTAAGACAATATCTGTATTTTAAATGATAGTAATTTCACATCAATCGTGATTATGAGCTGCACGAACAAATTGTGGACACGAAAATAATTCCTAACGATAGGTAAAAAGACTGCACTTAATGCAATTATTATGTAGGTTGGAAAAATTGTCAGTATGCAGGATCGGTAACATAACTCTTAACTGTCGCAGACCATTGGGCAACTGCTTGCATTTGAATGAACAATCCCCACTTTGATGCAGTGCACGTGTTAGCTAGCTTGCACTGCATTTGGCATTCATCCTTTGCTTTTTTGCAGTTGGCATCGAATAGAACAGCGAACTCAAAGAGGAAAACAACCACATCTGAGCCTGTAAGGCCTGCACCCCTATGGCTTTCTATGGCACTTGCTTGTCTGCTCCGGTTCCTCTCCTCTGAGGCTAGTCCGGAAGTCAAAAATCGAGAAGCTGCGCGTTTGAACGCGCGCATGTTCACGTGTTATGATGCTCTTTGTACATGGATGCATTACGAGTACTGAGGGACACGCTTTGGTGAAAAGGTATATGGATAAAGCGGCATTAGTTTTCTTCGCCTTTTGTCGCTGTCTCAGGTTTTTTCTCCTCATCAAATAGTATTTAATGAAAACCGGATAGGCAGACAACCTTTTCATAATATATAGGGATATACACTTGTCTCTTTCTTTTGCCTTGCTTGGAAGAAAGTTGTGTTTTTTGAGGAAGCTTCCACTTTAGCTTCTGTATTTCGGATAATGCATGTGCCCCTCCAGTTAGCAGACAGTGACTTACTTAGGGCGGGCGTAGAAGTGTGAGGCTTATGCTTATTAGCATCAAAAGTCGCCACATTTACAGACACCAGTGGCTTTTTTGCACAATGTGTGTCACTGTGGCGGTAAGCAGAGAGGTTGATTTTTTTATTCCTGCTCAGTCCAGAAACAAACAAAAACTGTAAACTTGACCCATCGAGTTCATCGACCTGTTCTCATTCCCCACACTATCCCTAAGGCGCTTTACTCGCGAATACGCACCAAGACTAGAGCTCGGGTTTCCGAATGATAAAAGAGTAGAAAACAGCTAATTGGTTCATACTTCTTGGTCGGAACAGCCGAAATAACAAAACGCGGACACAGAAAGGAACGCACAGAACGGTCTCCAGTACGCTATCCTTGAGTCGCTCAAAGACTGTGAGATCCTCTGTTCTGCACAGAACCAAGAAATCATCCACATAACGAAAAATCCGTGTGATGCGATTTTCTTTCACAGATTCCTGTATTCTCTTGTCGCATGAAGCCAGGTACAGGTAACTGAGTAGTGGTGCTATTTAAGAGCCGATGCTGACCCCCCTTTTTTGGACGAACAGGGAATCCTCATGAGCGACGATTCTAGAGCCAAGATAGGCGCGCAGCAGCTCTAGGAACTCTTCCACCGACACTCCGACTTCCATCGACAGAGGATTTAACAGACTTTGAGCGACTCAAGGATAGCGTACTGGAGACCTTTCGCCATACCTGCCCAGAGTTGAAATTCACCTACGAGTTTCCAGCCAAAGATTCGCTGCAATTCCTGGACTTACGCCTTGGATTCCAACCCGGACACCCATGTTGGAGGTACGAGCCTAGGGCGAAGAAACAGTTTCTCCCTTTTTTGACAAGCCATTCAAAGACCGTGAAAAGGGCAATTTCGAGTGCTGCTCTCTTGTCAGCTCTGGAGAAATCGTGTGAGGATCAGATGGAGACAAGTTATCGGCGGCAGATTGATAGGCTAAAAAATGCGAACTACACCGTTTCGATGCTCAGCAGCGTAGCTGAAGGCTTGCTGCGGAAAGTAAAAGGAGTGCAAGGAAGAAAAGGTGGACCTGATGAAGGCAATAAAAGGGAGAAAGTAGCAGTGGTTCCGTACGTAAGCTCATGCATTGACCCACAACCTCATGAAGATTGGCAAGAGGCACGGGGTCCGGGTTGTTTGCTCTGCACCGAACAAGGCTAGTAGCATGTGTGCTCGAGTCAACAGGGAAAAGAAGCAGCAATGCTAGATCGCACACCGAACAAGATTCAGCGAGTGTGTTAAAGGTGCGGTTTATAATACCCCTCTGGCCTGTGGCAAACAATATGTAGGGCAGACGGGAAGGTGCCTCAATGATAGGATAAGAGAACATGCATCATCGCTATCAGGTGCCCCAAGCAGCAATCTAGCCCTGCATTGCAGAGATTGTAAAGGAAACAAAAAGGCAAAAAAGCGCGCAAGTGTGAGCTCAAGTTGCAAGAAGTTCAAGTCATGGAAAGGTATGCAGACCAAGTAACACGTGACATCCTTGAAGCATTGGCGATACGGGAAAGAGGACAGCAGTGCGTTAGTACATCATCAATCTCTCTATCAAGAAAGATTTCCATCTTGAATGAACCCCACGGGAGATAAAAGCAAGATCATTTTGACAAGGAAACAAAAAGCGCGTGTTTTCCAATAAAATTTTAGTTGACAGTCAGCTTCCTCTACGTTCTGTGTGCTCCTTTCTGTCTGCGCGTTTTTTTATTTCGGCTGTTCCCACCAAGAAGGATTTCCGAATGATTTCTCGAATTCGGAAAACTGCCCAGGCCATAGTGCTTGTTACGACTCGAGATCTACCAAGCTATTCGCACCTAATACTTCAGAATTTTGTAGAATCTAATTGTTTAGAATTTCCTTTATCTGCCCTCGAGAATAACAACGTGTCCTGACTCTCCAGATTTTCAATATTTGGGATTTAGTTTGAGTACATCCAGCAGCGTTGAAGCTAACATAAAGATAATAATAGAAGCAGACAACCGGAAAAAACACTAAAAAATCAATGGCATGGTGATTGCAAAACTTAGCATTCGAAAGTTCAATACATGTTATACAAGCCTTAGAAAGGACAAAGCGCAAGAATATGTCCATTAACTAGAAATATTTGATCAGTTGAACTCAGTGGATTGCCCTAGCTGCGACTACATTCGTTAAAACGCTCCATTCAGATAGTGTTTTTGTTCAGAAAATTGCAAAGGGATTGTTTTTCTCTGAAGTGTACGTCTTTTCTTCCGCGCACGAGACTACTTTGAGCGTTTACTTCGAAATGGACGCTGGAACTGATTCCTCATCTACTTCTTTACTCAACTCAGTTTTGCTTCCTGGCGGCAATCGCATGTGTCAGCTATTTGGAGGATAATAACTGTGGTGGTTCAGCGTTACTTGCGTGCTACAGATGTCGGTCGCGTATTGTGAAGTACGAATGCCCGATTCTCGTAACGGCTGACTCAAATTAAAATGTGAAATCCGCGTTCCATGGTCTCAAATCTTTTTTCTTTTTGCCTACTCCAAGGTACTTGCGTTGCTCAAAGTTGGCACCCTGCGGCAGGGGAGATAACAGGAATCCAGAAACAGGATAACAGGAAAATAACAGGAATCCAGAAACGTTAAGAATCCCTCAAGGCTTTAAGTTACCTTTTGTCCTCAAGAATGAAAAAACCCTGAGTGTTCATCTCGCGATATACAGCTTTTCGCAATTTAAAACGTTTCAAGCGGTAGCGATGATTCTCGCCGCGTACTTTTCGTGTGGGGCGTGACACTAGATAGCCCAATATGTTTGAAACTTTTGGATCAAAATGCGGGCTAGCCCTGAAGCTCTTCTTGAAAAAGTAATTACATTATATGGAAGGTACAAACATTCTTGCTTGCTTGCATATGATATCTTCGCTAAAGAACAAATTGGTTATTTTGTTCGGCGCACAGTTTCTACGGTAAGGTTGGTGTCTTTAAAAGTGTTCACTCGTACTGCCACTCAAAGGAATCAGTTATTTAAGACAAGAAATCCTGAGGCAGAAAAAACATCTCTCAGCATAGTGCATTTACAGCTAGGAGAGCTAGGGGGTACTGGTCAAGCTAATTGTGCACAGTTCACTGCTGAAAAGCTACAGACCTTTCGTTCTGCTTATAGCATCTTCGAAGCCTCATTTTGGCTTCATTAGGTCGTTTGGGTCCCATTGCGGCGTTTGGGTCTCATTGCGCCCTAGCTCCGGAAGCTTTCTACGCAGTTCTTCACCCAATTACGCAGGAGAGCTAGTGTTGACAAATACGTGAAACATTCATCCAAGGAGATATTGAGTGTGAGAAGCGAGAGTCATTATTGACTTCTGGCTTTTGATATCCGGATTCTGGAAGGTAAAAATAGAGGCCGGGACCTGTTACCTTCAACTGTCTGCAGCGTTTGCTATCCGTTTTCTCAACGTGATGTTAACGTACAATGGGTACAAGCTTTCCCTTGGCCTGGTGCTCGACTTAATCAGAGTGAAATGCTTGGCAAATGAGTCTTTCACCTCACCTTGAGCAAATGAAAATACCTTGTGCCATGATGCTTTTTCGCGGCAGATGCCCTTGCGCCATAAAAAAAATTACTATCATCATCATCAGTACCATTATGTTAACTCTCATTGCAATCCTCTTTATGCGAGCGGCTCAGCCCCTATTAATTCGCTTTTAGTGGAATATATATTCGCGAGAAGAGAGAAAGGGTGGAGGGGAGCAAATAGCTGTGGTGTTTTTGTTGAAATATGTTGAATGAAGTGGTAGTTAACGTTACACCAATCATCATTATTCTTTCAGCAATTCGCTTCGTTGCCCTTGACAGAAGCTTATCCGTTCTATACAGCTTCCACATTTGTGCCCCATAGGTTAATACCGGTAAGATAGAGCGGTTATATACTTTTCCCATGAGGGATATTGGTAAACTGGCATTCGTGTTCTGAGAGAGCTTCTTCGAGTTATTTCCCTCTCATGATCTGGATTAACAGTTTCTACCTGCCCTAAGTACACGTATTCCCTTACCACTTCCAGCACCTTGCTACCAAGTTAGAACCTCTGTTTTCTTGCGAGACTATTGAATATTAGTTTGGTATTAATGATGCTAATTATAAGACGTGCCCGTTCTGCTTTGCTTGCCTCACTCATTGATCATGTTTTGCATGCTCTGCAGCTCATTTCCTGTGTGACTTAGCCACGCAATGATGACACTAGCGAAGACCAAATCATTTAGGTATTTTCCATTCACTTTTATTTCCAATTGCTCTCAATCCAGGCTTCGGAACACCTCCTGTAAGCAGGCGATCAATAGCATTGGCGACATCGCGTCTCCCTGCCTGACACCCTTCGTTAACAGAATTTTATTGCTGATTTTATGAAGTAATATGGCGCCTGTGCAATCGTTATAGATATCTTCCAGTATATTCAAATAAGACTCTTCAACATCATGATTGCGCAATGCCTGCATAACAGCTGAGGTTTCAACTGAGTCGAATGCTTTCTCATAACCCCTGAACGCTATATATACTGGTTGGTTATACTCTGCGCATCTCTCTATGACCTGATTGATACTGTATATATTGTCTTACTGTATACTGTACATATTGTCTTGTATACTGTATATATTGTCTTACTGTATTACCTTAGCAAATACCTTGTAGGCAGCAGACAGTTAAGAGACCGCAAACGGGAAGAGTCGGTGAGGGAGCAAATGCGGCTTAATGACATACGAATGTAAAAATAAGGGGAAGAAATGGGCCTGGGCAGGGCATGTAATGCGAAGGTAAGATAACCTCTGGTCATTAACGGTATGGGAGTGTATCCTAAGAGAAGGCAAGCCTAGCAGGAGGCGGCAGAAAGTTAGGGGGGCGGATGAGATTAAGAAGTTTGCGGGGATACGGTGGCCGAAACTGGCGAAGGACAGGGTTAATTGGAGAGACATGGGAGAGGCCTTCGCCTTGCAGTGGGCGTAGTCAGGCTGATGATGATGATGATGATACTGGCTGTTGAGAGGAAGGAGAGATTGTCGAAACTAGGAAACTGCAGACAAAAATAACAAAACTGAGAAAAAGGGATTTACATAGCGAGTGCTGTTACCTCATCTTGCCCGGAGCAAAGTAACTGATCCCTTGAAACCGTGGCGGCCGCCTTATCATATTTCATTTTTCTCATCAAGGCCGGCAAGAACTCCTTTTCATTACTATGCCAAGCGCGTTTGCTTTGATCCGGCTGCCCTTGCTCTTTGTGTTCTGGCGGTGCGGGCCGGGCAGCTTAGATTTTACTTTATTTTTAACTGCTCTTTCTACTCTTTTGCTCCCGGTGTCTTCACAGCCTAAGGTTGGCTCCATGTGCTTCAGTGCTTCGGCTTTTGCAGAACTGAAGTCACTCAGTTTTAGAAAATACAGTGCACTTCTTCTATGTTGTCTAAGCTTCGATCTACACGCAGTGAAAAGCCTGTTTACTAAACACGAATTTTCCTTCCAAAAACAAACCTTCATTTGCGCCGTTGAGAACCGGTGCAGAAATTGTAGAGCTTATAATCTCTCCGCTCCATTCACCCCTCTTCCCTAAGCGCTGGTGTCATATGACTGAAAAAATTGCTTTGTATAAAAATTGTAGTCATGCATGCTGATGATTCTATTTCTCGCTAATTGCCATAACATGAGGTCGAAGTGATGAAAGCCAAAAATTATGGTAAACACTCTCTGTCATTTTTTCCTACATCAAATAAATCTTATCTGGAGAAAAAGTACATTGCTCCTCAGCATAAAAAATCTAAAAACAGTACCACTGCCGATTTGCCAAAAACTGTCACTTCGAATTTACTGTTGGCTGTTTTGTGGTCAGAACTATATTTCGCTCACAAATTTCTCAATATATGCCCAGAAATATGTCATTTCTAAAATATGAAAATATTACTGAAATATTTCCAATACGCCCAACACTATTCATTGGCAGCGCGTTTAAGTGCTCATAGAGGGCTCACAACGCGGCCATGATTGACGGAGTGGCATGGCTAAAACAGGGGCTAATTCACAGATTCACAGAAGAATTGATCTTCTCATTCTTTCTGACTCTGATCTGGCCAGCCGTCGTTATATTTCTTTATTCTGAATGGGAACTCAAAAGCAGAAAATTTTGAAAGGCTTTAAGGTAGCATTTTTGCTAGGGAAAATAAGATTAATTTCCAGCTTTTTTTCAAACAGAACTGGTAAGGGGATGAACCTAAGGCAGCACCGTCACCCCTCAAGCACTCTGTTTAATGAAAAGTCTTGAGAACGACGAAGTGCGCACAAAATTGAGCTTCGCCAATATCCATGCTGGCCACCATTTTTTCGAGCCGCTCATGAGGTCCTCTTGCTACAGGCTGTATACTGCCCTGTCTATCTTTTAAAAGCTAGCTACAATAAAGCAAATTTGCTTCAGAAGCTTGTTTGAAGAGTTGTTTTTCTGCGCTGGAATCGCTTTCGTGTCCAAATAGCTAGGGAGCAGCTTCAGGTCTGAAGGAAAGAAATTACTTTAAGGATGAGTGTCAATACTTGGCCGCTTGCAGAAACGGACAGAAAGGCAATGTTCTGCAGAGCCTAACGCGCTGGACGTCGCTATGTAAACGGCTTGTATTGTGAAGCTTGGGCTAAACACCAATCGCAGCTTTTGTACTGAAATCTGAAATGCGAAGCGTACATTTCAAGCGACAAATCGCCCAAAATACCAGCTATAGGATAGGAAATGATATAGGAAGCTAAAGGACAGCAAGCTATAGGGCAGGAAGAGCAGATTGAAATGCTGGCACATTTTCTAATGGTGCCGCTGCAATAAATCCTTTAAAATATGCTGAGAACCTTTGATGATCTTTTCCTGAAGTGTTTAGTTTGGCAATGGTTTTGCAGCTTTTAGGTCTGCTTTTTCTTCTCCTTTGCTTGAGACCTTGTCCTGACTGCGTCCTGTTTAGACGCCGCGTATGTCGCATCTGACGTGCATGTCACGTGGCAGCGATCCTCTGTTTAGTCCCGATCGCAGTAGAGCAATGCTTCCAAACTCTTCATCTTTTAAGCCTTCGATAATGCGTTCCGATTTGCCGCGTCGCTAGCAGATAATACAGCTTCTACCCCCGCTATAAAGTCAGATATGTGGTCGTGTTTTGATGAGTGCGCAGCACGACGATAAGAACATCTGTATATAGAGACTATGCACTGAAACCACAGTGACCGCAAGAATGGAGGGCAAGAAGAATGGCGTTTTGCCTTATCTTCATCTGTTCTGGCCTGCATCGCCCTGATGCGCGCCAAAATAGCGTTCATTAGGTAACGCGAATACCCGCCTTTATGACCTAAGTGCGTTAATGCGGGTCAAAGACACCCAGAGGGAAAGCAGAAGTTCTAATTGCTCCTGCAGTTTCACAAGCATTGTCCCACGATGTCAATAGGAAGTTTACCTTCACGAATCAGTTTGTCTAGCTGGCGCAGTTTGGACCAATTAATCAAGAGTAGGAGGGGTGGCAGGAAGTTGGACAGGCGCATTAGATTAGACACCTGCCGGAGACAGGAGAGAGCGACTTTAATTAATAAAGAAGTCTGACCGGCACATGGTGGCTGCAGCTAGCACAGTACAATAGTAACCGGACTGAAATGCGAAAGATATCAGTCCTGCAGTGCGTGCAGTTGCAGTAATAGTAATGGCTAATTTTTTTTGTGAGCCCGCTTATGTTGGTCAGTGGCTTTGGAGCCTTATTTCGATAAAGAAAAATTACAAAAACTTGCATGAGTCCATGCTCAGGAAGTGGAGGGGGTACAAATTGTTGCGGAACCCGCCCAACAGCGTTACTCATAGCCCAGCGGTAGCTCCGAGATAATAAACTTCACAACTTATAAAATTTACAATTAGTTGGTGTAATTATTAGTTTATGGTTCATGGCAAGCATCGTCCCAAAGTAGTTTGGGCTATGAGGAGGACCATGGCTGAGGCCTCCGGATGATTTCGACCACATGGGGGTCTTTAATGCTCACTGATATCAGATGGCGCATGGGACTCTAGCATTTCGCCTGCATCGAAATGCGGTCTACGCGGCCGGGATAGGACACGCGTCTTTCGGGCCAGAAGACGAGCACCATAACCACTGAGCCAACGGGGATACTCAGTACCGGTTATCATGGAACTAAATAAATCTGAAAGCAACCGGCACGGCTAGCTGAATTGCATTCGATAAATTGTGTTCGTTTTGCCAGAAATGAAAAATTAAAAAATGCATAGCAATATCTTCTTTATGCAATTTTTAGATGAAATTTCATCTTTTGTAATTGCACTGTTCTTCAATTGCTTTCTTGTAACGTGCAAACAACTGTAAAACGCTGGCATAAAATTTGATTTTTTGCTTTGAAGTGCTTGTGGACCGCTAAAGCATTATAGTTTTGGAATAGCCTCGTTTAACTACATTTGCTGTTCATAATTACGGATTCGGTACATTGTGCATACAGGTACTGAGCGCTTTTCCAGGCCACTAAGGCTACCGTTTGGCCTGCTTCTCGCTTTCTGTCGTGAAACGCCCGCAAAAATGAAACTGTGACCAGCGGGTGATGAAGAATTCAGTAGACAAGGGGATGTAAAGAGGTGCTCATTATGGCATACATGAAGGAAGCCAACAGTAACTGTAACCAAGGAGCATACAAGATGTATTTTTTTCAATTTGGAGTTTTAATCAATGGCGCAACAATCAAAGCATGAGAAAAATGAGAATCGGTTTGGGTAATTAGACCAAATGCGGATATGTTCGCTAGAACGACGTCATTTACCGGTTGGACGTACGGCCTAGTAGGCGCGACCAATTTACCACCAAATGCCACCCCAACATTTCTGTTAGGCTACTGTTAAAGCATCATTCCAAACACTTTCTTCTCCTGAACGCTGCTGCTCATTCCGCTCAGCTCGCTGCACTTAGGGTCGGTGCTACCTAATTAGCGAGTGGCAGAAGTTGCTATTGGTGGTACATGGATTTCTTGGGTTGGCTTGGATTCGCGGCATTGCATTCGCGGCAGTCATCCAAACAAGATTTTAATGCTATGGCTCCGGAGACGAGGATTCCCGCATACGACGTGTGTACACCGGAGCCGCTGGCCTCTCTTGCACACAGCAAGGATCCTGGATTTGCCGTGCTAACCACGCTGCCAGCATACTCCACTCCGAGACAGGACAAAAGTAAATAAGGAGTACAGGGGATATGAGACTCGGCTGATGGAGCAAGGGGTCGAGGGCGAGGGAAGGTAGGAGGGTTTCTTTCAACACACTCGCTAGGAAACAAGAGAAAGAGAGGGAGATTGATGGTGTGAGGGTCTGTGAAATTTGGGAATGACTGCAAAATCCAGAAAACAAGATTGGTTTTAGTTTTGTTTTATGGGGTTTAACGTCCCAAAGCGACTCAGGGTATGAGAGTCGCCGTAGTGGAGGGCTCGGGAAATTTCGACTGCCTGGGGATCTTTAACGTGCACTGACATCGCACAATACACGGGTCTCTACAATTTCGCCCCCATCGAAATTCGTCCGCCGCAGCCGGCATCGAACCCATGTCCTTCGGGTCAGCAGCCGAGCACCATAACCACTGAACCACCACGGCGTCCTAACAGCGAACAAGAGGCAAAGAAGGATTAAAAAGAGGAAGGCGGCCATTTTGACGGATTATCATGGTCCGAAGGAACAGCGGGGGCTAACAGAGACGGAAAAAAGAGTTCCCCTTCCGTCACACGATTGCGCCAGGCGGTATGCGACAGTGATGAAGATGTAAGAAGGGAATAGCAGAAATCAGAGGGCTCACAGGCAGCTCGCTTAAGTGAAATTGGGGGAGGGACGGGGGTTCACATCCTTGCTTCTAGTAGTATAGAGGCTGTTACTTCCGTCTGTGCAGCGCGCGACCCAGTTTGGGTTACGCACAAGGAAACAGGCCTAATGCGTAATTGATTTTCTCGTCCACTGGTCGTCGGAGTCATTAGTCTAGCATCCTCGACCTCACTTCGACACAGCCTGCCAACATCCACCTTCCCCCCTCCTCATCGTACACACGCTGACAAACACATATCTTTGGAAGGCGCCTGGTGTGAGCAGTGTGCGAAGCTTTGTTTTTTGAAAAAGCAAGCAGAAGCTGTGCTGCTATCTCTGCTCACTCAGCCTTCGTCACATGCCGATGGCGCTGCGTTCCTTAATGCAGCGTACTGTTTTCCTCGTTCGCCATCCTCCATTCCGATGCGTATTTCCCACTTTTATTTTTCTCCATATAGCAAAAGAAGTTCCCTCTCGTGCTTCCTGCTACCAAAAACTCACTCTGCGTGCGTTCTTTCAACAAAAGCGTCAGCTCCATTTAGAACCGTAGCCCGCACGACTCGTTCTGTTTCGAACTCCGTCATTTCCTGCGCAAGCGCGCCGATGCGCCACCGATTATTGAACGTACTTCGCGGTTAATTGTCTCACAAGTGGATAGAGCCGTGGTAATGACGTACGTGAATTATTTCGCGCCTTTATTATTGAAAGCACCAAGAGTGTGTGCCCCGAGGAGAAAAGTTCTCTGGTTTACTCCACTGTGTAGTGCGCACGCTCGCAGTTCTCTAACGTTTCCCCATCCTCCCTCACCCAGATTCTTGTGTGCTTCCAGAAGACGGAAGCGAAGACTTCAGTTAAAGCTTTGCACTAGTGCCATTAAAACTATGGGCGTGCTGCGCATTTATAACCACGGAAAATATAGGCTGTGTTTCATTGCTTTACTCCTTCATCGATATTGACGCGAAGTCGCAGAACTGTAATAAATGCTCGAGAAAAATCGACAAAAAGGAAAAAGAAAAACGGAAAGAGTAAAATATGAACCCTTCACAACAATCCCCTTCGACAACAGTCTGTGGACTCCAGTACCTTGCCTGAAGGTTTCTTGCCCGAATTTACAAATGGCCAGCAGTGCCAACGCTGCTGGCTGCGCAATCCCTACCACATAGCACCGCTGCAGTGTCTTTACAAGCCTTATCTATTTTAGGCTATATTTGCATCCACAGTTCTGCCCCGAACCCAGTGTAGAAAAACGTTGATTTTGTATATCTATATCAAGTGAAAGGCCCACGAAATGATTTAACAATTGACTTTATATTTGAGCTACTAAATGCAAGCTTTACTTCATGTGCTGCACGTATTACCGTATTACGTAGGCATGTAGAAAAATTTCTCGGAAAACGTTGGAGCACTTGCCATCAAATATGCCTAATTGGCGACCATTACTACAGACATTAGCCTTGCAATAGTCCTTGATATGTCTGACGATGATCATCATGACCTGCCACGTAAAACAACAATGTCCAACCTGTACATCGTGCACGGTGAACTTTACTTGCTCGATGTTTCACGAGCATTTTAATCAGTAGGCTTGTCGTAGTCACGGGATAAACGTACCCATCATTAGCATTATACATTAAAGCACGCATCACCATGCAATTCGAACACGGCGAGTTTAATCTGCCACGATGAAATCAGTCAGAGGGAGTTGAATTACGATCTGTATATGCAAGCGACGAAAGGAACCGTCGATAAACGCTTATTCCTGTTTCGTACCGCTATCAGTACTCTCACCGAGCAGGGCGCTATGGGACCAGAACTTGACGTTGTGGAAGGCATTTTGGTGAACCATGGGCACGTAACGAATGCTTTCTCGCATCCAAGCATCCCTTTCAGAGAATGCTTCTTTAATACCTTTTAAATGCTGGACGGTAGCTTGCGTTTATGTTGTGTGGTCATCTACTTTTAAAACAGGCATCGCTTGCTTCTTCTCTTACCGGTCAGTGAATTGAATAATGTAAGTTATTCTATCTATGCAATTAGTAAATTGTTCTACCACACAAAAGCACCTGCATATAAAATAAAAGGTAAATATTTTCTGTGAAGGTAGCCAGTCGCCGTGGTTCAGTGGCTATTCCCTTCGACGGCTGATTCGTAAGTAGCGCGATCGGACCCGATCACTGAGGCCGCATTTCGATGTAGGCGAAATCTGAAAACGCCTGTGTGCTGTGCCATTGCAGCGCATGTTAAAGGACCCCAGGTGCTCTAAATTATTCCTGTCGTTCCCTCACGGTCTCCCTCAAAGCTCACGGTTCGTTTGGGAATGTTGAAGCACAAAAACTACATACGCCATATTGTATCTGAACGACATAAGAGGGAAAGAAAAGTGGGGCGTTTGATGCGGTAGTGATATCCCCAGCAGGGAAAGGCAGTTCTAGGCAATTGCTTCGTGGTGCACAGCATTTGCGAGATGATAGTAAAATAATTTGCATCAATTGGATTGATAATCTTCTATTTATAAGTTTATCGCGCTATATGGTGGTTAGCAAAACTGCATCTTCTTATGAGAAATGTGAGCTTTGCGGTGTCCTTTTATGTTCCATACGAAACCTAAAATAAGCAGCTTTAATAGTTGCAGAAATTGCTTGATTATAGCAATGAAGACATAATCCTTTATTTTAAAGCACGGAAGCACATGTGGCCAAGTTTTAATTACCGGGATATTAACACATTCACTTTAATATTATTTTCCTTTTTCAGCGCGATAGGAAACCAGGTGCAGAATATAAGCGGAATAAATGTCAAGTAGCCGTCTTTCGGTACTTCCGAAGAAGGATTGCGACAAACTGATGAGTGCAATGCTCGCTTCCTTTCTTGACAGAATGAGAATTTCATGAAAGTGTCATGATAACGCTCAGCCACTCTAGTTCACGGTGAGCAGCACGGATCCGGTAAAAATGACAGGTTTCGCGTCATCAGGGCGACAGTTGTGGTTTTCATCTCCTGCGCGCGACGGCAACAAGCAAGAATGAATACAAAGAAATGCACAGTCGTCTATGCCACTCGGACGACACACCTCAACAAAGGCGCCGGGCTGTTTGCCTTTTCTAGGTGAAGGTCCACATGCAATAACCGCAATAGCCAGTGTAATGGGGGCCAGGATCGACACGGGAGAATAACGAAAGGAGATATGAAAATGAATAAAACATCTCCTCCACAGGGACCGCGAGGTGGCATGGCTGCTTTTCTGGCTGAAGGGCCGGGCATTACATTGTGCTGCTCTCTTCAAAGCGACCTAAAGCAACATCTATGCACTGAGCCAGCAACAGCAGCAGCGGGAAGTGACAGTTATAGCATAGCGTTCTTGGCACCCCGGAAACGGCAGCGCTAGCGTTTTTGATACCCCAAATAGTTGCCAAAAAAGCAATGGGAGACTCCGCTGCTCAGCGACCGCTCTGCAGACCAAAAATGTCTGGTATTGCGAACTCAACGAGTGGCAGTGGCCAGTGGAGCCCTGGACTGAGGGCAACTGACCACTGATTAGAGATGAACGACGGCGGCAGAGAAGACTACTGGGGATAACTACCAAAAAAAGAGCATCTCTGAAGATGCCCCAAAACCGCATAAAAAAGAATTACTAGAGCACAATAAAGTTTTCCTTTCCTCCTTAGGGTACGAGGCGGTGATCTCAGCTGCAGAAAACCGTATTTTCGAAGAGAATTTTGTGCTTATACCAATGCTAAACCACCAGACATTTTTGTACAGGCTGTGACATTTGTGTTTGTAAGCGTAGCAGCTAGAAAGATGGTGAGCATAAGTTGTCGACGAATAATGTAAAAATTGAAGCAACAATATTCCAAACATATTTCATGGCGAGGAGTAGACGTTTATATAAATAAATAAAACGCCCTAGCGTAACTTTCTGGGGGAGGAGGATGTCAGGTGTACAGGTCCTTTTGAGGGTTTATTAAGTTTCAGTAGTGAACGCTGTAAGATATACCCTACAATGAGAATATTAGCAGGCTGTGGTGAAATGCGTAGTACAAACACATTATGTTTTGCGGTTAAAACGATTGAGGGCTTCCATTATTGCGAGGTGTTCGTACAAAAACTTTTCGCAAGCTGCAGTAATATGATGCTGAAATTTTATGTGAGTGTCCAAAAGAACACCTAGCAAAAAAAAAACAAAGTCTCAGAGGGGATGAGAATGGAATTTTAGGGTAATGCTCTAGCTCGATTTGAGGACAGTGAGAAACTTGAAAGCAGGTGTAAGTGATCTCCGTTGCTAGTCACTTGTTGTGGCACTGGTGGTGAAGAGAAATGAGGTCTCTTTGTAAGGTACACGCGTGATTAATAACGTTCTAGTCAGATGGCACAACGGCAGTATGAATTGAGTTTAATATGACACTGTTATTCGTAAAACAGAACGGCGACTCGTTAATATAGGTCAGCAATACCGGGGGCCCAGAATAGAGCATTTTGGCATTCCCTTAATAAGAAGTGCTATATTATATATGTGCTTAAGAATGAAAAACATCTCGTGTCAGTCATGGCGGAAAGTTTTCAGAAGAACCAAGACTGAACCAGCGAGTCCATTAAATGTATTCTTTGAATTTAATTTTTTTCAAAGAAGCATGCTAAAGGATATCATAATCATCATCATCATCAGCCTGACTACGCCCACAGCGGGGCAAAGGCCTCTCCCATGTCTCTCCAATTAACCCTGTCTTTTGCCAGTTGCGGCCACCCTATCCCCGCAAACTTTTTAATCTCATTTTTAATCTTTTAATTTCCGATGGTTTTAGTATCCTTCTTGGTAGCTTTCAATTTTTTGTTCATTTACCGCTTTCTGAGGCGCAGTGGGAACAGCGAGTTTGCGTTCCTGCTTCTCATCCGCATGAGCGCAGCACACTCTACAGCAGCCCTTCAGCGTATCTACATTCGCTTTTGTTTCATTTTTTCTATTTCGAGTAAGGAAGAAAGGATAATAGAACAAATCAGCGTGACGCCTTCATTTTTTCTTCTTTTATTTTTGTTCTTAAGTCTCGCTCAATGGACGCAACGCAATCGAGGGTGTTTCAGCGGGAATAAGACGGCTTTGTATCCCGGCACTCTCAATCTTCTACGGACCACTAACTGTCCACCGAGTAGCGAGAGCAGAGCAGACTCCGGAAGTGGGCTTAGGAGCATCGGCGCTGTGTCTCGGTTGCTTGGAGAAAGAAGGTGCGGAGTTGATTTCATTTCACGACATTCTTGAGTCTTCCCCGGCTACTGAACGGCCAGCGGCAGCACAGCGACAAGGTCTATCGCGCCGAACGCTGTGTGCCCAGTTTCAGGAGGCGGCGATGCGGCCGGTCGCATCGGTCCCGGGTGCCGTGTTGCGTTTTTATCCCTCTATTAATGATGTTACTCGTCTCTGTGACGCCATTCGCTCTTCTTCCTGTCGTTTCTATCTCTCTTCGATGGTCTTCTTCGAGTCAAGTGTCGTCACTTTCTTACTCGATAAAAAAAGCAGAAATACCTCATTGGATTAGCCATCTTACTTTTTCTGAGTTATCCTTTCTGCTTGCCTGCACTCGAGCAAATCGGGGAGCTCTTTTTAGCTCAGCGAACAAAGGGTGCCGGGCTGTAGTGATGATACCATGTCTCTAAATAATCGCTCATGCTGTCCGTGCCTCAGCCCTTTAGCTCATATAGTAATTTATTCTGCTGCAACGGTGACTCGGTGACTTTGGCATTCGGCTGCCGGTCCCAAGGTAGCAAGATAGAATCCCGGCCGTACCAGACGCATTCCGTGTAAGGCCGAATCTAAAAATCCCAAGATGGTTGCCTTCTTCTAACGTGACTGATCAAGCGTTAACTGGATTGAGGTAGCGATGACACGGAGACAAACTGGGGTTAATTTACTATAGTGGATGCACTAACGACTTCGCCACCTAAGCGGTGGTCTAATGGATGGAGCGACTGCTCTGTCATCGGGAGATGCTAGGCTTGTATATCGGACGAGCGATTTCATAAGTGGGCACGACGGTGAAGTGTTGACCCTTACCACACAGCTGTGGGCTTGTGGACGCAGACGCAAGTGGCGGAAAATTAAAGAAAGAGCTAAGAACAGCCGATACTGTAGGCCACCGCAGGGGGAGTGCGGTCCTTGCGGATTATACATCTGCGTTCCTCACCAGAGGGGCTAAGAGGGGCGGGAGGTCTTTGGTGCTGGGTGTTCGTAGGTGAGAGATGAATCTTTATCCTCCAGAGCAGGCACTCTCCGGGCCCTGTAGGTACCTGCAGGGCTGTGGGGACTCCGCCACCAACGGAAGTTTCAGGAAAGGGCGGGCTGTGCGATGTCAGTGAACATGAATGAAACCCTGCTGATCGAAATAAATACCGTGGTCATCACTACCACGTCTCTCTAAGCCCAGACAGACCTTTAATCATACATACCTACCTGCCTATTTATTTACTAGCTCAATATTTCTTGGGCTCTGTGCAGTCTATCTAGCAATAACTTGAAGGATTTGAGATCAGCGATGAACGTAACACTTCACCGTGGTGAACTAACGGTTCGCAGTGGCCCATCCTGACTAATAGTATTTTTTGAGGGTTGTTAAACAGGTTGACTGTAGCCGTCTATAGGCGTCTGATGCGTGTTTTGAAATAAAGGAGGTCGGCAGATAGAAATTTTTTATTTATTATAGTGAAATGTTCACGCGAACGAGAAAAAAATCCAGCGCTAAGAACTTAAAACCAAGCACCACATCATGAAATCTACATAGTTTTTCAAACATTGTTCCTAGTTTCTTGCAAAAACATTTACCATCTTCCGAGAAATGTAAAAAGTGGTTATTCTTTTCACAAAATCTAGGACAATAATGGTTCCTAAAAAAATCATCCATAATTCATTTTTATTAGTTTTGTTCTGAATTGCAAGGAATATGTTTTTGCTAACGCACGCAAAAAATGAAAGCTACAGAGAATGTTTACTACATTCGAATCGGAGCGAAAGCACGGTTTTGTGCCGCGTCGTAGGGAGTGCCGCTGGACAGAGACAAGTGACAAGTGATGCTAGGTGATGTGAAAACTAGATCAACTGCGTGCTGCAAGGCAGCTGCTTGCAAAACCTAAGCTTATCTTGAATAAAAATTTGTTATAAACCAGCGCGGTAGCTCAGTGGTTATGGTGCTGATGGAGTGCTATAGACGCTGGTTGAATCCCGGCCGCGCCGCTCGAATTTTGATGGAAGCAACATTCTGGAGGCCCATGTACTGTGCAATCTCAGTGCATATTTAAGAACCCCAGAGGGTTGATATTATCCTCAGCCCTCCAAAGCAGCGGCTCTCATGGCCTGAGTCGCTTTGGGACGCTGAACAACATAAAAGCAAACGAAACTAATAATTAGTACTCTGCTGTGTGCCTAATTATTGCTTTATATTACAAATATTTTAAGATTTTAGATGCTACTGTTGTTAATAAGGTGTGTTCTAATCACTGCCATTTTTGGCACCACCCTTGTTTACAGGAATGACATAAGAAATTTTCCAGTTTTCCTGTCAAACTCTTGTCGCTAAAGGTTTCTTATAAAACAAATGGAGATAACAAGAAACTGATACCAATAGTTCAGGAGTGCAAACTGCTGGGCTAGTTGGTTCATATTGCAAATAAAGGGAACCAGCGAAAAAAGACGCAACACAAGAACAAAGAAGGCACATACCACAACGCTGGTTGTGGTGTGTGCCTTCTTTGTTCTTGTGTTGCGTCTTTTTTCGCTGGTTCCCTTTATTTGCGATACCAATAGGTTCTGAAAAATAAGTTGAGAAATGCCTTCAGTGTAAATAGCTTCTATCTTCGTCGTTTTCCAACGGTCTCTCAATAATTTATGCACTAATTTGTACTGGTCCGATATTTGGTGGTACAGTGTTTAGTTGCCTTTTGGTAAATGCAGCCTTTGATAGTGTTTATTACGAAATCTTTGTTTACTTTCAGGATCACACAGAACCCGATGATTGTAAACGAATGCATTGATTTCGAACGACTGAGATCCCACCCCTAATATACATCCAAAATAATTTCTGCCAAGGCGCCTTATCGTGCCTTGGTGAATTCTCCACTTGACCAGGATGACCAACCGAACCACTGCCCACTTAAAATCTGCCTCTTTTTCATGAATACCCTCCCTCCACACTCTTTATGCATGAATCGAATATTTTGCAACGCAGCATGTTCCACCATTGTAACGGGCACTGTAGTGACAGGTCAGCACGCAATGCCCGAAGCAGGAAGGCTGAGAGCTTGCTTCTACAATATTCTTCGCCTCTAAAAGCTCTGAAACTTCAGCGGGAAATCAGAAGTGGGCCCTAATTGTTCCTTCCAGACTGTGGGTTTTTTCAGTATGAAAACAATTTATAATAGAAAAGAAAGTTGCGGGCGTTTGTGGGCGAGTATCCGATCCAATGGAACGCCTTCTTAAGCCAGCTCTCCTTCGCAATAGCTTATGCTTAAGCCGGAAGAGGCCTCGCTCCTCCCAAGGCTCCTTTCAAACCGTAGTGGTCAAGACGTACTACACGAGACCCCACATTATAAAAAAAAAATCATTTCTCTGTCTTAAGAACTCCCAAGTTAGCAAAATAAGCAGGTGATGAGGCGATGACTCACCTGCGCAGGTGATGTGTCTGGTGACACTTTCTTTCTATGCTTCTCTCTCTCTTGTTCATTCTCCTTTCATGTTTTCTTTTCGTGTAGATTCATCGTTCTGCAGCGGCTTTTGTATTGCCCTTTGGCTGCCAGTCTTCTCGCAGCAATTTTTTGTGCTCCCGATGGGCCCGACGACGCCCCAAGCCGCCCTCCTCTGTGCACCCTGCTTACTGCTGAGCCCGCGAAGAACTATGATGAGAAACCAGAGTAGCTGCAAGATTATATACTGAAATCACACATCGAGGGCAAAAAGAACAACAGCAGCGTAAAGGAATGCCAGGAAAAGGCAGGATATGAACACACCTATAATAAACACTTTATAACTTACAATTGATTTCCTATTTCTCAAAAAAGGTTGGTATTTCGAATTCATTGTACTCCTTGAGATCACCAACTGTCTCATATTATTTAACTATTTTGTTTGTATTTATTCGTTTCCAAACATTCAATAACCCTAACTTTGACATAATCACGGCTAAATATTTTTATCTCAGCAGTCACATTACATTTCAGGGGCCTCGGCTTGGAAATGTTTGTCAGTCTACAACTGCACTGTGCTGTTTGTCACTGCAGGCGAAACGCGTGTTTTTTTAGCCTTTTCTCTCCTGACTTACGCCAGACTGCGCATCCTATAGATGGCTGCAAACTTTCTATATTGCGCACACAACATTCATTATCTCAACACTACCGAACAGGCTTAGGCTTAGTTATTGAACTAAGCTGCAGCTTCTTATATGATTTTTTGTTTTAAATCACCGTAAAAATTCCGGCCCGCGGCAATTTCTTTGAGGCCTTTCTTGTCGAGGATCAGTATGCAGAATAACATTTTCCAGTTCCAGAGCAGTGCTCGCAAGAAGCATCCAGTGAAAAACAAAGATCTTTCAAAGACATTTCAGCACATCTTAAGCAGCACGTGCTGTTCATCTTCAGGAGAATATATGAACGAACTAGCGCAAATTGTGCGGAAGTACAGTCGCAAATGATAAATCAGGCTTAGACCTTCAGAGCCATGTGAACCGGTAATTTTATGCTCTGGAGATTCTGGCGCCTTTTGGAAAGAAGGCGCCTTTATTCCTCTTACATTTAGCGCACACATAAAACTTCACAGCATTTAAGATTAGGGCTATGCATATTGCATGATTATGGGTATAACATATTTGAAAACACAGCTATGACTCATATAGCGAGGCCAAGTGAAAGAATGATGTTCAGGAAGGAGAATTGTGGGGCATGACCTAACAATGTTCTCCGTTAATTTGGAAGAAAGGATATCGTTAGTTATAAAATAAGATCGAAAAAGAGTGCAGCCAATGTGACGATGTTTTTAGAGAGGAAATGATACTTTCAATACTGTTAATTTAGTCAAAAATGATTCATTTATTTTTCTGCCCTATTTACTTCGCGTTCTGTGAAGTCTACCGACAATAACGTAGATTACTAGAGGGAAAGAAATAACTACAATGTACGACGCTTGTAGAAGGGTTTACTATGAACTATGGCGAGTAATTAGGAATACTCGAATAATCCGTGTTTTCTCTATATAATTAACAAGACTAAAAAGAGGCCTTGCTCAACTGAATGCTTACTTTTGCTGAACTATTTGTACGCATTGTACTCATTCCATTTGTTTCTCATAGCTAAGCCGCTGCATGACACTACTTACCAATTTTCTCATTCGATTATTTTTATTAGTATTTTATTGTTGACAAACATTTATTCCTAAGCTGGAGACATAATTATCGTACACCAGATCCTAGGAAAGGATTATCAAGAATGTGGAAAACGGTTGTCTGCAAACGGGTATTTCGGCGACATCTCAGTTCTAAATATAAATGAAGGCAGACCATAAGTATTGCTTACCTTTTCATTACTTGCTCAACGTTCAATGTGCACGTTAGATTGCAGAGTGGATGGGTACGGTATAACAGCAGAACGACACAGCACATTTTATAAGAAAATGTTGAGGTATTACGGGGTCGCAGCGGAGCACCAGACAGAGAGAGACGACCAGCGTGGCAGGCTTCTAGTTCCGAACTGCGCGTGCCGGGCGTGCGCTCCGAGCACGCGCTGTCGTTCTTTATTTTCTTCTGTCGCGGGAACGCCGATCGCAGCGCCTGAGCTTTATAGCGTCGCCGGGCGCTACAAAAATATCCAACTCAAGGCGATCAAAGAAATTGTATAGCAAGCAATCTTATTGTATAAAATGGCCTAATGAATCAATAATGGACATAAAGTAAAGAGGTTTTTACGTAATCGGGTTGATAACTATGCATTCTTTTAAGCTGATCGGAATCAACAAGGCTTGGTATCTTTGGAGCTTAAACTTGTATTGTTGAGGGGTTGTTTGGGAATATGGTTGCGCAAATGTTACCTCTCGGTTTTCAGGCATGGTGATGTTTTTTGCATGATTACAGCGATCAAAGAAGCATTTTTTCCCATCGAAAGACAAAAGATTATCAAATTCTTGATACATACGCCTAGGAAAGTATTTCCAACTGAAAAATTCAGGGGGCACTTTGACTGTCTAAAGTGCGTAGAGGCGAAAGCGTTTTTCGAACCACTTTCGCTGCTTCTGTGGCACTGGTGGCGTCACATATAATTGAGTACTAATTACTAAGTGATGACAAATCACCACTTAATGGTTAATAAACGATTAATGCCTGAATACTAATTAGCTGCTAATTAATGACACTTAAGCGTCGCCTTTAGGAGTGGAACGCGACAGCGTGTTGTAGCGCTGCCAGGGAGTCCACGGAACGCCACCACCCATTCGGCGCGATGCCTTGCCCTTTGAACGCAACGCTTTTTGAGGAAAGGAAATGGCGCAGTAATTCTCTGTCATCTCGGTGGACACCTGAACCGCACCGTAGAGGAAGGGAGGAAGTGGGAGTGAAAGAAGTCAAAGAGGGCTCGTAATGAAGGAAATGAAAATTGTATTTGGGAAAGGAAATTACGCAGTAACTGTCTCACATATCTCGGTGAACACCCGTCAAAATTCAGGGGGCACTTGTTTTACCTAAAGTGTGGTCACTGATGTGTGGTTAAGATGTTAAGCTTCGCCTCTAAGAGTGCATCTTGCAACGCTGCCAGGGAGTCCATAGAACGCCATTGCCAATTCGGTTCTACGCCTCGCACGTCGGTAAATTGGTTTTTGAGGAAAGGAAGTATATCTGTCTCTGATATCTCGGTGTACACCTAAACGTCTCCGGAAGGGAAGGGAGGAGGATGGGAGGCAGCGAAGAAACCGTATTCACTAGACGTGCCTTTGTTCATTCCAAACCATCGAGCTGGCATGGCGGAGTGGATAGCATGCTCGTCTCGCACGCCGAAGACCGGGGTTCGATTCCCGAGCTCGACCAATTTCCTACTCCGTTTTATTTATTTATATGGCCTGACTAGAACAGTTAATCAGGCTAATTGGGTAATTAAGCAATGAACTAAGCTCACTCCCTCTTACTTGGAGCATCACTATACGATCCCTTCAATTGGTTGCATGGTTACTAGGAGGAGGAGGAGGAGGTAAACTTTATTAAAGAAGAGGTCTTAGGCGCGGATTGGGGTCATGTTCCCCTCCCCGCGGTGGGCTCCTCTTCTAGGCCGGACGCCAGGTGGCCGACCGACGATGTCGTTCGGCGACCTCTTCGGCTCGCTCTGTGGCTCGAAGTTGAACCTCCGGGTCCGAGCTGAGCAGCGCGGCCTCCCACTGAGATTGGGTAGAGAGCTGCAGACTGTGCGATGGCTTGTCTTGAGTACATGAGTATAGGATGTGCGGTGTGTCTGCCTTTTGGTGCCCACAGAGAGAACAGACGGGGCTGTACTGCTCCGGGAACCATATGGAGTACATGTATGGATTAAAGAAAGTGTCTGTTTGGAGCTGCCGCCAACTGACTTGTTGTGTTTTACTGAGGGATGTATGTGGTTCTGGGAAGATCTGTCTTTCTTTCTTGAAGTGGGTAGTAATTTCTTTGTAGGTTGTCATTCGCTCCTTGGTCGACCTGAGCTCGGGGTAGCGCACCTCCCGGTTAACCACGAATCCTCGGGCAAATTGGTGCGCCGCCTCGTTTCCAGGATGGTCCGAATGGGCGGGGACCCAGATCAATGTTATCTGGGTCCCCGCCCATTCGGACCATGGTTACTAGGCAAAGTACAATTGGCCCCGTTTGAAATTCGCGCACTGTGACGTCACGGCCGTTTCGACCAATTGAAAAGCGTGACATTTTCTGTCGACAACTGCTGCTTACAACGATGAGGTATTACAGGCTTCCGCCTTAAAAGTGTGTAGCAGTACAGCCATGGCTCTTTATGTTAACATCAGCCTTCGACAGTCTTCAGTCCTAATCCAAACAATAGGTGACGCTTAGATAACTGGCACTGTATGTTCTTGGCTAACTATAAACCTTCCGTCGCCTGATATTCGTGAAACAAGTACGAAACAAATCACAAGCTAATCAGTCGCAAAAGAATCTAAAAGACCTCTCGACAAAAGGAGTCAACTACATGTCTACCTTCATCATTTTCGAGGGAGGTTGGACATCGGCACACGGCTCGTTCAGCAGTAGATTAAGATCATTATTACAAAAAAAAGCGGTTCCAACGTTGCTGGTCCAGTGTGGGGGCGTCATCGCCACTTTAACAACAGGATGAAGCTACCAGAAAGAAAAAAAAACGGGTAGGGTAAAAGAAACAAAGCAAGCGAGCATCGAGCAAGAAAGGCAACAAATGGGCCGAACACTCTCGATATCCCCAAACCGTACACACTCTCAGACCTAAGCACAGTAGAAGCATGTAGGGCTAGGAAAAGGGCTCTCCGGATAGCTGATTTTGTAGCAGGACGCACGCATGGCTTGACACTGAACGCGGTATTCCGTAGGCAGCGATCCGAAAGGTGAAGCTCTCGCCATGCGTTGTCATAGTGCGAGCACTACAAAATTTTGTAACGAAGACTGCAGCCTGCAAGTACTTGTCCGCGGATAGTCAACAGAACAGGCAACATACCAAGAGCCATGTTACTCTAATGGGGCAGCGAGAAAGAGATTGATACCAGGTTCTTTACAGAGAAAGCTGTTCCCAGAGTGTGGTAACAAAGGGAGCCCGAACGGGGATGAAGGCACGTCCACGGAACACTGACAGGTGTAGCGGGAAACCTAGGAGCCTTCATATGAAGCTGATCCCTCCGACGGTCGCTCCTTTTATCCTGGTGGGTGTGTACATATATAATCTAGGCTACGATTACAGCGTCTTTATTGGCAGTTTCGTTGCGGAAATTTTCGGTTTGGCGTTGTATGAGAACGCATGATGAGGTGGCTTGATTAAGAAAAATAAACGAAGGGCAATAGAGAAAGAGGAAACGTCTTCCGCTTCTGGTTTCTCGGAGGATCCGGTATTGCAATGAGCCATCTTATCTTTTGCCCCTATGAGAATGTCAGGCGTTTGACCGACTCCACCGGTAAGCCTGAACAATACGCCATTTATATTAAAGAGAAGGAATGAAAATGGTCAAAGAAAAAAATAGAAATAAATATCGACTTAAAAGAATGTGGCGAAGACGCTTCGCCTAACTGTGGTTAAATTAAAAGAAAAACAAATGCATTTCCAAGCATTTTCCTTCCTCTCGACGATCGATAACTCTTACTAAAAAATGTAGTATTATTTCTAGACGGAATCTAAAGGCGCAAACGTATTCGTCGCTACTCGATCGAAATTCTGTAACTCGCGCCGCTTCGGCTAATGACAGACGTTCTCTTTAAACGTCGGGAAGCAAAGAACAAACAGAGGTAAAAAATTAAAAAGAAACCACGCCTTTAACGGCGCAGTCCGTATCATCGACAATCGCAACTTCGGCCGGAAACTGGAGAACACAGTAGTGCTTTTGAGCTGTAAAGAGAGAAAGAGACTCGGAACGGGAGCGCTACCACGCAAATTTCGTCCTACAGCCTCTATTCCTCTCTTTCTCCGTTCAGCCTCTGTTTCATTATATTTGCCTCCTTGCGCTCATGAATGTTCTTTCTTCAATGTTTTTATTCTATATATTTAGCTGCAGTCAGGAGCACTGCCGTCTAGCATCCTTTTGCTATGTAGCCAAACAAATCGAGTTCTATACGTTGCACTCACTCGGAGTAATGACACTTCCGAAATGTGAAATGATCCTCTTTCACGAAAAAAGGATCCATGGTCACGGGTGCTTTGAAGACTCGCGTGTCCTTTCTTACATGTTAAAGGGACACAGACAAGCCCCTCACATTTCCAATGGATTCCGTATATTTTACACGCAAACATGGCCTCGAAGCAAAAACACTTCTAGCAGCGCTGTCAGAGTTCAAACAATCCACGCTTGCACGCGAGCGCAGACATGCACCCTGGTGGGTGCATGTCTGTGTCTCAGCCCTGACGTTTTGAGAACGTCGTGGGCCCTCCAAATTGTGACGAAGACGAAGCTGGCAGTAGCGCGGGACGGAGCGCTCGCGCTAGGCCAGCGGCCATTAAAAATCATATCTTTTCCATGGTTCACCACGTCTCACTCTTCGGCTGGCCGCCACGTTACATTTGGTGTGAGGTGCTGGGGTCCCTTCATCGCCATCCTGGTCACGGAGCTTCGGCGTCCTGGGCCTGCCATGGACGTCGGCCGTGAGTACCTGGTCAGCGCCGCACGGCCGTGCCCCAGCCCGCCCGACCTGAACCGACCTCGACGCTCACCCCAGCCCCGTCCCCCGCCCGGACTACACGACACGACGACCCAAGACCCGACGGACCCAAGACCCCAGTGACCCAAGACCCAAACGTGAAGACACCGTCCCCCTGCCTCTGCCGTTCGGTGCGTACAAGGACCTCGGCCGTCAGCTCCTGGCACCCTACTGCCCGGATGCTTCGTGGACCGGGACTCATTCTCTCATCTTTCTCATCGTGGCGGCCAGCACTGCACCATTTTCTACATACTGTTTAACCCCCCACTCAAGACCATCGCCATTTCGCCGTCTGTTCGTCACCGATCGGGACTATCGCTCGGAGGCCCCGGGTAGTGTGACGAAGAAGCTGGCAGTGGCGCGGGACGGAGCGCTCGCGCTAGGCCAGCGGCCATTAAAAATCATCTCTTTTCCATGGTTAACCACGTCTCATTCTTCGGCTGGCCGCCACGTTACAATATGAATTAGCATCATTCTGGGTCTTTCCCTTGGTCTCGTCTTTCAAGCATGAAGTAAACGTCGTATTTGCTTGCGGGACGCGTCGGAGCCAAAGAGCCACTTGCACGTGAGCAGCCTCATGGGCTCCGACAAAATGCTCGCGAAAGACTCTTGTCACATCGCTCCTTAAACGCTATGTACAAAACAAAAAGACACGATGCCGGTAGAAGGAGCTCAGTATTGTTTACCGTTGCGGCCTCAGCGTAGATGGACTTTTATTCCACTGCCGACACCCTTGCGGGAAGCTGTACATAGAGGGCAGTGTATTCGGGGCAGAGGGTTGTTCTTGCCTAAAGTCAGAGTGATTTTCTTCTGTTCACATCATGTTTCTTTTAGAGCGAAAGATTTACTAGCCTAGGGTCACCGATTTCGCTGTGTCTGCGCGAATGACCTAGACGTACCACGTGACTCGCCGCAGCTGCAGCCGCGCGCTCCGCCGCTGCACGCTACCTATCCAGTGTCTCGCTATAGACGAAGAAAGTCAGAAGGAGCCGGCGTCCTCGAGAATGGGTACTCGCAGACGACGGGCAGTCTGATCATTCGGTAGACATTGCCAATTGTGCGAGATTTAACAAATGATAGGGAGCGTAAACCCGCAAAACGGGCAGCCGAAACTGATGAAGAGCGTTTGCTTCGAAAGCAAGGGAAAGACGCATAACAGGCCCCTTGGGATAGCAGACACCTCAGTCGTGCTTTAAGTTACATGGCGGTAGTGACAGATGTGCGCTGGACGCGTTGCCATTGACAATGTTTGGCAGAAACGCAGCACTGAAGCTTTAGGCCTTCGGCGTTCATTGTGTTATTGGGTTGGCGATGACAACGTTCTAGACTCCAATGTTCTTGAGAAAAAGAAGTGTGCATAACTGGCTTCCCCGGTCCCTGGACTCCTCCATAGCGCTTTGAGGTACGCGGCGGTGATGAGAGAGAGAGATGTGCGCTGCATGCGTTAGCGCTGGCAACGTCGTGGCAGACACGCAGCACTGCAGCAGTATGCCGCAGCGCGAATTCGTGCTGGTTATGCAAGCCTGACTATCACTCGCAAAACCTGATTTAGCTGAGCTAAGCAGCAGCCATTTTGTATCTTCAAATACTGTAAAAAGCTAAATACCTTTCTTTTATGAGATTAAGTAATTTGCAGGGGTAGGGTGGCCGCCGCTGGCACTGGATAGGGTTAATAAAGAAATATTGGAGAAGCCTTTGATGGTGGTGAATTTGTGCAGCAGCGTCTTCGGTGCTGCAGAAGCAGGCCTTCGAAATCCTGCCTCCTGCTTTCCCAGGTTTTTGCGTCAAGTTTTCCTGGCATTCTTAAGTTCCTTGCCGCTACCATTGCCGCATTTGCCTTGTAATGCCTAGCAATGTTGAATGCCTAGCAAGTACACGAAATATAGTCAAAGGTAAATTTTTTATATTTCGAATCATTCAGTTATCTTAGCAGGAATTATGCGTCAGTTCGATTACATGTCCGAAGCGAGCACTATGAAACATATGCTTCTGGTGGTGACAGTCCATGTCATTGTAAACTTGTCTTCAGTTTGACACCTCTGAAAGAAAATTTTAGAAGTCTGCATTGTTTGTGTACTTGCTGTTGATCATGCATCACTCTGGTCAAGTTCTGTATCCACAGTTCGATCAAACTTTGTTTAAAATAGTGTTTTTTTTACTTGTTTGGCGTGAAAGAACACTTATGTGCATAGCTGGCTGCCAGTTCCCCCCAGGAGCACAATGTGCTTAAGTGAAGCAAGAAGGCGAACATGCAAACTGGTGGGAATACAGCAATGGCAAAAAAGCGAAAAAACACAAACTGACCGTCTGTGTACCTTATGCAAGATAATTTATTCATCTATTTAAAAAAAATGCTCTACACATACACCAAGGAAAAATCTCGATGCTCTGGTCGCTGGAGTTCCGCTCTCGATTGATTAGATGAGCAGGTCGTTGAACTACTGAACGAGGCTTGTTTTTCTTCGAACTTCAAGTAATCTTGGTGGGTCGTGTCAATGCAACAACCCGGTTTCCCGAAGGGTATCTGGCGTCGATTTCCGATGTCTTTTTTTTTTTCTTTTCTCCTTGGTCCCTGCCGAAACGTGATGATGAATTGCGGGAGCGGCACACGTGCCGAGATAGTTTCGGTTGAAAGGGCTCCTGAACACGACCCCCGCTCGATGGTAACTACGCAAGCATGCTTGGAGCTCCGCCAGAGTGGCCGAAACGACACGCGCAAAAGTAAAAGAAGCGAGGAAAGCAAAACAATAAGGGACGTGGTCCGTCGGGCTGATTAACCCGTTTGTTTCTGCTACTGCGCACGCGCTCGCACCATTACGACCCGTCGGCGCCGCTGTGTCGCTCAGCCTCCTTGCATGCATGCGTTTGTTTTGAGCGCTAACGGGGCGATTTCCTGGTGTTTCGCGGCGTTTACGCTTACGTTCGTCTTTGCCTCCAAGCGGCGTACGGTCTTTGCGCGACGCACTCTGAGCGATAAAAACGCGAGAGGCGGGCGCGATTTAACTTGCACCGTGGTTTAGTTTGGACGAGCCGCTTTAGGAGATTGCTCTGGCGTTGGAGTGCACTACCGGGTCAAAATAAAAATTGTTGTCAGCGGAAAATTCCACACCATTATTACAAGTGTCATATCCAACGCGAAAGACGAAAGTTCCATGCTTATTTTATTTGCTTGTTTCGGTTTAGTTTTTTTTTGTTACTACACATTTATTTCGCCTGTTTTACTCAATCATTTCATATCATATCCTTTCAGGCGTAGCAGGAAAATACAATACGAAGGGTACCCATTGTGACTGTTAAGAAAAGCAGGAAATTTCAGTTAATCTATTCATTAGCACAGGAAATGATTTAAAAATCGCAACTTCGATTTGCACGTTTAAGGGTCAGCGGGACGCTTTCTGTCACCGCGGCCATCAGGACGGCGAATATACACAACCTGACGCACCCTTGTCAAGTGGTGCGAAAAAGAAGGAAAAGTGGATAAAATAAAGCAAGAATGAATGGCGGGTTCGTATTAGTTACGCTCAATGAGGAAGTTGCGCGTTGACCAACGAGCTAAATGCGCCGTATTCGGAATTGTCCTTAGAATCAGGGCTTTAGTTTGCGCGGAACATTTTTGAAGATTCAACGAATGGCAGCCATCACGTGCCGGTTATCGTCGGCACTGTAAATTGAGCCCAAATACGTTCTTAATGCAGCACATGACTTAAAGAAACGTGGAGTTTGAAGCAGACTGCCTGTGTCGAAGGTAATATTCCAGAGAAATTTTCCTTAACGCCGGCACATGAAAATTTACAAACCTAATGCGTCGACATTCATGCGTGAATCTCATTGTCATATTAAGCCCCGCTGCGGTGGATCAGTGGTTACGGCGCTTGGCTGCTGACCCGAAATACCCGGCCGCTGCGGCTGAACTTCGATGAAGGCGAAATTCTAGAGGCCCGTGTGCTGTGCGATGTCAGTGCACGTTAAAGAACCCCAGCAGGTCGAAATTTCCGGAGCCCTTCACTACGAATCCCTATTTGTTCTATTAAGGAACGATGCGCTATTCCTTACATCATTCCAGACGCTGAAATGGCCCTAACGCCGGAGAATTACGATACAAGGTATAAGAAAATGCTGTGTATTCAAATTATTCCTTCGGGAACGTATATACACACATAAGTGTCCTCCATTCATTGATCTTCGGGTAGGCTGCGTTATCTGGGAAAGACCGAACTTCGTACGGTCCAGTAATTGGGTTCCTTCAACAATAAACTGCTTAATCAGCACTCTATTCTACAAAAATTGCATCATGGTTTTCGTAAAGGGTATTGCACACTAACCCAAATAGCAACAATCGTTCACTCGCATGCATTGACCTTAGACAGTAATGACCAAGTCGATCTAATGTTCTTAGATTTTATGAAGGCTTTTTGACAAAGTCCCTCAAGGTAAATTAATTCTATTGGCCTCCCTAAGCTATTAGTTGCATGAATTTCTGACTATTTAAGTAACCGTACCCGGTATGTTTGAATCGATGGAGGGGAATCGGACGCTCCTGCAGTCGCTTTTGGAGCCCTTACAAAAATTGCTTTTGTGATTCTTTAGAAAGTCTTTCAAATTTACTCATTAAAATGTAATGAGTTTCTTTTAGATCTGTATGGAATTTTTGTCCAGAGTTTCAATAACTAATTGGCCACCGCATTGTTTTAGGAACACGGCTAACGTCCTTTAAAAG
Source organism: Amblyomma mixtum (assembly GCF_055824585.1). NCBI lineage: Eukaryota > Metazoa > Arthropoda > Arachnida > Ixodida > Ixodidae > Amblyomma > Amblyomma mixtum. The sequence continues at coordinate 36,266,919 of NC_143017.1, read as the reverse complement.
AAAAACTAATGAGTTGCTTTAGAAACTCCTTGAGGAGTCTCTTTAGAAACCCTTTTGAGCGCACTCATTTCACTGTAATGTGCTGCTTTTGAATCTGTATAGAATTTGGCTACAGTGTTTCAATAACTAATTGGCCACCGCATTGCTATAGAAATGTGGCTAATGTCCTTTAAAAGAAATTCTGTAATGACTTGCTTTAGAAACTCCTTGAGAAATTGTTTAGAAATTCTTTTTGAGTGCACTCATTTCATTGTAATGTGCTGCTTTTGAATTTGTATAGAATTTGGGTACAGTGTTTCAATAACTAATTGGCCACCGCATTGTTATAGGAACACGGCTAACATCCTTTAAAAGAAATACTGTAACAACTTTCTTTTGAAACTAGTTATATGAATTTTACGCAAATCCATTGGAATGCATTTATTTCATTGCAATGTGATGCTTTTGACACTGTATAAGATCTGAGTAATGAGTTCCAATAACTAATTGGCCACCACATTCTTATAAAGCCCAGCATGTACAATGTAACATATATGATGTAACCACTGATTGCTGTAAGCATGCAAGAAATCATACAGAGCAACAGCACACGACATACAATCAACTAACTTTATTTCACTTAGCAACTTTTACAGCAGCTTATGGAATTGACCGTTTGCAGCTCCTGGCGAGCCTTAGTAATTAGCAGCATTTATGATGAAACTGATAGGAGACATGGCACACGAACAGTACGAGCACATTTTATTTTGAGACAATCAAGTAATTTTAGATTCATTTTCTGCACCACATGTGCAACGAAGATCACACCTCAAAGAGAGTATGTTTTCACGAAAAAACAGTGGAGTAGCGACTCAAACAAATACTGCCTAGCCTTCTGCCTTCAACAGCTCCGAGTATATGCCTGCCTTAATTTTATTCACTTATGCCCTACATAAGGTACACAATGCTAGTCGGAGCCACAGCAAAAGGCTAGCTGCATGTTCATTCTGTGAGAATTAAAAGTTAGAAAGCACTGTATACCTTTATGTAGTATTCTGAAATGATATCATTTACAGCTGTCCCAAGGATTGCGTACACAGCAGAGTGAACATGATGAAGGAGTCACAATTGTTTTGAAGAGGACACGTGAGATCTACTTTCCAGAATTAAACTGCCTCTTGTTAAAACAGTACACGCACCTAATTTTGGTGGCATGCTTTCTTCTCCACAGTAATGTGGAAGACACTACTACGCATGGATCACCGGGTGGTATTCAGCTGCAAACTATAAATAATTTATAATTGAATTTTTCTCTCATGCTGTTACGGTTTCAACATCCGAACAACGAATGTAACATTAACGTGCCCTTATAGGTCACATCAAGCATGAAAAAACAGCAAATTGCTGCTTCTTCATTTGTTGTCATTCCGGCTGTTGAGGCTGCTTGGCTTTAGCATTGTAGCAAATTAAAAGGACAAAGCAGTGATTATATCAGTTTCTTCATGTCTCCTAGACCTGTAAGCACACTTTGATGTCACAGTGATCGTTCGGCTGTTGAAACCGAAACAGCATGAGAAAGAAATTGAACTGTAAATTATTTAGCGGGCATACTAGAATACCAAATAATAATCCATGCCTTACGAATCATTACAAAGCAGAAAACATGCACCCAAAAGTTAGGTGTCTGTACTCCTTTGAGCAGGAATAAATTCTTAATTCAAGCAAGACGCAAAGTACAAGAATGACAAAACAAAGTACATTATTCATTTCTACTCTACATGACTAAAAATCGTCCCATGAGGATGCAAATTTCAAGGAGTACTTTATGTCTTATACTGAGCAATAATGAACCAGATAGCCATCCTGCATATTACCGCTTGCTACAAGGACGCGCCTTTGTTGACATTTTAATTCAGACTGGTTTGCACTACTCGCTATTAACCACAAAAAAGCTGTACATCAAATCTCTGACTGTGCCAACAAAAGAACTGGTTTCTTTCATTACATATATGTAACTTGTGTTTTCCTACATTGCTTCACATGTACAAATTGATCCAACCATAGGGAATACAGGGCGGCCAGAATAGGATGCTTGACAGTTGGCTGCTCAATAATCCTTGTTAGGTGACAACATAAGCTGTGAATGTCATCTGTTACAGCCCCCTTTCTTCACTCAACTGCTGCTGTCCACAGGCAACTAATACTATACCTATGCATATGCTTTCCTGAGCTGAGTTTAAGTGTTGCCTGGATTCACAATGGTCAGCTTGCCCAACAATCTAAGAGACCATCATAAGCAGGCTGAAAAATTCACTGCTAAAGAAAGCTATGATATGCTGCAGTAATCAAGTGAACTGAACAAAAAGAAAAATGAGAAGAAAAGCTATATTCGGTTTAGAGGAGAAACAAAACAAATATTTCGAAAACCAATCTATTTCATTCCTTTGTAGTAAATAGTAAGGAGGATAAATGTGCTGGGATATTAACAACCAACTCAAAGCACACATTTAAAATATGCAAATGCTTGATACAAGATCTGACTTCCTAACTATGCTGGTATAGACATATTTAGTTTAGAATTCATATCTTTTAATTGAGTGCATTATTCTGAAAATAAAAATTGGTCACAGAGAGGCACTGTTGGTTCATATCGGCACTTCCATCTATTCTTTGGATGTGATCTTCATTGTGCATATCCCGCAGTAAATAATTCAATTGCATAGATACCAGCATTTCCATTCATAAACTGTGCTGATCACTTGCAGTAAGCCAATGACGTGACATGGCCGGTAGATTATTAGGTGCATCATTCTTGTCTGCGCAGAGACGAGGAGGTGTCAGGTAGGCACCACCCATGCTTGCCAGTCTGAAGTATCCAGATGTCTGCGTATAGGCCAAAGAAAAAAAATCAGTCAGTGAGACCTAGCACACAACTGCTTTCACACTAATGCAAACAAAAGCATCAATCAGATCAGAATCCACAAGCAGTAGTACTCTAGTGATCTAGCTTTGAAGAGTACTAACAGCACAATACAGAAAGTATATGATTTCAAAATAAATGGCATGTACACTTCGAAAAGAACTATAAACACCACCCAGCCGTGACTGATACTGCTGCCAGACTAGAACATTTCATAAGAATGAATAACTATTACATTAGCCTGTAACAGTATTCATCTAATACATATTTATTGCCACTATAATGCACTGACAATCACAATCACTTTTTTTAGAGAACTAATTCACCTGTCTTCTGTGTTTTACAAGTGACTGGTTAATTGCAGTAAGTAAATTAGGTGCAGTGAAAACTGAGAACAGCTGTCACTCAACCTCAGTAGCTCACAGGCAGCACAAAGCATCTACATCTGAGTCTCTGGGAATGGCTACTCAAACACAGTAATTGCACTCACTAAACATCTGACAAGATGGTGATGCCGACGACCCCCTCGTTAAGCAAAGGGATGGATTCTGATCCTGCTGCATTTAGAAAATTTTTCACTTCCCTGCTCCACTAATGCTGGATTGACACTGCTGAAATAGTTGTAGAAAGATATTAAGTGCGTTAACAATGTCACATAACTATTTTAAACTGCTAGCCAGTATAACCCATTGCATCCATATAAATGACTCCATTCAGTTACATAAATTAAAAACTCACGATATCTCTAGCACTCTGGTAGCGAGATCAATAAAGCTATATTCCAGTTGCTGCAGAAAAGCAGTGAGATTACAACCAGGCAAATGAATCAGCACCAATACCACAGACATAACAAAACACAATATAAAATAATAAGCTTTTTACAACATGACACTACAGTGCAAGTGGGAACATCCCGGCCAAATGCAAGTCTCAGTACTTCTGTCTTTGATAAACTCTGGAGAAACCGCATGCGTCACCATAAATTCCTTCGAAATAAAATTATTTCAAAGCATAGTCGAAAACATCATGCGCAGTTTGCGATGGTACAGCCGTAAGTGTGCAATTCATTTTTGCACCAGTACGAAGTATGCTTGAAATGCCAAAAAAAAAACCAAAGCCAGTGCCCACAAACACTCTCTATGAGCGAATAACGCCGGAAAGAGATTACCAAAAGTTATTTTCGCGGCGAAACTCATCGGAAATATTCCTCTTGCATTTGACGTGCGCAACTCTAGTCGGTTGTAGCTACATCGTCATTCCACTTCTAGGCACTGAACGGCCTGAGTACTGTGAGCATTTGTAACGTGAACTCGGCAGACCATGTTTTGTTCAGCTTGGAATTATACCCTGTACACACGCACACATACAAGCACGAAAAAACTAAACGCCGAGAACTACTGCCACTGAGAAGCATACGTCGTTCCAACACAGTGCTTTCCGCTCGTTGGTCCCAATCATCGCAATAATGAGCACAACGATATCATGAGAGTAAAAACATGCAACTGTACTCCATGTCACAACTTCGTCGCTGCGGAGAGGAAGTTATAGGCGCGAAGCGACTGTTTCCGTGGCTGTGTGACAGGTTCGCGGTCACGTGCAAACAGCGCACTTGCGGAAGCCGTTGCATCGAACTCAAACTTCTACTGCACTCCGAAGAAGTTGTCAGACAACACCCAGCAGCATTTACAGCACTTCACGCACCCCAGTACAACATTTTGGCAGATAATTTCAAGAACTGTACTCACATTCGTAAGCAATCACACAAGGTCGTTCGTTCTTCCACGTTGATGCCGGCATTGTCACGGCGTGGTGCAGGGCGCAATACGACGTCCAATATCTTGAGAAGAACTTCAGGTGCTTCAGAAGGTCTTTCGAAGCGCGCAGGTCACGCACCAGTTTTGTAGCACATTCGAAAACCACAGCACGAAAACAGCACACAAGGCGCAACAGCAACAAAAAAAAAACTAAGCCCGAAACGCCACCCGGCCGGCCGGCAACAAAAAGAACATGGCGCCGCTGCTGACGACTTTAGGATTGGACTGGACTGGCTTCGGTGTGACTTTTTTTTATTTTTTGCCGCTGCTCGTGGACGGAGTTTCGGTTTCTGTTTCCTTGGGAGAGCCGGTAACTCTGTGGTGCGAAATTCATTCTGTGTGGCAGAACTCATAATTAGAAGTGCTGGCATTTCTACCAACGTGGTTCTAGACGCATCTCCCTCCTTTGAGAAGGCAACGCCTGGTTCAGCGTCCTTGAGTCGAGGATCGACTATCAGACTGCGCGGTAGGCGTCCGCATGAAGCGCACGCACATCTGCTCGGACTAGAAAAGCCAGCATTGCACCTAACATAGAGTTAATACGCACCTAACGACTAAATACTCAAGGTGGGGCCATGCCAGCATGGTAAAGGAATTTTCGTCACACAGTGAAGTTGAATTGTAGGCCTGATAGTTGGTCTGTTGCAAAATGTGGGAAGCTCTTAAAACAAACAATATTTATTAATTTATGTCTACAGACACTAGCGAAGATAAAAAAAAAGCACGTTAGGAACATAATCTTAATAATGGGCCTGTTTACTGTAGCGGCTGCCCGTCTCAACTACAGGTTTACTCTTTTGCAAAACTCACGAAGTCAGCCTCTCTTTACAGCGGAAGGGGTCTTTACCATTGAGGTCATTTTTTTTTAAGAGGGGGGGGGGGGGCAGAAATCGGGTGCAGCGCTGGAGAAATATATTGTCCGAAAAATGTCGCGCGCCTCTTGTGCACGCTTCTGCCTTGTGTTGTTGCGGCGATAAAGGAATTAGGCGCAACTCTGTCAAGCCGTCAAATGAACCGTCACCACGCTGCAGTCGCGACGGAACGGTGAAACGCAGCTTTGCCAGGCCTCAGTGCTGCAACCAACTCCCGACCCTCGCGAGCCGCAACGCCATGGTAAAAGTGTTTTTGCGATGCTGGAAAGGTGACTTACGAAGTTTTGGAGAGGCTCTGCTAATACTGCACCGAATTACTGTCGCACAGTGCGTCGTGTGCTTGGTCGGCAAACATTGCTCGTGGTAGAGCACGTGCGCAGCGTTTATGCTATAGACAGGACGCTACGGGAAGAAGGCCCATTTTTTCGCCAAAAAAAAGGAAACAACTGGTGCAGACACAAATCAACAAGAACTCGAAAAAAGGCGAATGCAATGACAACGATGTACAAGGCTACTCCTATCCATGCTCATTAGTCAGTAGTGAAAGCTGATCATATTTTGTCTTTCAATGAGGAAAAAAATATTCGTTACAGGTATTTGTACGCTTTGTTGATCCAGTTTCTGGAGATTTCAAGTGATCGTAACGGCGGTGAGGTTGTTTTTTTACTCAAGAAAGCAAACGAATACATTGCCGCTATGTTCTGCCAAATTTTTCTTGAGATCGGTCGTCGATTCAGAGGTGCCTTTCGAAAATTTAATGTTATATGCTTGCGTTGAATTATTTATAGCTTGCTGATGTGCAGTTTGATTTAAAGTTTTACCGCCTTTTAGAGCGAATTGATATAGTGAGAACTGCGAACAATATCTATAAAATTTGGCTTAAGAAGTCTTACGGAGAGAATGCAACAGATTCTGTTTTGACTGTGAAAGGAACGAATTCATTTAGCGAAGGCACGAAACAAGCTCTAAAAAATTTGACTCATTTTGAAGCGATACCGAGCCATTTCTATAGAAGTTATTTTGAGTGCCAACGAAGAGAGTTCATATAGCGAAGGCACAAAAAAAGCTCTGTAAAATTCGACTCATTATAAAGTCTTACGGAGGAAATTCTATTTAATTTGTTTTGACTGCGAAAGGAGCGAGTTCTATAGCGAAGGCACAAAACAAGATCTATAAAATTCGACTCATTATAAAGTCTTACGGAGGAAATTCTATTGAATTTGTTTTGAACGCGAACGGTGCGACTTCATATAGTGAAGGCACGAAAGAAGTTCTATAAAATTTGGCTCATTATGATGTCTTACTGAGGAAATTCTATTGAATTTGTTTTGACTGTGAACGGAGCGAGTTCATATAGCGAAGGCACAAAACACGATCTATAAAATTCGACTCATTATAAAGTCTTACGGAGGAAATTCTATTGAATTTGTTTTGACTGCGAACGGAGCGAGCGAAGGCACGAAAGAAATTCTATAAAATTTTTCTCATTATAAAGTCTTACGGAGGAAATTCTATTGAATTTGTTTTGACTGCGAACGGAGCGAGTTGATATAGTGAAGGCACGAAAGAAATTCTATAAAATTTGACTCATTATGAACTCTTATAGAACCAATTCTAAAGAATCTCTGTTGACTGCGTACAGAGAAAAATTTTATAGTTAGGTCTCGTTAAAGAGTAAATAGACTACTTAATGAGCTGACTCGATAGACAGCGAGTTTCTATAGAGATCCTTTAGAATCACTAGGCTCTCCATACATGTTCAAAAGAAACTCGACATCCATTTTTGTAAGGGTGGCTCAGGAGAGTGTACTCGGACCTGCATTATTTCTGCTGTGTATCAATGACATCGTCGAGGCAACTGCTGCTGACGTAGAGATTCGTTTGTTTGTGGATGACTGCTTGCTGTACTGTGACATTTTTCAATCATCACATTAGCCTTAATATCTAACTAACACCCATGTATGCTTATAGTTATGCGATATGAAACTAAAGAAAGAAAAAACAAACTTTCTTCACCTAAAGCGTAAAAAAAATATTTTTCATCACAGGTATCATCTTTTACAATCAACATTATACAAACTCTCCAGCTTTAAATACCTATGTGTAACATAAACTAAAAATCTATCCTGGAAATCAAACGTGGAAAGTATCTCCTCGTCCGCCTCTCGTAAATTATGTTTTTTTTTAAAGAATAAGCTTTCCTAAGCCCCCCCCCACCCCCCGTCAGATTAAATTAATCGCGTATAACTATGTAATCATGCCTAAGCTCGAATACGCATACATGAAGTGGGATCGTTATAACAAAACCAGTATCAAGAAATTTGAAAGAATCCCAAGCAAAGCATTAAGATTTATTTATCCGAAATTTTCTTAGTTTCATTCTCCGTCTTAGCTAATGAAATCTAGCTGTATCCAACCTCTTGAGGCAAGAAAAAATATTCGGTGATAAATTTTTTCTTTGCTTATAAATAACAAATTGGCTCTTGATCTTGCACCCTACTTATTCTTTTTAGTTGCACGCATCCCACGTCATCATCATCCCAGTTCACTGACCCAGTACTTTGCTTGAACATATAACTTGTTCTCTTTCCCGCGTAACACATTCAGCCGCCGCGGTGGCTCAGTGGATATGGTGCTCGGCTGCTGGCCCGAAAGACGCGCGTTCGAACCCGGCCGCGGCGGCTGAATTTCTTTGGAGGAGAAATTCGAGGCCCGTGTACTGTGCGATGTCAGTACACGTTAAAGAACCCCAGGTGGTCGAAATTTCCAGAGCCCTCCACTACGGCGTCTCTCATAGCCTTAGTCGCTTTGGGACGTTAAACCCCATAAACCAACCAACCGTAACACATTCAATAAAATTCATCGACAGGATCACTGGCAGCACATTGTCATTCTGCATGCTTTTTGGTTCCTCTTTTTACTTGTTGCCCTTACATCTTTAATATCTACATCTGTATTTGTTCTCCTTGGATCTGTAACATGATCTGCAGTGCGAAATAAATAAAAATAAATAACTCAGCCATCTTCCCGTCTCTATTCCATGCCGTATCCTTAAGTGGGATGCCGCAAGCCTGCACACTTTAACCAGAATTCGTATAACCCTCAGCCCAACACGTGAGCAGAGCAATAACCTTCTCCTTCAACTTGTCTTTCGGCGCACGTTACTCTCGGTTCGAAAACCTCGGCAACATGTATATGAGCGAAGGAGTGATCTGTTTTCCGTACAGCTCGTCCCCCCATCAATCCTTTCCTATTCCCTGGAACTTTCTTTTTACACAGCCTAATGCGGTCATTTTTTTGGCGCTTTTACTAGTCCTTTTTACAAGTGCTTTTTACTACTCTATATTTTACGCCTCCCGGCCCCTTCTGTTTTCGCTTGGAGAAAAGGACAGTGCGTCCGTGGTTGTTATAATCCCTGTATTTTTGTAGCTCCGCGCCAATCTGTCTGTCGCTAATTTAGTGTATTCAAAGAAGGAGAAGCAAGGAAGCAAAGGTACACAAATACTTCTGACTGAAGAGTGCCGACAGTTGAGATTAATGTGATAAGAACGGGGGAAGGTGGAATCCTCATCCTTTTCTTCCTCACTGGCGCATAACGAGAAGAGGAGGTGGTGGCGAAGCCTTAAAAAAAACGAAAAGCAGTCCGCGAAAAACTGAAGACATATGGGCGCTTTAGCGTTCGGCTCTCTCACCTGGAAGCTCCACTCTGCAGAATCTGTGGTAGGAAGGGCTTTTACTCAGCTGCATTTCTGATCTTGAAAAAGGCCGGTTTGCAGATATTTCGCGAGGCTTTAACCAGGTATTTATGAGTAATGGTGTAGATAAGAGACCAATTTCATTTTCTGACTGCGTACTGGCTTTCATAACAGAGCTTCGTAATCGCCATGTTGCGGAAGGGCCGCGGCGGGATCGAACACGCTGTAAGAAGCAATGAGCCGAATAAATAGGTTTCTCTGACATTTTTCAGACGTACGCGAGAGAAAAGAACAGACGCTGTTCCCTCAGACTTTTACGGCACACACTGATATGACAGAACCTGTGAAAGTGTGAAGTGCGAAATGATAGACAAAATATCAGAACCAAATAACAAGCGCGTTCTTTGGAGTTGGTGATGCAGTTATTGATTCGAATGATCCTACTCCGAACCGAGCAGCAACATTTGAAATAAGACTTGAAATTGGGTATCTTTAGTAACACACAAAGCCCTGCTATAGAAAGAAGGGTCTGTCTACGCCATGCGTTAGCTACCTCTATTAATGATAATGCGCTCCTGAGGAGTGACATTCATCAGTTGGTTTGGTGACATCATCACCGTCTTGGTTAACATGGCCCCGCTGCCTCTAGCAAATCTTTAACTTAGAACCTGATCTAGACGCCTCACGTGCTTGCGGAATATATATGAAAAATATCGCAGTCGTGTTTCCGGCGAGAGTCGAGGCGTTAAAGGAGTCAACAACAATTTTGTTTGTGAAACCAAAGTTCTTGGCTCCAAATCCGACTGAATCTCACACCTCCTAGAGCAGATGTTATTTTCACGAGTATTCTATTGGCGTAGAGGAATGGATAACCAGACATTAGCGGACAAGGTACGGCAAAAATATCGTTATATGAATGTCGCAATAAAATTTCCTAGATTTTCTGCCGCTCCTAATGTGATATATCACCCGCGACTTAAGTGGAATGTATTGAATTCAAACCCCATTATTCCTGCGATATCAGGAACGCAGCTCTTTTATAGTGAGTGGGAGATCACTCAACCACTTGCTCATGCAGGTTTCAGGGCGGAGATGCTTTCACAATGCGGCATTCCATTCGTGGCCAAACGGTTGCCAGAGCGAAGCAGCGCGGACAACTTTATGCGTAGAGAGCGCCGGGACTTTGTTGCAGATGTTACTGGAAGCTGAGACGGAAGTGAGAAGCACAACTGGCTTCATTGCTTATGGTCGTACAAGTCTTAACGCCTGCCGTCAGTTCACTGGGACACTGCTGCTGCAAGAAGGTTGCAGAAAAGGGAAACGTCAGTTTCTCTCCCTTCAGCTTTAGGCGCCAACAGAATCACAGACGTCCTGCTGGCAGAAGACCAGGACTACAGAAGCGTCTAAAGCGTGGCAAGCAAACTGGCACAGCATCGGGGGACTTTACTACATCAGCGAGTTTAGCGTGTTGGAAACCTGACTTGCAATGCGCGAAGAAAACAAGAAGGACGAAGACGAGAAAAAGACAGAAACGCTTTTTCCGTGTCTTTTCTCGTCTTAGTCCTAGCCATTTAATGCGCGCTTTGTTGTCAAGACGTGATTACCACCCAGCCTAAACCCACACATTGTTTCACCTATCACAAAGTTTACTGAGCGTTTATGGCAAAGTGTTTAAAGTTAGGAAAAATATAGCGCCGAACCATTCTCCCAGCTTTTAATTATTGACCTGGTATGAGTGAGTCAATTAGTTCAACGCGTAGCTTCTGGTTTATGGATGGTATTTTTTCACTTCGTGATTTTCCTTCCAGATGACGCTATAAAATCAGCAACGACGAAAGAAGTAAAAAACAGCATCGAGAAACTTAGCGAAAGCTCACGTGTAGATAACTTAAAAGAGGATCTTCTAAACCTTATGCTCCAAGAACCGAAATTAAACGTAACATCGCAGGTAAAAGCCTAGATTGAGAAGTTTTATACTATTACCCAGGAGCACTCCTTTTAAGGAGTGGGCGGTATACTTTGCGTCAGCGCGTTCTAAACCATAATTTAGTTCTTCGCTGGATCGATTCAACATGAAAGTTTGTGCTTCCATAGGACAGTTTTGACGATGTTTTTGCGCGGGTTTAATACCTTACTGGTGCAAAACGAAGGCTTAAATAAAATTGTATTCATAGCGTAGTGCATTAGTGCTGCGGTAGCAATGTTTAAGCCATGGTTTCATGCTGTATTATAGCGCAGTTAAACCGGGCTGCAGGGAATTTAGTGCTGCGATCCTCAGTGTTAAGAGAAATAGATTTTAGACAATGCAAAAAAATTGGTTTCATGTATTAAGCGTTACGACCCACATGCGATTCAGGCGATTGTGTCTCAAATTGGACTTACTGCGTTTATGGCACTGATTCGAGGCAGAAACGAATGCTAGCTGTTGAGGGAGAAGAGCATCCTCGGGCGAACGCGAACACGCCTCCATTTTGGCCTGCGCTCGTTAAGCGTAACAGATATGTTGGCAGTCGTGAAGCGAACGTAGTCACATTGTTTACTTGATAATGGCGGTGGTGGGGTATGGCCGATTCTTGGCTATTTTGGTTCCCGCCTTTTCGTTTTTTCCTCTAATTTATTTTTTTTTACAATGGCGGTGCGCACCATGATCTATTGTGGTACCCGAACGCTGACGATCGCCTCGAAGGAACCGTGCGTAGCGGTTTCTTTATTTCCACACACCAACACCCCTATGAGGGCATGCGCAAGAACAGTGCAGCCTTATACAAGGCAGGCTGATCCTTGTCGTGGCCAGACGCCAGCAGCAATGTATTCAACTAATATATTGGTTATTTAAAACAGCGCAAAAGACAGGGACATAGATAGAAAAGACACACACAGCGCTGGTGTTAAAGCCTGGTGTTAAAGCCTGGCCCTTATTTATTCATTTATTACACCTCAAAGTCCCTGGCCGAGACATTGCATGAGGGGTGGGCATAATATGACAAAATATGTTCACATTAAAAGGCTTGGATGAGGGGCGTATTTATTCTGGTTCTTACTTATTCATTTATTATACCTCAAAGGTCCGTGACCGAGACATTACATGAGGGGTGGGCATAATATGACAAAATATGTTCACGTTATTAGGCTTGGATGAGGGGCTTATTTATTCTGGTCCGTATTTATTCATTTATTACACCTCAAAGGTCCCTGACCGGGACATTACAAGAGGGGTGGGCATAATATGACAAAATATGTTCACGTTATAAGGCTTGGATGAGGGGCTTTGTTGACAGACTTTGGATCCTGACAGTTCAGTAATGGTGGCAATATGTTCAGGCAGGTGATTGAATTCAGTTGCAGTTAGAAGAGAAATTGAGTACCGATAAAAACTGTGCGTATTGCGGGAATAGCGGTAGGATAATTTGATAATATTGTTATCTTGTGGCAGTGAATGGCCACATCTATGAAAGAGAGAGAGCCGGGCTGTTTTACGACGGGATGCTAGGATGCGGCAGGGGAGAGGGGGTAATCATGCTGTGCTCTTAATACTGTACTACTGCTGTAAGAATAATCACATAGAGTGAATCTAGTGGCGGGGTTCTTTTATTGTTATGCGAATGTAATTTTGAGTTTTTTTTTCTTTTTGGCAAAGCATGTTAACTTGCCCCTCAGAAGATGCATTCGCTTTTGCACTGTATTCCTTCCTCACACTTATTTATGAAATGCATCCACCTTGTGCCGGAATCTTCACCGACTTTCAAGAGGATGCATTCCCGAGTAGAAATGAGAGAGAGAAAGAAATTTTAAATAGAGGAAAAGGAGGAGGGGTCGGCCGATGCTAACACGGCCTGTTCTGCTGCTCCACACTTTCGAAAGGGAAGGAGAGGAGTCCCGAGTAAGATTTATGAGCCACTTGAGGCGTTGTTTTGGTATCTTCGTGTATTCGATAGCAGTGATACTTCCTTTCAGGATCAGGGCTTTTGTTTCCTACGCGCCATGGAAAGGAGTATACGCAGAATAAGTTCGAAGGAGATGAATAGAGAAGCTGGTATTTAAGAACAAACTGTAAATTTTCATATATTAGATAATTTTTTTTAAAAATGCGCTAAATAAAGCTGGGTGTGTTTTAATCTAGCGGACATGTAGCCGATTGTTAGCTAGAGCAGAATGGATCCTAAACCAACGAGAAATCTACTAGGTGTGGCTGAATATCAGGTTGAGATGGGAGGTGGAGATGTGTGCTGGGGGTGGGCGGCTGCGAGTGGCGCTGGAGAGGAATAATTAAAAAACAATTTGGAGAGGCCTTTGTCCTCCTGTTCATGCCACCAAGCTGATGGAAATGATGTTGTTAGGGACGATTACCGCAATGTTTAATTCATGGTTGTCGAATGGAAAGGCCGAAAAACTAGCTGTCGCAAAATTCGACGCACTTCAAGAAATTTAAGGAAGCGTGGTGCGGAAGGAATATCGCCCGTGCACGCCTTGACCGTGCTGAGTGATTACTTCTTCGCTTTATTTGCTTCCTGGCATCGTGGGGTCTCCATGCCTCACCAATGGCGACATGGGCCTCGGCGGGAGGGTGAAAGAGCGTTTTACTGCAGACGCTCTGTGCAAGTGCGCGCCTGCCGTGGCGCGAAGAACGAAGAGAATCGGTGCGCCCCATATATGAAGGGTGATGAACGCTGTCTCTCAGCCCGTGCCGTCGCGTAAGCTTCGGAGAAGCGCGCTCGTATAACTCCCGGGTTCCCACCACCCGCACAACCACGGACCTGCAAGGAAGCGCGTCCCAATCTGCGGAACGGACCCGTCGGGATGCTGCGATCGTCTGACTGTCGCAGTGCACAGTAAACAAATTCTGTTTTTGCTTTATCTCTCTTTCTTGTGTTTCACTGCACTTTGGGTGCAACAGCTCTCTGTAATGCACAATTTATATTGTTACTTTGCATGTGTTGTACTGTTTCGTTGATCACTTTGTATCTCTTCTTCTGAGTGGTACGAAAATCCTATTTATCATCTGTTTGCTGCATAAAGTTTTTGTTTATCAACCTCTGGCCCCCATCCATTCGGTGGCTTGCGACAGACGAAAGCTAGGAAACTAACTACCTCCCCCTTTGCAGCTCAGCACTTAGGAGCTGGTTTCTCGCTGAACTTGCCAGGCTGAGTCGAGGACATTTCCTCTGAGACAGAGACCGCTACCCCCCTCACCGCAAGCTTTAAGAGTGTCTGGAAGCGCAAGCGACAAGTGCGCACAGGAGACACTTGCACCCGGAAGCTCTTGTACCGAGTGCTCGATTGCGCAAACTTTCACAGAGGTCTGCAGAAAATATACATGCGCAGGGCATAAAATCCAGAGAAAACGTCAAATGAGTACTGTTATCTTTAGCCGCTGCTGGCTCCAGGAGTGAGACCGGTGGACCGTTTTAACTAGAGAGGGTATGTGAGCGCGAGAGCAACAAGAGGGCGTTTTAGAGCACCTACTTGCCCCGGGGTTACACCAGTTATGCGCTCGAGTTACAACTAGGGCCATGCCGAACGACGCACGAAAAACTGTGGGGAAGATCATAATCGGCTGCTGCCGCTCGCCGACGTGGCATCGGCGCTTCCAATTTAAAAGGCGGACTTGTCTGCTCGCAAAGTTGTCGAGAAAGGGGAACTGCACGCGCGCTGCCTCTCCTGACTGCGGGGATCGACGCTCGAGAGTGACGCCGTCATTTATGCAGAGAGCGTGAGCGTCCTTTTTTTTTTGTCGTGTACTTCATTTATGCCATTATTGCCCGAGCTCTTGACGCTTCGTCCGAGATAAGCGAAGCAAGAAGGCATAAAGCATAAAGTTCTGGAACCTTGATTGGAATGATTCTTACTACAAATAATAAAGGTGTGTCTGTTTCGTTATTTATTCCTCGCAGTTGACTTCAGTCTGCCTCCAGCTACCTCTGCGTTGGTGGGTTCGTCGACCAACGTGCATCTCTGCATCACGGTATTAGATCTTTCTAAAAGACAGTCATTTGTAACACTGATCGACTGGGTCGCGATCCAGCGGAGTGCTCACTGAAAGCATGCACGTTGCCTCGAATGCATTTAAATTTGTTTTTCGCGTGTATAACTGCATACAGTGGGAATGCTGGGCGCTGTAAAGTCTTTTTCAGTCCATTCTATTTTTGTTAAATTCTGAGCCAATTTTAAGGCACTATATTCCCTGCTTAGAAGCAACCACGTGGAGTTTAGCTTTCTCCATTGCGAAAAATTATGTCGGCATTTTGTTTTCATGCATATTTATCTTTCTCCTGAACAGCTTGGCCTCTCTGCGCGATATAAGGCTTAGTGGTTGGTTTTCTTAGAAAAAATATACTGCAGCAAACTAGTCTTGACGCATCATGTAGCAGCACACATCTAGTTCCCCATCCGTGTTATTGAGCTAAAAATCCTATTTCTGGCAGTCTACGTTGAAATGTGCTATATGAGCATCCGCCATTTTCCTTGCTCTGTGGATATGGTCTGTTAGGGCTTGTTGCCTTCTCGGTTCCAAGCATATTAAAAAGAAATGGTCCTGTTCCTCCCTTTTCTTCATGTATACATTGTCTTCGTGTGTTGTGTCATGACTGCACATGTAACGAAAGCTGCAGTTTCAGCCCATCTCTTTTATTATGTTCCTGCTACAAGCCCTTGTCGATGCCTTAACAAATCAGAAATGTCGTATGTCTTGCTGCAAACAGCTATTGCTGTTCTTATTGCGTGCGGGGTTAAAGTTTTCGTCACTAGCATGTTGGAAGAATTTTGCCGCCATTGCGATTCGCAGATGATTTATTTAGAAAGCCGTAGGGTACAATTGTTATAACCCCTGTTTTCATGCTGTTAACGTTTTACAAGACCACTAGGATCTCATTTAGCAAATAAATTTTTTGAACGGTTGTCTGTTCGCGTCTTTGTCGTGTATGACCACTGGACAAGTTAAAAGCAGGAGGATAAAAATATTTCGTAGAACGTAAAAATTTCTGTTCGAAGAAATGCATAAATTTCATGAAACCAAAATGTCTTGAGAGTAGTGATTCCGATCAACTTCTTTTTTTTTTTTAGAAAGGAGTCTTGGTCTCATTAAAACAAAGCCTTGCATCCTAAACGAGAAAAAAAGTGCTCCCCGCTGACGTGCATTTCTCACTTGTGTGGTGCTCAGCAACTCGTCGTACATATCGTCCTGAATATAACCTCACTCCCGAGATCATCTGCATGCGTCTTTCTTTATAGGTATGCTGCATCTGCAGCAAAATGGCACTACTTTTTTGAGCATGAAATGCGTTTCCATACGTAGGCATAAAATACTGCATCATCCGCACAACCTGCTGCTTCCCGAAATGCATTTCGCCAGTGGTAAGTGCTAAGTGCCCCTTTTACAAACCGGAATCTGCTCCACCAATATAAGGGGGAAGGCGGCTTTCAAGTCGTACTAAAAGGCCGAAATTCGCAGGTTTTCTTTTCAAAGTCATTGTACGCGCTCGTATAGAGCTTTTCTATGTTTCTCCGCAGCTTCATAGCTGAAATGCACCGCGAGGTACTTTAAAAGAATTGTTTCTTGCACCTCTATGGCACTGCATATCGGGGAAATTCTCGAAAAATAATCGTTTCTCTCCTGTTCAGTTTTTGAACTGGGTGCTCACTTTGTTCACCAGATTTTCTTCAGGAATGTTTCGCCAATTTTATGCCAATGGTTTTCTTGCTGTCACAGAACTCCATCCCATGTGATTGCATTCTTGCTACCTCAATTTAAGTAATTACCCAGTTTAAGGTGTAACGTCATGTTTAGATTTTCGACACGTTGATGCCAATTGCTTTGCGAGAAATTAACATAAAAAATTGTGCAGGGTAAAAAATAGAAGAACGTTATCCCGCATAGGATGCACTTAGTAATGGAAATATTGAGTACGTCTTTCGCCAGAGCTAGTGAAGTCTGCAGGAGTTTCACAAAGTGTAGAGCAGGAAAAATTTGTATAAAAAGTTAGGTGTAATGCTCAAAAATTGTCGACTGAAGATTGAAACCATTCCCAATGTACAGAAAACGTTTAGTGGAAATTAATCAAAAATTAAAAACGTTGGTCTTGTAAGCGCCGTCCCCATTTAATTAAGGCTTTCTGAATTATTCATGTTTCTGTACCTCTCAACCCTTGTTAATGTAGGCCCGGATTCACGTTACAATGAAGTCGAACAGTATTGTTAAGAGTACGCAAACACAACTGACATGGTCACCTCAACAGAACAGAAAAGGAGACTTTTCTCTTTTTGTTCTCTTTCTGTTCGGCGCTCGGCTCTGTGCATTCCGGTGGGATCCCAAGGGAACACACACTTCCAGTCCGCTTGCAGCACGTGCTTTCTGGACAGAACAGCTCACCGCTTAATGGGTGAAGACGTGCGCACAACTCTGCGAAGTGGTGGTCGTCTCGCTGTCCGCCCTTATCTGCTCTGCGCACGCAGAACACGAGCTGGAGAGAGCAAGGCAATCGGGCCCACACGCGGTCGTGGGAAGAATAGTTTGAGAGAAACGACACTCAGGCTGATGTCGGACCACACGGGAAGAGAAAGGAGATACCCACTACACCGGTGGACGCCCTGCGAGTGTGCCGCCTGATCTCAAGAGTGGTTTTATTGATTGCCCGCAGAGCTGCACACTGCCTCCCCTTTTTCCTTTCTGCCGTTCCTTCACCACACACTGAATATTCGGGCAGGGCGGAAAAGCGAAACGCTGTGTTATCAGCGTGGTTCTTTACGGACCTCTTTTTAGGCGCACGCTTTTAGAGGTACCGCTGGACTTCTTTCGGGACGCTAGGCGGTGAACTTCTTGCTTGCGTAAGTGACGCGTTACGCTGCTGACCTTCCGTTGTTTGCTTCGTACCTGCAAAGGAGAAAACTTAGGGACGCGGTGAGGGGGGGGGGGTGATATTCTATTTATATTCAACTTTCTGTTATTATTTTCCTCATAGCAACATCGACAAGTCGCGAAACGCACTACGCGATCAGGTGGTGCCCGGTTAGAACGCGATTGATCATTTAGAGTTGATGCGCTGCGCTGGCACAAAAGGCGCTGTGAAGGCGTCAGTTCAGTTAACGTCAGTTATAATGCAAGCACTGACACTCCAAGTCTTCACTCCGGCACCAGTTCTCAGCAACAAGACTATCCCGCAGGTGTTTAATGTTTGCATTGCAGCCTAATAAATCATCTTCTGGCTCTCTGCTGCAATCTTCAAAACAGATGTCTCTAAAAGGCACAGTAATCTGCTCCTCTCTCAATTTCCTCGTAATCCATGGAGCAAGCAGCTTTCTATAGCATACTGTCCGATCTCTAAACTTCTCTAGGTTGGCTTCTGGAATGACTGCAACCAGACGGGTTCCTCCAAACATCATCGTATACAGACAGAGCAGTCAACAGTGCGCTGGCCACTTCTACCAGCTTTCAATGTTGCTCCGCATGCACCTTCTTTGCCTCACGAATGGTTGTGTGTGCAGACAAAATTATAAGCTATCGATACCATTCACGAGCAAGAGGAAAGCTTTGGGAAGCCAGAGCAACAGGAAATACGCCATAAATGTGAACAGGAATTCATGAAAATGCCTCGTAGGTGAGCGCAGAAAAAATCGGTGACTATATATAAGTATATATATATATATATATATATATATATAGAAATGTCGTGCAAAGGGAAAGCGTACATCAAAAAATTACCACAAATTAACGGGAAATAGCATATAGTATAAAAAGGAACTAAACTTATAAAAGAAGCTTCAATATGGATTTCAATGTTTTCCTAATGTTTCCTATATTTCTAGACAAAATAACTTTTCTACTTTTTTTCCAGCGTTCCAATTTTCTAGAAATTTTTCAGCTCTAACCCGCTACGAACAGCAAACATTCATCACATGAGCGGCCGCGCCCGCACGCATTAAACTCAGCGTCAAGCCAAGATCAACGGGGAAGAATGGCTCATCTTCCCTATAACGCCGTATAATCAGCAAACACAGAGTGGGACATCTCTAGCTGCTCCACGATATACTAGGCATGCTGCATTGCATTTGTTTTTCCTCTTCTTTCCGCGACTGTGTGAACAGTCGATGGCAGGTTGCATCCTGGCTTCACACCAGAGGGGCGGATGTGCCTTATGTCTTGCAAGAAAGCCAAGCGACGGAAAAGGAGACGCATTCCGCATGGGTCCTTGCAGCAGCTGTTGTGAGAAGGCTCATGCAGACGAAAGCGCGACACCAATTAGGCCGGCCGCGGATAAGCCATGCGACTTAAGCATACGAAGCATATGAAGGCGTTGGCTAGAGGAAACAGAAGGAAAAGGAGAGGGTCATTTATTCAGTGCTTTCTGCTCCACTAACGCCTCTCTGTAAAAGCAAACAAAGATGTGGCTGCTGAGGGGCGCGCCCTGTCATCTATTGCGGGAGCGTGCCGCCCGAGACCCCCTCTCGCTTTTGTTTTACTTTTTTTTCGCGCTCTTGTCCGCCGAAGCTCTGGGGTTCTGCTATTGCTTGACGGAGAGATTTATAAGGGCGAGAACAAAGCCCCGCTCTAGTGCCTGGTTGGGACGCGCCTACGAATTAATTACACAAAGCGCCCGCCTCTGGAATATTACGCGAGCCTTGAACAGAGAGCAATCGAGCTCGCGCTCAGGCATACGTCTAATCAGGGCGATTTCTTTCGCACTGAGCAGAATTATGTTTTGGTAGCAAGAGGAGGCGATGCATCGGCGTCATCACGTTGCCGATGCTTCTGCTAATGAATTCCCCGTCCGATATTGGTTCCTAAATACCTTCTTCCGCGTTACGGACGAGGCAGTGCTATAGAGTGAAGAGAGGTCCACGCTTGGGCTGATCGATGGCTGGCGCGTGTTGAGCTCTCTTACCGCGTAGACTTAGACGGCAAGCACGAACAGGTGAAGCGCACTTTAAAAGGACAATAACGCCGCAGTTAACTCTAATGAAGGTTGCCTATTGTTAAGGGCTCGATTGATTTAAAAAAAAAGCAGTGGCTTAGCCCAGCTAGGCCAGGGTATACGTACCGAAACCAGTTTCGTATACTGACATTTCAGTATCGAAACGCCGTGGTTGTCGTTCAGCACCTTGGTGGCGCCTCTTCGCTAGACGTTCCTCTCGTTCTTCGGGCGTCTCGGCCGCCCGCTTAGCCTTTCTCGCCTCGTCTTCACGCTACACGTCGGCCGTCCTTGTTCGATGCGACGACTTCTCGATCGGAAGACTCAATTTCACGCAGCCTGTACTGCAGCCGTGACGAGCACGGGAGCTCTCCTTGTTCCATGGTGCTCGTGTGAGGAGCGAGCGCATCGCTTCCAGCTTATATCCCAGTTGCGCGGCACGACTCCGCGCATGCGTAGTGCTGCGAAGCGGCTGCGGAGTCATGGTTGCCATGGTACTGGTTGCCATGGTAACGACACATGCGCAGTAGGGGCCTTCGGC
The DNA here is from genome assembly GCF_055824585.1 of Amblyomma mixtum. Taxonomy (NCBI): domain Eukaryota; kingdom Metazoa; phylum Arthropoda; class Arachnida; order Ixodida; family Ixodidae; genus Amblyomma; species Amblyomma mixtum. The sequence goes on along the minus strand of NC_143017.1, from coordinate 36,246,197 downwards.
AGGCATCTCGTAATGCGCTTCTGCTAGCCTAGAGTAGCTTTCGCTACATAATTGGACGGGATACTTTAGCTCCACCTTAAAGGCATGACGCGATAGCGTAATCGGTGTATTCTCATATATGCCTATGGTCATTATCTACTCTACATTCATAGTTTCCTGGAAGTCCTCGCGCCTCTCCTGGCGCAGTGGTTCAGCGGTTAAGCGAGGCGCCACTGCTCTGCGATGAGAGATGCTATATGCAGTGTATTTAGGTGGGTCAGGTTGCCCTTCCCGAGCGACCAGTCATTAATTTAACTGTAACCTGCCACGGTGAGAAGTTTGCTGACTATCCGATGCGAAGGTTAGGATGACGGCGCAAGGGCATGTGACCTAGTTGGCCCACTACCTTTTAGGTTCCTCTCTAGACAGTAACTGCCACAGTCATGCTCGTGACTCTTTTCCCACAACGCCGATGTGGGATTTTCTGGTAAACGGGGCCATTGACGCTGCCGCGTTAAAATGTGCTGCTACCACATGATTTGAAGCCCGGATGTTGTACGGCGTCCGTCTTATATTAAAATCAGCGAAGAGCACGCCAATTGGCACGCTGCAATAAATATATTCGTTATAACTGCAAAGACTTGAAGGTTTGAATGAGAACAATGACTGGAAAAATTATTGCGGCTTGAGTCCTGGAGTCTGCACTGAGAGAAAGGCTGCGCAAAAGGATACATAATTGAAGATTTTGGAAAGTGAGTCCACCGATGCTCTGTCGTTATTTTAGTAGGAACGCCGCCGAGATTATCACCGGAGTCAGAATAAGGCATGCTGGGAAGGGCTGACTAGAAAATGACAGGATACAGTGGCTGCTTTTTATAGCTGAACGATCGACGTGTGAAAAAGACGAACCCACTGCGACTGGTGGCAGTTTTGCCAACAGGCTTCCGATAAATGTTCTCCTTACAACCCGCATGAACATTTCTTTCCAGAAGTTTTTTGGCTTATAGTTTATGGGGGCTTAAAGTCCCAAAGCGACTCAGCCTATGAGGGATGCCGTAGTTAGGGACACCTTAACTTTCGACCACCTGGGGTTCTTTAACATGCCCTGACATCGGACTGTACACGCGCCTGTAGAATTTCGCCTTCGTCTAAAATTCGATCACTGCAAACGTGATCGAACCCGCTTCCTTGGGGTTAGATAGTAAAGTGATAGATTCACAGGTACCTTTTTTTTTCCAGAAAAGAAAATGAAATTCTGAAAGTGAAGCCTCGTTACAGCCGATGGAAAATCGAACGCCATTAAGTTTAAGTGCTGGTGATGTCAAGCGTCGCTAAGGCAGAAAAAATTTATAGACCAACTAAATGAGCCATTAAAATCGCCATCCCGACCTTTCTATGCCGCTAGAGCTAAAATGTACCCATGTTTTTTAAAGGTACAATAATAACACTAATGCATACCATGGACACAGCAAGCGTAACGCAGCGACGTGATAAAAACATGATTTGAAAATTTGGGCCTAATCAAATAAAATAAAAAAACACTCATTTCACTGTGTATTGCAATGAAGTGAAAAATGATATAAAATTGAAGCGCAATACCAGACGAGGACGGCGAAAGAGACGAGAGACAAACGAACGCTTTGTAAATTGTAAACTGTTGCGTTTCGCTTAACACCCTGCATATGTCACATTTTCTGAACGTGAACGCATGGCTACTACTCACCAGAAAAATGGCGGGTAAAAGAGCTCAGAAAGTGGGGAGAGAAAGAAGGCTGCGGACGGGCCTGTTTCGCCGCGTTCCGCTCCTTGCTACGGTCTCAGGCACGCACAGAAAACAAGATACAGTTTGCTTATCTTGGCAACCTGACATGGCGTGCGAGAGCTCGCACGCATTTTCAGTTTAACCTCAAAGTTAGCCCTGAAAAGAAATACACATTAGGATAAGCAGAGCAAACGGGGTTCGTGGGTTTGTGGTTTCTCGTACTCTGTACACGCGCAGCTCTTTTGCCCCGACACGCCAGAGTGAGACATGTCGCCGAAGCGTGGACTAAGAGGGAAGCCGGACACAACCTTTGAGAACACTAAGATACGCCCTGTCAGATAAGGACACAATCATTATCCGGAAGATAGATTTTTATCAAACTTTACAAACACCGCGAAATCGCGTTTGCTCTGTTTTTCCCAGTCTTTATTGTTTTTCAAGCGGTGGTGGTGGTGGAAAACATTTATGTACAGGTATAATACAGGAGGTTATGCATGAGCTGACCCAGAGGGCGCCAGCCCTTACAAATACTAGGTGGAGGTCCCTAGTTCGGGACCCCAGTGGCATCGGCCGCCGCCCAGGCTCGCGCGACCAAGGCCCGTTGGGCCTGCAGGTCGGAGCAGCCGAGCAGGGTCGCCTCCCAGTCCTCCCGGGTTGGGTTGGGGTCAGGGGGGATAGCAGGGTTGGAGGGGCAGGCCCACACCATGTGGTAGATGTCCGAAGAGCTCTCCGCAGAGTGCGGACAGCTGCCCGAGAAAGAAGGGTCGAAGTGTTTCAGAGCTGCCGGGCAAAGCAAAGTATTAAGGCGTAGCAGAAGCCGCTCCTCTGCCTTTGGCAGACCTTTACACGGGCGGGATAAAGACGATGGCCAGATTGATAGAGTGAAACGATGTATTTGAAGGTGTAAGCTGGAATAAATTCGAATTCCTGATCGTCAGGGTCGGAGGGGAATGTCCGGTGAGAGAGCGCGCGGGCGGCGGCGTCAGCTGCCTCATTTCTCTCAAGGCCCATGTGAGCGGGAGCCCAAACGATACGCCGGTGCGCGGGGTCACCGGTGTAGACGCTGTTTTGAAGAATGCGGTAGGCTAGATACGGTACCCAGCCCTGCTCGACGTTCCGACATGCCCCTCGCGAGTCGGAAATAATTGTTTTTGAATTGGAATGAGATGCGGCCAACGCACTGGCGACCTCCTCCGCGTGTGTTATGTCACGGGCTCGGAAAGTAAGGCCGTTCACTGTTTTGGATTGGTGGACGACTGCGGCTGTGTACCATCCCCCATAGTGGGGGCCTGAGGCATCCACGTAGAATACGCCGGGTTGCGATCCATAGTGGCGGGCCAGGGCTTCCGCCCGCGCCAGGCGCCGGCCATTATGTTCCTCACGGTTCATGTTCGCGGGAAGAGTGCGCACGTGCAGGGCGCATCTCCACTGGGATGGAATACGTACGCGCTCTTCCATGAGAGTGGTATGTTGGAGTTGGACATGTAGTCGGGCAAGGAGGCGGCGACCCGACGATGTCTTCGAGAGACGTGTGTATTGGTTAGTCAATAAGTGGGCTTCCCGGAGCTCCCGAAATGTGTTCACCATGCCTAGCCCCAGGAGGCGCTTGTTGGAGGTGGTCACAGGGAGGCCGAGAGCCCGCTTAATAATTTTGCGGAGGATGACTTCGAGTGAATCCTCGTCTTGCTTCCGCAGTCAAGCGGCAGCTTTGAGGCCGAATTCGTAAGGCGCATGGTCTGTCACACGCCACGTCACCTTGCCGAGGTAAGAACACTGTGAAGTATTCCCGTGCGCGTGTGAGACCGCAGCCACGAGCGAAGCGCGGCAAAACGGGCCCGTCAGGAGCGCGTGCCCGTCGCCCAGACGCAGTCGCAAGGCAAGTCAGGCTATCGTATTCCGCCGCAAACATACCAAACATGCATTGTCTCGGCTTCAGCGGCCAAGGCTTCGCGGCGTTGGCGCCGGTCCAAGCCACGCTGTCGAGCATTCCTGCTAAGCGTGCTGAGGGTGACCGGTAGAAAAATCAGCACTGTGACTATGATGCCAGTTCGAAATAAAGAGAGCTGCTTTGGAATGCAAAATTTATCGGAAAGGTGTGTCCTAAACGTTTCCCAAACATCTTCATTCTGTAATCACCAATTCCCAGCCATTCATCTGACAGATGTGGTCACATTGCAACAGCTCTCTGAAGAACAAAAAAAAAAACAGAACACCAAGCGAAAGTTTCTTTTCCTGTCTTGAACCATTTAATCTCTCGACAACCAACAAAAGTAGTTTCTATGTCGGGATCATACCGTCCCCAGAAACAAGGAAAACACTTTGATACGTTTGGCTGCTATATAGTGCATCAAAGACCTTATTTAGTGGCACGAACGCATCTCCGGAGCTTTACCTTTTAATGCGATATCGTTAAAGGCCACGTTCGCCAGAAAATCCAGTGTCCGCTTTGTCGGCGTCGGCGGTGGCGCTGTGAGCGAAGAATCTGGAGCATGACTCTGACAGGTGGTGCCCTGAGAGCAACCTAGGAGGCAGGTGGGCCACCTCGAAAACTTCACCTTGGGGCGTAAACCTACCCACTGGATAGTGAGCAGACTGCCCAGCATGGCAGGTGGGAGTTGAATTAGTGATTGATCTCGCGGGAAGAGCAACCCGCACCGCACAAGGCCCACCACTGGGAACAACTGCCACTGCAGGGCAATGGCGCATCGCTTAACCGCTGCACCACTGCGCCAAGATGGGCATGCGGACTCCTAGAGATTCAATGAATGTAAAGTAGAATTAACTAGTGGTTTCTGAGGAATGGCATTAGCGCGGCAGCTGTCTCACTTCTGGCTGAACACCTCACCCGCGCCTTGTTGGAAGGGAGGAGAGTAGGAATGAAAAAAAATGTAGAATGACTTTTTATAATGCAATTAATCCATTATGCTATCGCGTCGACCCCTAAGGCGAAGCTTAACTGTGCGCTTCAATTTTTTTAGAGATAAACCAGGAACATGAATCTAAATAAAGATTTGATCAGTACACTGCGTGCATCCGCTCTATTTCGTGAACCAAGTAGTTGCCATCAGTTCTGCAGCGAACAAATAGGCACCTTCGCGATACAGAACCAAGAGAGCTCGGATTTGCGAAAAAGGAAAAAAGGCGGAAAATTTCTCGTTGCCTACCCGTAAATAAGCCAAAAACTGTTCGAGCGACAAATGAAAATGAAATCTGGGCCGTAGCAAACCAAACTGTCGCCCTCTCGCAGATGAGCGCGACGGAAGGTTATTTGGGGCCTCCCAGCGGTCCGATCAAACTTCACTTCGAAGGAAGCGGACAGATGCTAGTGGGAGAGAGGAAGAGAGGCACCACATAACAGGCCCTGTAACGTCCCCTTCCCGACGGCAGTAAACTGTAGAACTGTTAGGTTCACAAAATGGAAAGGAAGATTGCCGTCATGCAGCCTTAAATCGAACAACAGCAAAGGAAAAAAAAAGTAAACGGGGAAGACAATGCAACGAGCGTAGAACCGAGACTAACGGCGCCCAGCATAGGAGCGAAAAGATTAAGAATATAAATGTGAACTGAAGCGCCATTCCCAAGTCTAATTATTGTAGAAAACCACTGAGCACGCAGACGATTCACAACAGAAAAGTGACAAAAGCTATGCTATCGGGCAACAAAGGGTACTCCTGTTTGCTCGGACGAGAATTACAAAACGTAGGGCAAGAACGGCAAACTTAGGCTGCTTTTCTCCCCGTTCAGTTTCCCTGTCGTATTTATTCGAGGTCAGGCGGCGCACGGCACGCGAGCGTCACACGGGGCCGGTCGATTGAGTCACGGCGAGCCTCGTATTGACCGAATCGGCCACCGCCGCAGCGTGAAGCAAGAGAGGGGAAAGAAAACGCATGTTTGCCTGACAGGGTCCTCAGCAGTGAAGAAAGTTAGGAAGCTGAAAAAACCTCAAGGCTATCTCGGCAATTCAGCGCCAGCGGCAGCGAGGAAATTTCGGCGCACCTTGAATTTGTCCACGTAACAGACGGAAAAAAAAACATGCATCCTTCTGTTCCTCACTTTATGCTCAGTATACGCCTCATACTCTTCGCGTACCTTGTATCCAATTAATGATTTCTTCCTGACATTATGTTCATGACGTATTTCTTTTTTTTTTCTTTTGCATTATCTCACTCCTTATTGTAAGCCTTTTAAATGAACTGATATGCAGAGAAACCTACGCACGCCACCGCGGCAGCGAAAATTACCTGCCTCTGGGATGCGAGGAGCAAATGCGATGCGTGCCAGACGTTGAGGCCGTCAGCGCTCAGTTATTCCGCATGTCAAGCTCCTTGTGTGCGATTTCGTCCTCCGACTTTTCGTCTCACACGCACCAGGCCCTCAGCGGTTGTGGTGCATAGAGGTCAAGATACCGCACCCCTCATTACTCTTAAGATGACCGGATGTCAGCACTTACAAGTCTCTATTAAACAGCGCGAAAAACACTCAGCCGGACACAAGCACAGCAACACGAGCGCTGACTTTGAACTGAAGATTTATTACCAGATATTACATTTGTAGACTTACCCGCAAAACGAAACACATACACAAAACTTCCTGTTTTACATGAATAACAACCAACTCGGTAAGCTTTCTTTTCTTCCAAGTCTGGTTGGTCGTTCTTATGTTCGAGTCCGTGGTATACTTTTCAAGAATGAGTGTGCACTATCCGGCTCGTAAGAAACTGAGGTGCCACTCTTTGTGAAGCAATAGGACGGACCATATTCTCTGGAGGAATCTTAGTAAGAGTGCCCACTGCGCAATGAACAGCGCTTGCCTGCAGCGAAAGCGAGGGACAAGTCGCAGCCGTGTGTCTGGTATCACTTGGTGAAAAAAATAAGTCTTTGGATACATCTGGAGGTGCATTTACACTAAGAGCTCTGTGTCAGCATTGCCGTCATGTTTCGTACATTGCTGGCTTTTCCTGGCAACCTTGCTAGGTGCTCGCTGCATTCCTTCGATAATGATTATGAAGAGCTTTCAAGCTGCTTCCCAAGAACATATTTACCAAATGTTTACTGCTGCATTCGATAGAGTATTGGCAATTTTTGTGAAGTCCACGCCATGCAGCAGCGGCACCGTGAATTACGGCAAGAACGATCGGAGCTCTGAGCCATGTTGCTTGCTTCATTGACTGAGTGATTCATGAGCACATTCCAACGTTGTTGTTACGATTCTTCTGTAAAAAAAAAAATATCACAGGAGCAATGTTACATAGATGTACACAAGCTAATGAGATGAGAGCCGCTAAATGCCAGTGCATCACTTTAATGGCGCCAGCAACAAACAGAGAGCATGCGAACAGGAGATTTCCATGCTGGAGATGAACGTTTGAAGTATCCTGAAAGCACATTGTTGACAGGCGCCTAGTCTGTATTTCTAAAAAAAAATACGAATAGCCTGCACCTGATAGAACTATGCAAATCGCTCAGCACAGATAACTGCTCCCAAAGTCTTCATTGCCGCAATAAACTGTCGATGGAAATGACATCATGAGTCGAGATGGCACTGCTAAATGCTGCCTGCCCGAGTTTGCCGACGGCATATGTTTTGACAGTACGCGGCCATGCGTTCATCCCCTAACCTTCGAATCAGCAGCCAAAAGCACTCAGCTGCAACATAGCTTTTCTCTTGCACGTGTGTGTAAGCTAAAGTACCCACCCCAGAATTTTAAGAAATGCTCGTAAATATTCTTCAAAAAGTGCGCGACTACCGCTTGCTAGTGGGAGTACCCTAACTACTTGCAACTATTCACCAAAAAAACCTTTAGTCCCCCACTCGTAAAGCACATGTAGGACACAAGCGATTCATACGCTTTCACTTCCTCTAGAGTGAAGAAACTCCCAGAAAAGACCCCGCAGTTCACAACGTCTACGTATGAAATCTAAGTGAAGGAGATGAAATCCGACACTTGTGTCCGTTCTCCATCGCAGCGTTTAAAGCGATCAATACCGTCGCACAGTCGTCCTTTTTAATGGTACCTCGTTCGCGCTGATCCTATCTGCCCCAAGTAGAAAGCCTCGTTCAACGCATGCTTGATGTAAAACAGTAGGCATTTCTCTCGAGGTGTGGTTGAAGTCGCTCATGAAACTGAACGAGAGCAAGCGAAGCTAACGCGTGCGAATTCTGCTATTCTGCCACTGAGCATGGTGTCAATGCAGCCAGTGCGAGGACGTGACTTCGCATGCAAGAAATGTATAGTGCTTAAAAGAGCCTTAAGAAAAGACTGTTAGGCGCATTCCGCTTGCGTCACAAATGAATGTTTCACAGTCATCCCGTAAGGTTTCTTAAGGGGACATATATAAATTCGGCCCATATTCGACGGTTAATGCTTGCGACCTCCTTTGACGCAGGTTAATGCATTTTCCTCAAGAGCTGGCTATAAGTTTAGGAGGAAAATGATTAGCTCAAAATCGCTTTCGACCTGCACCGGCTTTTGTACGTTGAAGAGCTGCGAGTAAAATAATTTGAAAGTTTTAAATAGGCTAAAGCCGATTACTGTGCGAAAGCACAGACAGTATTTTATGAGGAAGAGGGCAGTGTGCAATGCATAGCGCGAGAGTGGGTTGCAGTTGAACACGAGCCGTTTTTGGCTGCGGCGATATCGGGCTCGTATTCCCATTAGATCTCGCACCAATCGCGTCTTGCACTCTGATGATCCGGCTCGTAAGGCTTTGCTTTATGAGCGCCGCATGCGAATGCCAAGAGACTACCAGCACTTTTCTTTGGAAGTATCTTGGTGGCTGAAACAGATTTTAATAATATCGGGATCAGAGAAATACTAAGCGTCTCTGTTTCCCGCCTTCTCCCAAGCCTCAAATCCTGAGGGTGTGGCGCGTTTCGTTTCCCTTCTGAAGCCCTTATCAGGGTATGAGAGCTCGACAATAAGTTGCCCTTTACCTTAAGCAGAACTAGAAATTGCCATTGATCAGTTTCCCCTTGCAAAGACACCTGGGTCTGATGGCCTGTTTCGAGCATCTTGTAAGGCGTTTGGGCCTTTGTTGAGTGCATTCTACCGAAGATTTTCACGATTAGCCTTAATATCGAAGCTCTACTACAAACGTTTAAAAAAAGTCGCATTATGCTGATATCAAACAGCACTGATAAAGGAAAATTGCAGTACATAGAGGGTTATAGGCACGTTACGCTAACTAATGTGGCCTATAAGATTTTTTCAAAAGTCCTGGTGAATCGGCTGCAGTTTGCAATGTCGATTGCCATTGGACCTCATCCGACATGTGCTTCGATATATTGTTCCGATAAACTAACCTAAGTATTGTCTGAACAGTTCTACAGTTTTGCGGCACTATCAGGTACAAGTGGCAATGCTTCAAACTGACTTTGCGGAGGACCTTGATCGTTTAGGACACAATTTTCTGTCTCACTTTTAGAGCCTGGTATTGTTGGTTCAGTTGTATACGAAGGAGTTCGTCTGTGCTACAATAATTGCTCTACCCGCTTGTTTGTAAATGGTTGTCTTTGACAAATACCTATGTACATATTTTTGTCTGTCAAACAGGGGTCTCCATAATCGCAACTTCCGTTTGCACTCAACTCAGAGACGCTAAGTTGAGCACTCTACATAGTAGTGCCATTCGAAGTTTCCGTATTCTAGGTAGGGACATCAAAGTATTAGCATATGTAGATGACATGTCCTATCTCTGCGCATACAAGCCTAGCGTGGATGAAGCTGTTGAGGATTTTGCGGGGTCGCAGCGGAGCACCAGACAGAGACGACCAGCGTGGCAGGCTTCTAGCTCCGGACTGCGCGTACCGGGCGTGCGCCACGAGCACGCGCTGTCCGTCTTTATTCTCTTCCTAGCGCGGGAACGCCGATCGCAGCGCCTGCGCTTTATAGCGTCGCCGGGCGCTACAGGGCCCCCCGCCTAGACGGAACGTCGAAATATACGCGCCGACGGGGCAGAGATGGAGTAGCCACGGCAGGCAAGCAGGCAGCTGGAGTAACAGTGTCCCCACGGGGTCGCTACAAGGTCCGGTAAGTTCATGTCGGGGGCCGGGAAGAGCTGTCGGGTGGAGTGCACGGGCTCAGGTGGACGAGCCTGGCTGCTGCGCAACGGGCGAATGAGGCAGAGTGCCGAACTGACAAAGCATATTAGGGCAATGGAGGCCATGGTGGGGCCGTCACCGACTGTAGTGCTGCCCGCTGGCACAAGTGTCATTGGTGCTGGACCGTTGCAGCTGATGTCGGCGGGAAGCTGGCACACAGAGTACGCCGTCACAAGCAAGGGAGCGGTCGAAACGGCTCCGTGGACAGATGTGGTCTTTAGCGTGGTGTCGTGTCGCTGCTGTAGCGCCAGCGTCAAGTCGTCCAAATAGGTGGAAATGGCTGGCTTACATGGCTCAGGTGCCCCTGATGTAGGGCGCGAGCAGTGCGGTCCGGCCACTAGGGTTGGCACAGGTGTGACCGACGAGACAACGGTGACAGCTGTGGTGATGACGGAGGAAGTTGCTGGGTTCAATTCCAGGTGCTGGGGTAAAGCGGGAGTGGCCGTCCGGAGCGACTGGCCAGTGCTGATGCGCGTGTGGGCATGGTCGGGCGTGAGAGCAAGCGCTGACACTGGGTCAGGAACTGTTTCAGGCAAAGTGGGGCTGGAGGCGATCGCCGTGCTTGTTACTGCTGTCATCGGGTTGGCTTTCTCATCCTGCTCCTGATGACGAGTAGTGCTCTGCGGACCTTCTGAGGGGCTGGGAGAGTGACAAGCAGGCTTGGTCGTTGTCGAGGGCTCTTTATCATCAGCGGGCGACGGCTTCAACCTCACAGCAGAGGCCTGCAGAGCTGTAGGCGGTAGTGACGAGGTAGATGGAGATGCCGGAAGCCTCGGCACGGCTGCTGCCGCAGAGTCGTCTTTGGCTGCAGGAGGCTCTGGCGACAACGCCACTGAAGCACAAGGAGGCAGAGCCAGAGACGCGGGTCGGATAGGAGTGGGAGCAGGACGCGAGGCGGAGCTCGTGCGGATCCCACCTGGTGTGGCGTCGAGAGAGATAGCCGGGCTGGAGACGCTGGACGGGAGTGGCGGCGATGCGGCGAGGGGCTGCTGAGGCGGGCCGGGTTCTGATGAAGGCTGCGTGCGCGCGAGCGAGGCCGGTGCAGGGCCAGAGGCTGGCGGCGGCGAAAACGGGTCCGCTGCGTCGTAGAGCGGCGGCGGAACGTAGTAGGCGCCGAAGTACGCAAAGACGGCCGCACGCAGCTCATCGTATGGCCGGCCGCCGAAAGCAGAGTAGGTGAGCCGACGCAGGAGGTCGGCCGGGAGGATGTCACAAAGGACTTCGTGTTTGAACGGCTGGATGGTGATGCCGTTCAGGTACATCGCAGCCTCCAGTTGGGCGAACCACCCGCCGACGCCTGCAGGCCGGAACGCCGGGAGCGGCGGGTCGAAACTTGGGTGCTGCCAGTACGCCATGCTGGAACGCCGCTGCGATAGAAGGCACGGTTCGCCAGGTCACCACTGTTGAGGTATTAGCGGAGCACCACAGAAAGAGACGACCAGCGTGGCAGGCTTCTAGTTCCGGACTGCGCGTACCGGGCGTGCGCCACGAGCACGCGCTGTCCGTCTTTATCCTCTTCCTAGCGCGGGAACGCCGATCGCAGCGCCTGCGCTTTATAGCGTCGCCGGGCGCTACAAAGCTATCGGCTTAAATAAGCAGTTGGCAAAGTATCGGGTGCCCAGATTAACCGATCTAAGAGTAGCGTCCTTTGGTTTGGAGTGTGTGGATCTTCACCAGCTAAATAAGCGAGCGTGCCATGTTCCTGTGTACCGCCCCAGAACCTTGTAATATTACGCGGTACAGACACAAAATGAAAGCTGTTGAAAAGATCGCGTATCGACTGTACAGCCGAGGTGATTACCTTTTCCAGCCTGTCAGCGCGAATGGGCTAGGTTTAGTCTAAGTTCGGCACATTGTTACCCCTTTTATGTGTTTTCGCGACGTTTCCCGCACGGTACCTCTAGCATTTTACACTGAGCAGTTTTCTGATGGTTTGGTTGCGTCGTCTCTTAACATTGATAAATCAAAGAAATTTTGCGTCGATCGCTGGGGTACAAAGCCAAGTTTTCTGGCAGCATCAGGTGGGGCTAGGAAGCTTTATATTACTAGGGGATTTCCTTGCATCGGTATTGCAATAGTGGGCCTCACTGGGATTTCCAGGTTTCTTTAATCCGGCGGCAAACCCAGGCTTTGATGGGTAAGGAGCTGTCTCCATTTCCACGAGCACAAGTTTGCAATATCTTCTTGGTTTTGAAGCTTATCTCTCATGCAAGCGTTGCTTTGTGGAAGGAAAGGTACAGGTGATGCATAAAATTTTTGATACTTTTGTGTAGCGCTCCTGATGGGAACCTACGCATGGAGACAATTTCTTTCTCCCTCTGGAGGCTGGTGGAGCTGATATTCAGCACTTGTGTGTTTATCAGCTTGTTTCAAGGTTTCTTTTTTTTTAAAAGACAGCAAACCATCATTTCCTCCTATAGCTCATTAACTTACGATCAAGTGCTAGCTTGCCTATTCTGTCTGCTCCCACTCCCACTGGTCGTAGGAGGAAGAAGCCTTTGTGGGCTTTCGTTTAAAAAGTCGCCGACACATTCCATTTCCTCACTGTATGGTTTTCCTTACAATTTCGAACCAGTTTATCCAGAAGACAGATGACTAAAATTATAATTGAGACGTTGTTTCCTGTGCCGATATATTGGCAGCCTTACGTCTCGCTTCTAAAAAAACACTGTATTGTAGCAGATGCAATGAATGTGTTTTAGAGACTTTTTTTTTTAAACTTCACAAGTGAACCTTACCTACTAAACGCGGCTTCCTGAAGAAGACTTTCGCGCGTAATTTGTGAACATGTCGCTTGTGTCAGATGCTGGAAACTGCAGATCATTGGTTTGTAGTGAAGCCGTGTTTCTTTGGGATATTCTTCAACAGACTGTAAAAAAGGACATTGTGATTACGCCTTACTCTAAAACATTCTTTGCTTACGATGGAACGTTCTATGGTTCCATTTGATGTTCTAGTGCTCATAGGACAGTTTATCCTGTGGAAGAGGTGCATGACAGATCGCCACGCAGAGCCACCACGTTCATCGAAGTCTCTTTTTCAGAGAGGACTGTGCTATCGTGCGGGTGTTATGTGCTGCGCATGATCAACCTCCTGCTTAGCTTCCTTTTTTTTTATGAATGCATGCGCCTTGCGCAATTTCGATGTGCAGGCAAAGTGAGAGCTGCATGCTGGTGTGATGACGTATGACGGGTTGCATAATGTGATCTGGTTAAGTCGGACTTGAACACTGTCAGGGTAGGTGTACTTCCAAACCAAAAAAGTATAAAGAAATGTGGCGACCCCCTGGTGTTTCCTCGCAAGGGCATGCGAAGCTGATCTGTTCGCGCCGCCTCGGGTTAGGCTTTCATTCAAGGGTATTGCTTTTTGTTGCGGAAGCAACACCAGGCTAAGTGTGAGCGATTTCGCGGAGCCCCGGAGAGCCCCAACTGCGCATGCGCAAGGAGCAAATGACGTCAGAGCAGCGCGCAGCCGCCGCCGACTCCTGCGCTGCGCGGTTGACTCAGAGATACCGCCGCCGCTGCGATTGCCTGAATACTCATAGAGATTACATATGTACCGGGGCTCTTGCACACTGACTTGTGCCTAAGTTGTTTTTGATCATGATAGCGTGCACTATATTGTGAAATTTTATTTTCCTTAAAAGTAAAGCGGAATCATTCAAGAAAGTATACCAGCATTGAACTAGGTCGTGTTTCGGTTGGCCATCCCCAGCACGGAAAGGGAGGAACGAGGTAGCAATAGTTTTAGAGCTGTCACAAGAAAATAAAGACAGTTTGAGCGCGCAGTTCTGCGATCACCCGAGTAGCACCACAAAAGTTTGAAATTACTAGGAACCAGCTCGTGAAGTTGCTGGCTGCTCCAAACTTCAAGTGTTTTAAGCCATTAACAGAATTTTTCTTCCGAAGGCATTCCACAGAGAAGGAGAAGGAAAATTGCTTATTGCAGTGAAGGAGGACGAACAGGCGCTGCTTTATGGTCTAGTCAGGTGGTCAGGAGCCTGTGAATTCTAAAGGCTCCTACCGCTCTCTCGGTGTCCCCGTGCTGGGCGTACGTGTGCGAGCTGAGCTGCGCGGCCTCCCACTACTTGGAATTTCAGAGGTGGAACTCTTCAGTAGAGGATCTTTAGGGCATGCCCAGGGATCATGGGCTCTATCAGGTCTGATGCCGCATTTCTTTCAGAAGAGGAGAGTGGGCAGCCGGGTTGATGGCTGCGTGTAGTGTGGAGGTCGGTAGGGAGTTAGTTTGGAGTTATCTTCGTATGGCTCCTTGAGTTTTGTGTAAGTTTTTACGTCTCGAAAATTACTTGGTGCGTTCTAAGCATAGCGCGGCGTGATTTATTGATAGGTAACCGTGTGGTCACGTACTGACGTCGTCTCCGGACTGGATGGTGGCCAGCGGCGCGATCGGTTAGTTGTCGGGCGATAATATGGCGCCTTCGTTCCCAGGAACACGGAATGTGTTTGCGGGTACCCTGATGAGAGAAGTGGCAGATCGCCGGCTGGAAATCACTCAGGATCTATTTATCTGTGTTGGAGGAGATTCCAAGGCAATGGCAGCCACCTCAGCTTCATCCCACGCTGCAGTACGAATCGTGGCGATGGCTAACCGCGCCCCATAGGAGTCTGTCATAGCATTTGTGAAGACGATTCTATGGAAGCATTGGACTGCGCCGAAAAAACCACGTCCTCTTGCTTACCACAGCGTTTTTGCAGGGATCTTACAGTTCATTTTCTTCTGGCCTTGTGGTGCTCAGGGTGCATCTTACGGCAATAAAGGGAAGCATGAACTGACCACGCGCGGAGTTGGGTTGCCGTCGCTTATTGCACGGAGCTAGGTGGGAGAAAGCAGCGATCACTAGGGTACCGTGATGATAGATTTCTGGAAGAAAATTTTTAACTGAATACCGAAACTCTGCCTTAGAAACGAATGTTCATTTTTCAACGCCGTTGATGTAATTATTCACCAATGATGTAAAAAATATATATTATGACAGCTCGAAATTGAACATAACTCCAACAATTGTTCAAAAAACAATAATTTTTTACATAAGGTTTCTCTTGTGGGCTGTCCTTGTGACCATTGCTGTACACATATACGAAATCTGCATACGAAACTGCATATACGAAAACTCCAGAGTAACAAATGGATGTAAAGCGTTCTATCAGAAACAAGGTTATCCAAGTAGTACCAAGTTGAAGGCATTTTACGACATTTCTTTCTTATTAAAAATTTACTCTTTCTCTTTTCAAATGGAAAAAAAATATTCCTTGGCCTAGGGTAACAGCAGGTGAGACAACACAAACAAAAAAAAATTGATCAGGGAGGCAATGGTTTTAGTATTAGACAGCATAAAGCTGAAAAAGTGATCAAAATGCTAAAGTAATCTAAACCTATCTCTCTGAGCAAAAATAATCATTTCATGTAGCCGGTTTTGTTTTCACTCTTCTTTCCTTAGTTTCAGCTTTTATCTTTACTCTCATCAATTTTCCAATGCAAACAAGAAACTTGTCTTGGTGCCAAACTGGCATACTTAATGTCGGCATGTGCATCAGACGTGTGACGAACGCCACTGTCAACATATTTAAATATTCCGCAAACCTGCGTCCTAATTCGGCACGGGTCATGGCAGACCTTCTTTCTGCCTTAATAGCATATAAGGTTCTGCGGAGACGTCACGTGATCGTGGCATCAGTGGCTGACATTAAGCACAGAACCAAGCAATGACCAAAGAGAAAATTCGCACTCTTGAATCCACCTTGGGCACTGGCCTTCGCAAAGAAAAGCACATAATTCTATAGCTTAGAGTCACACTGTGTATAGCGAAAGTGCGTTGCTCTATGTCCCTCCGGTTACAAATAGTCACTGCAATTTGCTAAAGTGCTAACAAGCTGAGTGAATGAATTAAATAGAAAAGATCAGAAAAATTAAATGAAATTCAACCACTTTTGGTATTGAGTACAGCAGCAACGAAACGTCACTTGCAGCGCTGCTCCGAAGAATTAAAAGGTGAATGACGTTACAGGGTCGAGTGGAGAGAAAATATACCGATGAAGAAAGCAACGTAGCATTTCCTGACGATGCTGCCGGCGGTATTAATGCCGTCTGAAATTCGCCGAGGTGAACATAGAGTCACAGACCTTGCCCATGTACAGCGGCGGGTCGCACCAGCAAACGAACAAGGAGTAAATGAAATTGACTTCAGATCTTCCCGCTATGTTTGGTTCGGGGGAACCGCACAGACGATGCTATGATACCATCTCTCCTCAAGCTCGCATCAACAAATGCCCGTTTATATGTCGCGCTATTCGTTTCATGGTAGCCCCTTGATCCACTCCGACCACCAGTCCCTGCTAGCGTGAGGCTTTGTACCTCGCCGGTACATCTACAAGGTTATTTTTTATTTTGTGTATTTGGCATATCGATGATTCTTGTTACACAGCCATTGACTCTGCTAAAAAGTGGCAGAAAAAAAAACGGAGGACGGAAAGCGTTGGGTTGTTTTATAGAGCACCGCACTACCCAGGGTCCGAGCACCTCCTCATCCCTCTCCTCCATTTCTCCCCACAACACATCCCCCCATTCTCCCCCACCCATTGATGAAGAGAGACGATTACGCGGCGACGAGGCTCTAGGCTCGGCTCCGCGCTTGCATGTCGGGGGAGAGCTAGTTGTCAGCCTAGGATTCATACCGCCAAGCAGACAAAGCTATTCTACATCGCTGAAAGAGCCCCTGTAGTCCTTAGTTCATTCTGCGGGACTTGATGAGGAAAAAAGTTGACCGAGAGATGAAGGTGGCACGCTGCTTAGTAAGAGACGGAAGAGGAAAAGCGTTCATCGGAGTCCACGTCTTGCTTTACAAAAACAAGAAAGAACAAAAACGAGAGAACACATTTAGACACCCCGGCTCTGCACACCAGCCACTGGCAGAGGGGAGGGAGACAGAGGGAGGGAAGGCCTACGTTCTCGGTCTCCTCGCAGACCAAGAGCATCACGAAATAACGAGAAAGTGAAGCTTACGAACGGCACAGTGATGCCTTCTGAAATAAAATTTTCTCTGAGCCGGGTCTTTTTACGACACCTCTTGAGCGCTTCTCTGGAAGCCATGATTTTATATCCATATGGAGATCATTACGTTTCCCTGTATTGTTTTATACAGACCTGCCGACTTCAATTTCTGGTGACCTGGGTTATGTTCCAAGTTATAGCTAGACAACCACGTGAAAGGAAGAGACAGACGACAGGCTTTAAGCAGCCTCGTAAAAAACTGTACTCCATGATGCGTGCCATCACCGAAGACAGAAATAAAATGAAAGTAGAAATCAAAGAGTCAAAACTGAACTGTGATATGTACAGAAAAATAACGGGCAGAGTGAGGTATTTTATGGGGAAGTGGGACGTTTGCGAAGATATTTTAAGAAAAAAGAAAGATAACGTGTCTTGAGCTAAAGAAGTCCTTAACAGAAATAAAAAAGCGCGTCTAAACGACAATCTCACTGTTAAAAAGAGTGAACGCAAAAGGTCTGAGTTATTTTGCCAGAAGTGAGATGGAGCGTATAATTGATTTCGCGTAGGAAATAGGGACGTCTTCTTCATTGAGCTCCGGTAGCTACATGCCGCTTGTGCTTCTTTTTATTTTTTCAGTCACTGGAGAAAAAATAATAGCTACAAAGAGATTAAAACTGCGCCTGCACAAAAAATTTTAAAGAAGCTGTGATATTAAGAAAAAAAATAGTCCGCTGCTTCTTCCGCTCGGGAATGAAAACTGGTGCACGGTGTGGAAGGTGTCCTGATGGAAAACGAGCCACAATCAAAAAGTGAGTCAATGAGCACATCAAGTGAACGCAAATGCGACATTCTATAACGAAATAATGGCGAGGAACTCAGGTGTCTTTCCAGTCACCTTTCTTGGAGGGAAAAAAAGTGCTGAGGTAGTCGGGTTTTAAACAGGCTAAACACGAGGAGAAAAATAAAAAAGCAATAAGAGAAGCTAAAGGGAGATCAGCGAAGGTAGAAAATACTCGGCGAAAGAGGCGGCAAGTATAAATATAAGAGGCGTGGTGGAGCAAAGCGGTGGAGGGGGATCGATGGGAAGATATTCTGACCCGGTGCTGCGGCGGACAACGACGGGTGCTAGTGAGCTACGCCGGGCGTGGCCATCAAGCCACCGGTTATGCGCTTCCAACATAGCGGCGCACAGAGGTGAAGGTCCTCAGCCAGCCGCTTTCTATATGGCGTCGGAGCAGGATGCAGCTCCAGCAAGCCTTCATCCTTCACGTCGTCTCTTCACCAGCGCAGTTCAGGCTGCTTCAGTCACCAAAGTACCCGTCTAAAAACACCACAGCGTTTTTCTCTCAATTCAGCTGCAGTCGACTGCAATAGACAGCGCTTTGTTTTGCCCTGTACTTCAAGCAAAAAAACATGCTGCGCAGCGAGAAAGAAACACTCGAAACTGCTGTAATTTCGCAAAGGAAATATGGAGAATTATTAAAGCGCTATTCACACGGCCGATGTTATCCAAGGAAGGAGTACTGTGCACACGCCACATCTTCTAAAGTGTGCTCTATGACGCAGGTTCCGATGCTGGTATAAGGCTGCAGAAAGCGGGAATATTTACTAAGCAAGAGAGAACCGCCGTCCCCCCCCCCCCCCCCCCCCCCCCCCCCCGCGCGTTTTTTTTTCATGTCTGCTAAGTTTAGAGTGTGCCTGGTTCTACGCGGTGAACGCTGTTATAGCGCAGATGCGTCCCATTTTTCTGGCCGATGGTTCCCATAGTAAGAATAAAGTGCTTTTGCCACAGCGGGACAGAAGTACGGCCAACCAATACGAAACGCTTTGCCGTTGCTGCCATTTCAGTGCTTCACAAGCAACATTGGCAGTAAAATCTTTCTTCTCCTTAGTTAGCGTGTTTACCCTATAAATGTGATAAAACTCTCAAATTATGGCAACATAGGCTCCCGACGTCCCGTGTGAATGCGGTGAAGGTGGAGTAACACCTGCAGGCAGCACCTTGCGCATATCCCACGCCGGCGTACCCCTTGTGAATACTTCTTTAGACTTGATGAGGATAGGATGTTGGCGGGGCATTGGTTCACGGAAATAAAAGCTTGTAAGAATTTTTCCTCAATCTCTCACTTTTATAGACTTGTTCTCTTCACTTGGCGTCGACTGTCGCTGCTCTTTTCGCATTCTCTGATGACGTCATACGTCTGTTCACAAGCGCATACACATGCACTTTTTTTTTTCTGGCAGTGGTAGGAACAAAGCTGCAGGAAATCATTCACTCCACTAAATGTAGCCCCTTCAGTTACTTATTATTATCCAATGGGAGCGAGTTTTTCAAACTGGTGTATATTTGCTAGCAGAATGTCGAGAATGCCAAAACTGTGCCCCCCCCCCCCCCCCCCGATCATTATCCGTGCAAGTTCTGTCGGAACATCAGGTGTTTGATTGCTTATGACATCTGCTTCATAATCTAAGTAACATTTCTTTTCACCGTTTCCTCAGTTCGCAAGCGCCCATTTCAACATATCGGCACATTTTGAAGCCGTTGAGCTCTCGTGCATTCAAAAGAAGACGTCCGCAAACACTAACAATAGTATAACGAAAAAGCTATCTTCTTACCACTGATGGCCTGCTTCCTTAAATGGCAGTGGTGTGCTTCCGTGGAACCCCTGGTAAAAGAGAAATGCACCTGATTTAATATCTGCATTTTTATCAAAGCCTGAATGCACCACGTGTTAAGCAGGTAAAATAACCGCATTCTCTTTTGTGACAATGTTGGAAAAACTCAAGTCTGCAGTTAAGCACATTGTCTCTCAACGGCAAAAAAAGTCACGTCGATACCTTAACGAAAGGGTGAGGTGGAAACTGAATGAAGGCAATCGCCGTCGATAGAACTGCAGCCTTAGAATGAAAAAGGAACTATTTTCACTAAAAATGGAACTTCTCCTCGGAGAAAGCAACAAATGAAAAAATATATCGGCTCTACGGGCGGTTTCCAAAGGCGAGGTGTGAAGACGTTAGTACTTTTTAGGCGACCGCCTTAACCTCGACAGTACTGCAGTTCTTTGCTTTTTGTCGATGGCCGGGCCCTCTTCATCACTGACGTCGAAAGTTTCAATTTAACGGCAAAAAGGAATGTTCTATTTCAAACTCTAATTTTCTTAGACATGGTTAAGAAAATTGCTTCAAAAAATTGTTAACACTGCTAAAGTTGGCCAAACATCCGAATTCTAAGGCGATAGAGTTACGGATGCTTTCAGCAGAGAATCCGGCGTCGTCGGCGCATTGAAAGAATAATCGCCGGAGAAGGAACCTGAATGGGCCACCAAGGTCACATCGTTTTGTAGGGACATTACAACCTGCCGAAAGGATTGTGAGCACACCTTTACGAGCGTTATTTAGGTTAATGATTGGCCCTGAGGGGTTGCTCGGGAAGAGCAACATGGGTCGCACAAGTCCCACCGATGGCAGCACTGCCAGCGCAGGGTAGTGGCGAGTCGTTTGAAGACCACTTCACGCGCAAGAGATGGTATGATGACTCCCATCCAAGCGATATACGAATTAAATTCAAATATGACCAGCTCTGTATATATGGCCATTTATCCATTAACGCTCTCGAGTCATTCCCTTAAGGAGGAGATTGTGCCCCTCCAAACGTTTTACTTAGAACATAACTTATATTCAACGTTACTCAGTCTGACTTCAATGCATTAGAATTGTTCTCACCACAGTGTCGAAACACATTTTGTTAGTCCAAGAAAAAACAGGTAAAAAATGCCCTAAAGAGAAAAGGAGAGGCGCGGTAACACAGAGAACAAAAAACAAAGTAAAGCAGAAAAACGCAGCAATATGTGCTTCTCACATCAGGGATAATCAGGGATTAGGTATACTCCTAAACCGGCAACTGCAATTACAGGTGCTGTGTGGCAATAAGTGGAATAGGTTCAAAGAACATGAAATGACAGCGCAGAATCTGTTACAAAAGGCGTCTATAGCGCTGCCCTCCCACAGCAGACAGAAAAGGTGTGGACTTTACGGGACTCCTACAGTTATCAAAAGACGAGGCCACTTTGCATGGCCTTCTCCGATTGAGCCCGTAGACGGGTACTAGAGCTATTGCAACTCGAAGGAAAATTGAAAAGCAGACATACAAAAGCGGGGAATGAATTGAGAACCATGAGAACAAGATGATGAGGAAGGTAAAGAAAAATGAATAGCGAGAATTAGTGCCCATTTTTTATCATTTGATCTCACACCATGCGTCGAGCAGGAAAAAGGGACTAGTGTGCAGCACTGAACAAAAAAAGTTTACATGCTTGCTGTTTTCTCTGCCGAAGTAGTAAATTCATTGCAGACCTTGGTATAATTAATTAATAATTAAGCATGTGCCTATCGTTTCGTAATTGGCCATATGTGCGTACAACTTCTTGACGAATAACACTTATGTGACCGTTCAGTATTGGCTTTCCCCTCCATGACATGTAGCGATCCGCATAATCGGCGCTAAAAGACCGGTTTTTATCTAATCCAATTGTTTCCTCAAAAACCTTCAAAAAGGACCTTTTCTACGACGCAATCTAGCGATTTGCTAGAGCCAAACTGAAGAGGCGGTATATGAGTCACATTTTCAATATCACTAGCTCGAATGGTCATCTTTCATAGTGCCTGCTTGCCAAGATGGGGAGGGAGGGCAATCGACAATGCTAGGGGCGGATTGAGTCGTCATTTTGAAGGATGATGCATCTTCCTTCCTTTAGAGAACCGGAGTTAAGGGCGAAGCCATAAATATCAATGATATGCTGCGGTCCCTGCGCTATTTCAAATCTAGTTAGCTACCAGTGAGCGCAGCGGGCAACATGACAACACACACTAAAGATAGAAAGCAAAAAGTAAATAAATTCGAGCAAACATAATACTGAACAGGAAGTATTAATGAACAACTGTTTAGATGTCACGATGTCCTAACTCGTTTCTGTGATGCTTTTTGTTCCATTAGAGCAGTCGGCAATGCTCGCACTCTTAGCTCCTGTCCTTTTCAGTAAAATGACGTCCAACATCCTGCATATACACGTTGTGCTCTAGTCCGACATGCACGCAACGCAGCAAGTAGCTGTCTAAAAGGCTATCTTTTTTCTGAGACATTCCCATACCATCTTGCTTCTATGTCAAGCGCAATGCCACGAAAAATTGTAGCATCATCTGAATAAAGTACGCAGAACTCATCTATTGGTCTTTACGTGAAGCAAAAAAATCCCGTGGTGATCAGAAACTCTCGCCTTGGAAATTGTTGCTGATAGCCGCGTATGGCCTCCCTTTCCCAATCTCTCTCTTCCTTTCTTTTCTTGCCACCGACCTAGGAGTCAGCCATCCATCACGGAAGCGCTGAAGTGCCTTGTCCGTGTCGCAGCCACACATTTCACGCCAAGCTTGTGTTGTAAAGCCAGAAGAGAGAAGTTTAAGATAGAAGAGAAAAATCGAGTGATGGGCGAGAATTTATTTAGTTTCATTTCATTTTATTACTTTAAAGGCCCCTTAAACGGGATGTACCATAAAGGGTGGCAAAAATAAAAGTACAAACTCACAATAACAGGAAAGTTTCTACATATCAGTGAAAAGACTTGGGCAAGTGATGATGGCAACGTTGTTTGGAAGGCCGTTCCAGTCTGCGGCTGCACGAGGAAAGAAGGAATTAGAAGAAGTGACGATGCGTGAGCGTAGACGGGCAACTTGCAGGTGATGGCTGGTGGGGTGAGATATGCGATATAGATACAGAACTGTATTTAAACAGTCACTCTGTAACGTAGCTTCTTGCGCGAGTAATGACGGATCTCCATTAAGCGGCTGGATGGCGCATCAGGCGCTCCAAAGTGAAGCCGCTAGAATCAAGCCGTCTTGTCCCAGAAGGCAGTTTTGCAGTGCAAAAAAAGGGGCGTTTGCATGGTTTTTCACTTTGTTTGCGCTTTTCACTTGGAATCCGTCTTCTCCTCGTTGGTGTCTTTTTCCACGTCAGTGGCTACATTTTGCGCCGTAAACTGCATGAGGAGACTAGAAAAGTCGTCGGGCATATAAGTAGGACGACATTAGCAGACGATAGACGGTCACTGCGCAGAGCACGTACGCAGTGCGCACGGAGCCTAGACTGCTCAGCTCTGCGTCATGCGGCTGCCCTAGCGTCGCCAAGGCTATGCTTTATTGATGCGCGTTCGCTCGTTCTTTCCTCCATTTGTATTATCAAGGGGGGATAAATTTAACAAGTGGAAACGTCCTCTAAGCAACTGACTTTGCAGTGAGAAATGTACCGCGTTACGTTTCGATCAAACCGGGTCGGCGCCACGGCTACTACCTGACGGGGTGAAGGTGGCGTTTTGTTTTACACGAGCGCCTCCAAAAGGTAAAGTACTGCGTTCCCAAAGGAGTGTGTAAAGTACGGTTTCAAACTGTACCAAAATAATAGCTATTCCTGAATTGTTTTTTCTTTTCGTAATGCTTGTTACAATTGACTTCTAATAGCCGCCGCGATACTCAGTGGTTATGGTGCTTGGCTGATGATCCGAAATACACGGGGTCCATCATGGCCGCGGCGGTCGCATTTCGATGGTAACGAAATTCTGGAGGGTCATGTCCTGTGGGATGTCATTGCACATTAAACAACCCCAGGTGGTCGACATTACCGGAGCCCT
Organism: Amblyomma mixtum; assembly: GCF_055824585.1. NCBI lineage: Eukaryota > Metazoa > Arthropoda > Arachnida > Ixodida > Ixodidae > Amblyomma > Amblyomma mixtum. Next base: position 36,222,671 of record NC_143017.1, on the reverse strand, counting down.
CCACTACGGCATCGCTCGCTTTGGGACGTTAAACACCTTAAATCAATCAACTTCTAGCAGCCCCTTTACGCCTTTCCTCTTTCTCGTCGACGATTGCTGTGGCGCTGTGCATACAGAAAAACACACGCGCTGCAGCCTTCGTCATCCGCTTCCGTCGTTTCTCGCGCGCTTTGAACATTTAGATGTGCTAATGTCTGCCAAAAATTATTTTGCATGCTTCTTCTAGGTGCAGCTGTACAAGTGTGGCTGCACAATAAAGTTAAATTAAAAGGATGTGCTACAGGGAAAATATGTCCGAAAGCAATAAAAATCTATACGCTCACTATCGACGAGGCTAGACGTTGACTGCCTGCAACTAAAAACTGAAACTACAGGTGTATAACGAGTGACCGTTCGTGGGACATGTTTCCGGATTTCCGACACCATTCGCCTTTTCGATGCTCCATGAAAATTCCACTTAAAGATAGATTTCGCTTTATCTTCATCGCACGAGTGCACTGGTAAGACAAGATCTGACAAGAACCAGTATATTACTTATGTACGTGCCCCTCAACTACAGCTGGATGAAGCATGCATACCTGTTTTCCTCCGTTTCTCTGATATTACACTGCTGCTCAATCTTTTCGCTTCCAGCTTTCTTATTCCTTTACTGTAACAGCAGCTGTTACATGAGAATAAAGAAAAAAAAACTGCAAACAACGGGACGAGAAACTCAGTTTTTACCTTGAAATATAAAGCATACACCCGACTTCCGTGGCAAGCAATCTTCCGGTGGAATGAGTAGCTCTTGCCTCGGAAAGCGGGAATGCGGCATCAAGCCACCTAGTAGAGATCAGTGGTAGTAACATGTTGATAATCAGCGAATCGGATACGCGGCAGCCAGGAACACAGTGCGAAGAGTAAGAACTACAAGGATAAGCGAAGATTCTTACGATATGCAGTGTCGTATATTAGACCTCGCTCTTTTTATATTTTTCTTTTAAAACTCAACTCGTGCAGCCTGTCGCGCTAGTCAGCCTGCCACTATGAAAACTATTTCCGGCGAACGTCTGAAGGGCACACTTCACGCCCCGTGATTATTTATTCTTTCCATGCCTCGGTTTTACTTAGTGTAATGTCGTGCGCCATTGCGGGCTTAGCTCCCCAGAAAGAATAAATAACTGAACAGCATTTTCTTAAAATTAAAAGTCTTGTGTTACAGATATGACATGGCAATATAGATATGGTATGGCAATAAGTAGGCCGCACCAAGAATAATGACGATTTTTTTTTAATGCAGGGTGTGTGAATAGTTTTAACATCTCCAATTCGTTTTCACTATGAAGAGATGGGACACATTAGGGTACTGAAGGTGACTCAATCGACGACCAACCATAAAAATATGAAGATCAGAGAAAAAACTTAAGGCTTGATCTCTTGAGCTCGCTGAGATACATGTAAGTGTAAAGGGTTAACAACTCTAGTGTAAGCCCTTCTGGCATTCCCAGAACGTTTCTCACCACATATCTTCATGTCTCGTTCAGAAGTCATACGTCACCCACAATAGTTAGAATGTATAAGCAGGTTTCAAGAAAAGGGGGAAAAGCAGCAGAAAAGAATTATTCATTATACATAAAAACATGCTCCGCCACCCCATATAAGAATCCGAGGATCATTGATATTTTCTGCTGAATCTCATGACCAATATATTTAATGATGTGTGAGGCGTTGTATGTTATCACGTCGTTTGTGTTCTTGAACGTCTAGTACACTATGCGAAAAGTGAATTGTTATCCCCTTCCCTACCACCAAACTACGGCCACCAAACAATGGCCACCAAATTATCACCAAACTACGGCACTATCGGCTATCATTCAGGCCCCTCGCTACTGCTATTTAGCACTAACTACAACAAATGTAAAAAGTTTTACGAAAAAAAAAAACGGACTGTCGGTAACAAGTCCAGTCCAATACTGACGCAGTCAGAATAATTACTCCTCATCAGATAAACAAGACCTGGAAGTGAATTCCAGTTTTTGTCACAAGCAAAGAAATTTTGTGCCCCGCCGATAGCAAGCATTGAACTATCGCACAAGAGCAGTTATACATTTCTCTCAAGGCTCTTTGCTGTGGACCATCATGAAATTACTCTGGAAAACGGAAGACGCTAAAAACAACATGTTTGAACGACATTCACGCGTTCCGTTCTGCCTTCGCCTTCTGCACTGCTCTGTTTCTTGCCTTTATTAATACATATGTTTTTTTAGTGCACTCCGAGTCCCAAGACGTCCTGGTTCATTTTTCTTTTCATTTTCACAGCTAGGCAGGCGAACACAGATGTAAGGAAGGAAAAGTAGATATATAAAAATGTCATCGCTTGTGCATTTATGTTTGCCATTCAACCATTTTTCTTATCGCTGTCAAGCACACCTCCCATTTTGCAGGACAATGCTTCTTAACGTCTGTCGCAACAAAAGAGAAAACTTGTTTTACCCCCGCGAAAAAATAACTTCGCCAAAAGCTATAGGAAAATTAATTTAGCGTCTATTCATCACCGAGGAGTGGCAAGAAAGACAAGGCCAAAAACTGGGCGCTCTTATTATGTAGGCTTTACTATCGCATTGTATTTGCTTCAGGAAGGTGAAAGATTTATCATCCTGCCAATACGTGGCTTTGACTTCCGTCGAAAGCTCTTTTGTCTCAAAGCACTCTTCATGTTGTCTTGGCTCAATAATGTTTCCCAGATTGGAAGCTTCTGAAAGGTTGGCTATTGTGCTGTCTACTGTGTTCTTTAATTTTTTTATGAAATTAAAAAACTGGATGATGCCTCTTTTTTTCTCGGATAAATAACACAGGGCAGACTGTGTCCTCACACTTGGGTAAGCAGCGATATTGTGTTGTTGTAAGCCTCATTATAGGGTGTTTTGTAGAAGGTGCTTGTTATACGAGTGTGTCCTTGGCCTCTTAGCGACCCTATAAAAATAAAAGGGCAGATATTTTCAGAGACCACATTTTCTTGCTCTTCGAAAAGTGCGCATAGCAAAGATGCGGTTCCAACGCACAAATTACAACTGAAGTCAACGCTAGGTTAGTTATTCAAAAATGTAACGCATGACGTCTTGTAAGTCACAGCCACGAAACGGTCTTCGATAGCTTATGAGATCACTGACAATGTTGAGAGCGCTGACGTCGAAGACCGGCAATTTGTTCCGATAAGAGCCTTGTTTTTCTAGTGAACGCTGCTGAATACGCTATCGCTGTACGGCAGCCTAATCCTGTACTACTTGAGCTATATTCGTTCAGAATGTTAATGAGAAGACATAAACAAGGCGATATGTGACTCAGGGAGGACCGTTGCATTGCAGTCGTTTATCTCATAAGTTATAGTTTTGTTCACATGTTCTTGTTCCACGTTCTGCATGCGGACGCATGTTGAAAGTGCACAGCGAGTATTACTTTCTAGTGTAAGCAGCTTGGTCTGCTTAAAGCTCGGCGGCGTATTCCGTTGTGCTGCGTTAGCAGCATAAAATCCCAGATGTTTCGAATGAACTTAAGAAATTGGGGTGGATGCGAATGAAGCCACAATTGATGACGAGGTTCCTCTAATGGAAAAATTTCAGAATAATAAGTGACTGACTAAACCAAATGAGCCGACAATGGAGTTCGAACCATGGCCCTCTTGAGTGCTTGGCGGAGGCAGAACGCTATATGCCGCGAAGAGCTTTTTTTTAAATATGGCATTTACTACACGAGGTTATGTATATAAAGAAAGCGGCTATACAGAGATTATGTACAAAGCACTCAGCTAGTGGCTGCACTGCAGTACGCTGACTGAAGAAAAAACAACTAACAGTGCGGCAACGTTAGCCACCGCATCAACAGCGGAAACCAGTCTGCTAGAAAGTCTCATCATTTATATCCCTGATTGGAGCATCATTCCGCTAAAATTGCTTTTGGATAAAAGAAGTGCTTCAGCGTTGCGGTCCAGCATGCGCGTTTTCCACAGTCCGATAAGGAAAAACATGCCATAGGGCCCGCAATTAGACTGAGTAGTCACGAGGTAAAGTACACTGTAGGAATTTTACTTTTCGTCTTCTGCAGCACATCTCAAAACAAAATTACATCCTTGCATTGAATGAAACAGCGTTCATTGATTTCAGGACCACTGTGCAGACGGCAGTTAAAAAAAGGTACAAAAATGCATTTCCTATAGAACGGCATGTTAACAGGTCGAGCGTCGGTGTGTAATTTATAGAAAAACGTTTTGATGCAAAGAGGAACCGGCTGTTTTCTCACACGTGTTAGCACGTAATGACCCATGACTCCAAAATACACACAGCGATACAACAGTGGCGGAGAGAGCATCGTTATCACATTCGTCTATAGTGAAACAGAATATAAGTGCCGGTAAGAAAATCGTACTAACTTCATACATGATGCCTAGTATGGGGGGGCTGAGTAAAATTTGAAGAAGCCACTAAGTTTGGAAACGCGGTAAGGAAAGTACATTGCAAGAATGCTCTGCTAATCGGATGGGAACAGTCACGAAAAAAAAGAAGCAACGGGCAACTGTCTCACATACAGGTGAACCTAGCCCAATACTTTTGCACAAATAAATCTGAAATGAATATCACGTCGCATTGGCTCGAAATTGAATGCCCAAATAAAAGCCGCAAGTATCCGATGAAAACGATGAATGTTATTCCTAGCGCAATGCAACATCTGGGTACATAATAAATTTCCATGGCCAGAAAATCGTTGAAGGCCTATGCACGAACAGAAATTGAAAGGCAATTGTGGACAAAGCTCTGAGCTTAAAGGTGCAGTCAAGAGGAATCTGAACTCGCCTTTTTTCCGCGGGAATTAAATCTACACATTCCTAGCATTCTTAGAAACTTCGATTGATGGCCCTGTGTGGCCGATTTCCCTAATTATATCGGATTAACGTCCGGCTGCCGCCTTTTTTTTTAATTCTCCACGTATGGTAGGCGGAGTCGACCAACGCGTGGATTGCCTTTCACCCAGTCCCGTGGCGGCTTGCCGCTGGGCCATCGGTGGAGTAATACGTAGTAATACATAGTAGCAAATACTCCGCGCGTATTTTTATTTCTGCGGTCTTATTTTGCGGCTATATTACCAGCGAATGAAACAATTTATTCACAGAAATTTAAAAAACAAAATAAAGCGAAAGCAAAGCCTCTAAGGAGCTGGCTGAAAGGCACTCGACGCGTTGGTCGACTCCGCCCACCGTACGGGGAGAATTCAAAAAATAAAGGCGAGAGCCGGACATTAATCCGATTTAATTAGGGAAATCGGCCAGACAGGGCAATAAGTCGAAGTTTCTAAGAATGCTCGGAACGTGTAGATCGAGTTCCCGCGGCAAAAAGGCGAGTTTAGATTCCTCTTCACTGCACTTAAACGCAACACATAGCTGTTTGGGATGTGTACCCGTGAAATGAGACAGAAAAATAACAGAGAAAAAGGAGGAGAGGAAGCTATTGCATGTACTATACTTAAGGCGAAGCTTAAGCTTACCCCTGTTTTTTTCGTAGACTTTTTCTTTCGTGATATAATCTACTTTGGATACCTGAGATTACAGTTTTTAATGCACAATTCATAGCGATAGCCTATTTCTTCGATATAGTCTCCACCACCGGTGCAGAAGATCCGGTTCAATTTTCTGTAGAAGAAAAAGTAATACTTACGATACCAACTGAGCGCTAGACTGGGGATTAGCCGACGTCTTCGGAGTGTGCATTCCTCAGGTGTTGTTTTGTCTAGGGAAGCAGCCGGAAGTGCAAGAGCTGTCCGATATGTTTGGCTTGCAAGGCAAAACAGACGCGTTCGTTCATCCACAGCCGTATGCAAACACTAGTATTTTGCGGAAGCGCAAGGTGCTCACCCTGACAGGCACTATATCAAGAATTGGCTGATTCATGACTAGTACGCCATTTGACCTTTTACACCCGGATCTAGGGCTCTTGCTTTACTCGCTGATGAGCGCAGAACGTGCTGTTTAAAATAACCCGGCAAAACTTGAAAGGCTCTTAATTTGTGCGTACTCTAGAAAACGAATTTTTGCTTTTCGTTTTGACCACCAACGACGCTACCCTGCAGTGCATCAGCCGAAGAGGCGCATAATCAAAGAAATAATTTTTTGAGTTCTAAGAGCGCTTTTTTCTGCCTAAAAATTTCAGCAGCGTAGTCATTTTTATTAGGCCGATTTCCGCTTCGCAGCTAACCAAGGACTAACAATACGTATATGCTCTAGAGTGAAAACACTGCGGGCAGTGCGACAGAAAACACACAAAATCGAAATATCTCCGGAAGAGCCCGAATTTATGCCACTGCTATCCGAAAGTAAGTGGTCTAGACAGCAAGCGCAGGCATGCCGAGGTGCGACGGAAGAATAAATAAACGAACGCTCCTTTCCCTGCCTGTAATGTGATAAGAGATCCATTTTCTATGAGATGACGCCGCCTGCTAAAAGGGCTGGGAAGTGTGAATGACGGTGGTTCCATTTTTGAGCACTTCAACCCCCCCCCCCGCCCCCCCCCCCCCAAAAAAAAAAAGAAAAAGAGCTGTGAAAATGCTCTACGTCGTTGAGAGCCAAGAGTCAACGGTTTCTCCTGAGCAGCGCGCTGCGGAGATTTCTTCGTGCGCACAAAGACTTGACTTTCGGGAGAAACTTATCTCGACGAAGCAACACCCACGCTGCCACGGAAAAGGGCTTCACTGAAAAAAAACGGGGTATGGGGAGGCTATAAAAGTGGCGAGAGAGCGAAAACAAAATCAACAAAAACCTGCTAAGCAGATTTCACAAAAAAACAGCTCACCTTCGCAAGGAAACCCTTTATCTCAAACGGCAGCGCTCAGTGAAATTGTGTTTTATTTCCAACCCCTTCCTTTCTTTTTTCAGGCATCGCTGTTTCTAGCGCGATCTCTAATACGACGACCACCTTCTCGGAAAAACCGGTACTCATAAACATAGGCCCGTAGAACCACCAAGGAAGAAGGGCGTGAGATCATCGCAGTTCCACAGGATCCTAAAGAAGAAACAGATGGTTTTGTATATGAACGCGTCCGTGCACAGAACGGAAGAAAGCGCGAAGGCGGTAGAAGTAGTGAACGCCAATGGAAAAATAATCATTGGTTTGTCAGTGTGCACAAAGACAACACAGGCAGCGGGAGAGAACACCGTACCTCTTGCCTTGACTGAGGCCAGTCGGAAGGGACTGAGCTACTGGATAGCGACGGATTTTCAGGCTCCGACAAGGCATACAGAGATGGAAGTATTGGCCGCAAAGCCGCGAGGATCCTCTCCGAATAAAAACAGCACAGGCACGGAACTAGCAACAAAAACATTAAACACACCATCATTTGGGTCCCCGACACTGGGGTTGAGGAAAATCACAATGTAGACGCCGTTGTACGAGGATTCACGAACCGGTGGGTGGGTTTGCCGGTCGAACCTTTCAGCACGCCAGAATCTTAAAGGTGCAGTGAAGAGGAATCTCAACTCGTCTTTTTGCCGAGGTAACTCGATCTACACGTTCCGAGCATTCTTAGAAACTTCGACTCATTACCCGGTGTAGCCGATTTCCCTAATTAAATCGCATTAACTTCCGGCTCCCGCCTTTACTTTTGCATTCTCCGCGTACGGTGGACGGAGTCGACCAACGCGTGGAGTGCAGGGGTGTTTACTGGGTGTCTTACAGACAGCACTTCAAGTGGTTGGTTGTAGTGTCGGGTACCGGCGTCATGGGTCTTTTCGATGGTTTTCAATGGCGACGGTTTTTGGACGATCCCAGATCAGGCCGGCGAAGAGCTGCTCCCTTACGCCACGCATCAGGAAGGGGAGCTTCTTTTCTTCATTCATATCAGGGTTGGCGCGCCTGAAAAGGCGTTTCATATCTTCCACATACGCAGCCACGGTATCGTTTGGGTGTTGAACTCATGACTGCAGCAAGACCTCCGCTCTTTCCTTACGTATGACGCTAATGAACGTACCTAGTAGCTGCTTTTTGAAGGCCGCCCAGGTCTTCAGAGAAGATTCGTGGTTTTCAAACCACGTTCTGACCGGGCCGTCCAATGCAAAATAAACGTTTCAAAGCTTAGCGCTGTCGTCTCAGGCGTTCAGCGCTGCCACATGGTCGTACATGTGCAGCCAGTCTTCCACATCTTCGTGTGGCTCTCCACGAAAAGTCGTTGGCTCACGGGGCTGGCGAAGCACGACGGGCGTTGGTTGTGCACCAGGTTCCATCGTGAGGGGCATGGCAGGATAGCAGGACGGGACCTGCACCAGATATCACGTAGTGGTAATTGCAGTGCGGCGAACAGGAAAACAGCGAGAATGGCTTCTAAACGAAATTGTTTATTTGGGCTGACTTACGCCCGCAAAGAACTGAATCACTCGGCGGGGCGTTGCAACAAGCGTGCTCGGCGGTCGTCTAACACAATAGCGGCCGCTCACGGCCATGCTCTTTTTAAAGCTGATAGCGATCTTTCGAGATAAAGCTTGAAAATTCACTAGAACACTCTGGAACAACGTAGAATCTGCTCCGCCTGAATGCGATCGAGATAAATCTAGGCGCGTCTTGCATCAGAAACAAAGCGATAAATGGCGTTGCCGCAGCTTTGAAGAATGAAAAAACAAACACTACAAATATTCGTGGCATTATCATCATAGAAATGGCATGACACAACTCCGAACAATGCACGACCAATCGCTGCTCACATTGTGGTACTAATGTAGTCTGAAAAACTGGCGCTACATTAAGATCGACCAGTGCGGGACATTTATAGCCGAGCGGCAAAGATACGGTTGTCTGAAATACCGGTATTCGGCTTGCTGCGGGCGTCCTACGGCCTCCTGATGACGTCACCTATTTTCTTGCAACCAGTGTGGTTTGCTGCACCATCTGCCAGTGCACAAACCAACATACTAGCGCAGCACTCGCCCACCATCTTTTCTCGTAATGGGAATAGTAATGCTTCGCATTAACAACTTTGATGTCTTCTCCAAAAGCAGAAAGGGGATAAGAAAACTGTAGGCGACACCTAAGCTCTGAATTAATGGTATGACGCGGTATCGTTAGTGGGTTCATTCCTATTTATGCGGAAGTGGTGGTTATCTACTTTACACTCATAATCAGTGGGAGTCTTCATACCCTGCTTGGCGAAGTGCAGCTGCGGATAGGCGATGCACCACTGCCCTGCCAGGACAGGTGCTTCCACCGGTGGGGCTTATGAGACCCAGGTTGTTATTCCCGAGGGACTGCTGGTGAATTACGGATACTGTAACTGCTACCTACCATGGGGGTCAGTTTACACGGAATCTGATGAGCAGGTTGTGGAGCGGCGCAAGATCATGTGACCTAGGTGGCCTACAAGCTGTCGGAACAGGCGGTTGCTCCGGATGCCAGGCTCCAACGCCGACGACGGATTATTTTTTCGACATGGGGTACTAACACTCCTGCTTTAAAAACGGAATCCAATACTCACCAGTTCTTCACGGTGCCATCGTGAAACCCTCAGTAAATGAGCAGCAAGCTCCGCTGCTGCTTAACGCACCCCACTTCCTTTACCAGAAGAAGCAGCGGGGAAGAGAGTACACGGTGGTGCTGGTGAAAAACTTTTTAATACTACAAGAGAGTTCGGGTGTCAGAAGACCCCGCTGCATGGTATCCTTAGTCCGGGACACCGCACGACTAGGCCCCGTCTCGCACCCACTTTAGTATAGCCCTTTGGGACTCCAAGTGGAGCAGTTGAGGAGAGCAGTCTCCCATGCTTCTCAGGTAGTGGTGGGAAAAGGGGAAGGTGAGAACTCTGAGTACATGCCCACACCATGTGAAAAATATCGCAGATCTCTCCACAGTGCGGGCAGCGCCCTTCGATGTTCGCCGCCGTGGTGGCTCAGTGGTTATGGTGCTCGGCACCCGAAAGACGCGGGTTCGATCCCGGCCGCGGCGGCTAGAATTTCTTTGGAGGAGAAATTCTAGAGGCCCGTGTACTGTGCGATGTCAGTGCACGTTAAAGAACCCCAGGCGGTCGAAATTTCTGGAGCCCTCCACTACGGCGTCTCTCATAGCCTTAGTCGCTTTGGGACGTTGCCCCATAAACCAACCAACAAACCTTCAATGTTCGGATCAAAGTGTTTGGCTCTACCCTGCCTCTACCCGGCCCCTGCCAAAGGACCGGGTAGAGGGGGTGGCTGTCGCGGTAATGAATTAAGAGTAGATGAATTAAGTAGAAGCGGTGAGTTGCGTTAGATGAATTAAGTAGAAGTGGTTTATGGGCTTCAGAGCCAGGCGAGCTAGGGTGAGGAGCCCGGTGTGTAAGCGCTCGGTCCGCCGCATCAGCGGCCTCATTGCCTCGTAAGGAATTCCGTACCAACCGTTCATAATTTTTTTATATTAATAACAAAATTTCAAATACAATCCCCTTTACATCAGGTGTCCCGCATGGATCTGTACTCGCGCTTCTCCTATTTCTATTATTCATAAATGACCTAACTCTTCATGTACACCGTCAGATAAGCATTTTCGCTGACGACCGCGTAATGTATTGAGAAATTACTAATATCTGCAATCAGAAAGCTCTACAGCATGATCTCAACCAAGTCCAAGAATGGTGTGATCGTTGGCTGATGATTTTAAACGCCAAAAAAAGTAAAATCGTTTCTTTTACTCGGCAGCGTAACCCCCGTGTTTTTTTCATAACAAATTGATACCTCTTCTATAGAACACGTCCAGTCAGATGTATATCATGGAATCAGCCTCTGCAGTGATCTTTCTTGACGCACACACATAACTAACATCATGCCATCTGCCAACAAGTCGTAAGGTTTATGAAACGTCACCAACATCATGCACCACAAAACATGACATTTATGACATATAAAGCACTTATCAGATACAAACTTGAGTACGCCTGTCCCATTTGGAATGCACCTCACATATACTATCCCATATAACAATGCGATCGCATATAACAAATGCGATCGAATCAATTTAAAGCCATGCAATCCGTTTTGTGCATTATGCATTAAGTTCTCTCAGATCATGAATGACAGTTTACCAATATCTCTCAAAAGAAAAGTATACAACAGCTGTATATTACCGGTACTCACCTATGAGGCAGAAACGTGGAAGATAACAAAGAGGGTTCAGCTTAAGTTAAGGACAACGCAGCGAGCTAGGGAAAGAAAAAAGATGGGTGTAACGTTAAGGGATCGCAAGCGGGTGGAGTGGGTGAGGAAAGAAACGCGGGTTAATGACATCTTAGTCGAAATCACGGTGGTCGAAATCAAGAGGAAGAAGTGCGCTTGGGCAGGGCATGCAATGCGAAGGCAAGATGACCGCTGGTCCTTAAAGATAACGGAGTGGATTCCAAGAGAAGGCAAGCGCAGCAGGGGCGGCACAAAATTAGATGGGTGGATGAGATTAAGAAATTTACGGGAATACTGTGGCCGTAACTGGTGAAAGACCGGGTTAATTGGAGAGACATGGGAGAGGCCTTTGCCCTGTAGTGGGCGTAGTCAGGCTGGCGATGATGATGATGATCCATACTCGTATATCATCAGCGTTTCATCTCTGAAAGAAATTCGCAGCCTTGAAAGCCTCTTACTTCATCGCTGCATTGCCAGCCTTTGTTTGCTGCACAGAATTCTTCAGAGTGCACTCACTCAAGCATCTTACATTGTTCGCACCACATCCGTTCCAGATAACTCGGCCCGTTGCTCGCACAGCAATATTTCCAGCATTTCTGTTTCCACAAGCAATTGTGGACTGGAATGGCCTTCCCCAAGAAAGTCTCCGCCATAACATGTCCTTCTACATATGTTGAAGCGTAGCGTTTTTAACTGGAGGAAGCTCGAGTAAAAAACTGGAGATTCCTCGGTGAAGTAGCGCCAGAGTGAGCACCTTAGCCGGTGCTACGAGTTGCCGGTGGTACGAGAAAACTACGCGCGATCCGGCCTCGACCATAAAGGTATATTCACCGGTTTTTATGTGAAGCCGGTGGGCTGGCCGGCGTTGACTTCGAAGCTAGGACTCTCATGAATAGGAGGGGACAAAAGAGGGAAAGGCGAATCAGTGTGAAGCAGATCGCTACGCCTGCATAGATATATTTACGGATCACGCGGGAAACGCCCACATGTGCCCTTCATAGCCAACAATGTTTTGTTTTAGGACGTAACGTTTCTACTCCTGGTAGAAATTGCAGAGTCGCAGGAAGACCCTGCTTAAAGAACACAGAGAACTACTAAGAACAAAAAAAAACAAACAAAAAAAGTCACTTGAAGATCTTCTGGGGCAAATTAAGCCTAATTCGAGAAGTGGAAAACTGTCTCCACCTTGTTTCGCTCCAACGACGAGAACGCACTGATGTGACGCTACTGGGAAAAAGTGTCGTGGGGCATGTAAAGACACGCTTCTGCTTCCAGCAATTCTCCGTCAGTGCCTTGGCCACTCCCCTGTAGGGGGTATGTGGCATTTTTATTTGAGACCAGTCAAATAACCAAATGCGCACGGCGCGCCGTCGTTTGAAAGCTTAGCCGCAAATCGTGCAGCGCAATTTGAGCGCCGCCACCGCAAGCTCAATGAACGGAAGCGGCGGCTGAGCCGTTCGACTCAATTAACACAGGCCCAATCTGCGATCAAACGCGCCTCGAACCAATGGGCTGCTACGCGCCTGTGCCTTTTCCTCAGCAGATCACCGAGCAACGGGGATTGCGTATATATAGATGGACACCACGAACCGTGTGTTCGCGCCGCTTTCTAATGGGCTGGAGAGTGGGTATCACTAGTGCTGGAAGAACCAACCCTTCCCTCTAATGCAAAGACCTTCCTAATAGCGTTCCATCCATCCCATGACCTGGGTCAGCATGATAAGGACGAGGAAAGGGGTGTCGGTAACAGCCGCTGTCACTCGGGACGCGTTAAGAGTGCGTCTAATGGAATTCCGAAGCGCCCGTTGTCAGCGCAAATGGCGAAGAATTCGGAGGTCCCCTTTCGGCAGGAGACCGCCGCAGCCACATAAATATGGTTTCCCGCAGGTTTTATAGCCTGTGAAACTACGACGACTGTTCTATCGACCCACTTTCTAACCTCTTCATCCGCCTTGAGTTACTACCTGACGAGTCTATTAAAGAAACCAGAGACTGCCCCCCCGAAAATAAGCGTCTATGTTAATGGACGATCTGTCAAAGAGGTACAGACCATGGGAATACTGGGGTTGTATTTACAAACAAATGGAAAGAATACTGACACACTCACTAAGCTAAAACGCACGGTAGAAGCGACGGCGCGATTAATCCGCCGCATAGCTAACCGCAGACAAGGGGTGCGGGAAAGAGATTTATGCCGACTAGTGCAGGCCGTTGCGTTAAGAAGGATACTCTATGCCACCCCTTATCTCAAATTTTCGAAAGCAGAAAAGGACAAATTAGATAGCATGATACGGCAGGCCTATAAGGCTGCGTTAGAACTCCCACTAAATGCCTCAACCGAAAGGCTTATGAGGTTAGGAATACATAACACCTACAATGAACTGAAAGAAGCCCATTTAATGGCTCAAACAGCGAGATTAGCCAGTTCCAGAACTGGCAGGAGTATTCTTATCAGGCTCGGAATTAACTTTCAACCTACGAATAACGATGATAAAGTAGACTTGCCCCGCGACTATAGCACGGCCGTACTAATCAAACCCCTCCCCAAAAACATGCACCCCTTACACCATGAGGGTGGTCACGCCACGACAACGCTCAAAGTGAGAGTGCAGAAAAAATGAAGGGTGAAAAAAAAGTGGAAGCACGGACCCGAAAGACCCCGGCTGAGTTCGCGGATGCGCTTGGCGTTTTTGTCGACGCCAGTACAGGGCGCGTGTCGCTGTGAATTTGCGCTTTAATCACAGCAGATTTTTCGGCAACCATCCCTCTCTTCCTCCTTCACTCAGATGGCTCCATTGTTGACATTTTTCGCTCGCTTGCCTCCAGCGCCAGCACTATAGCTGATGAGAATGGACTCTTGCGCATTTATTTTGTGATATACAGTCAGACGGAATCCGTGGTTTTGAGGCGTACGCACAAAAACTGGAATGACGAGTTCTTATATTCTCCGAAGCTTGGCGGAGCCAGAGCATAAGAAGTACCGTTTTTTCAACACGAAAAAAGACTTAATGCTTAATTGAGCGCAAGCAGTCGAGGGCGGGACACTTAGGATGCTGCATCATTATCGTCAATTATTAAGTTCTAGGGGCCCCCGGCTGTGTACTAGTGAATGCTGAGGTGAACAAACCATAGATACAAATAAACAAAAAACCTTCTCCCCTCCTTGCTGTTTCTCTTTGTCGCAACAAAATTTAAGTAAAAACGTGCTTCAACTAACCTTGTGGCTTTTTTTGTTCGTGTTTCTGTGCGTGGGTGTGGGGAATCCTGGTCAGGGAAGGAGAGAAGTGAGTCAACAGTATAACTGGCTGTGTCTTCAACATCTAAGTAGAGTTGATATCCTATCTGTACTGGTTCACAGCTGTTATTATGTTTTATTTTTTTCATAAAATTCCAAAAGGTGGCCCCGAAATCAGGGTTATTCGCTCTTGAGCGCGTTCCAAAATTCTCAGAGGAGAGAATGAGAGTGGGCTTGCGCAAGATCCAATAGCTACAGGACTTCATGCGCCACTGTCAATGGGCAGCGACGAGTAGCCGAGCGAAATTCGCGCAAACAGAGAGAAGAAATTCAATTGCCACGGCCGCAAAGCAACGCTGCAGCAGAGTGTTTAGAGCGGACATCTTACAACAGGGATGTTATCGATAGGCGAAGCACAATCTGGTAGCAAAAAAATTTACTTCTCTCATTCGTATCCGGAACATCGCTGATATCCAGTTAGCTGCACAATGTCCTTGATATGGTGCAGCTTGACGTACTCAATTGAGGAACTGACTCTAGCCAGACACGGCACCCATATTTTGTTATTCCCGCAGGACCTACGTAAAAACAAAATATACAACACAGGCATACTCCCAGTCACAGATAACTGACGGAAGTTGAGTGGCTATACCTAGTCCAGCAGCAATCGCTTTCAAACACTCAGAAACGTTGTCATCGAATGAATAACATCCCTTCTACATCTGGACTATCTTAGTACCACTTTACAGCATTGGTCTCTAATTTTGACTGAAATAAGCCATTTTAAGATTTTCCTCTCTCAGCGTTTCGGACCTAACAGAGTGTTCTTGCATTTTTTTCTCAAAAATTGATGCTGCTACACTTAGTTACCGCTGATAAGCAAAGTCATTGCAATGAATTATCATTTTTTTGATAGACAGTGCATGGAGAGTCTATAGACTTTATTGTTAAACATTTTAAGGGCTAGCTTGGAGTCTAATGTCTTCCTAATCCAGCATCAACAGGGCATTGGTCATTTGCTTTTCGAGGCGGGTAGCTTCACCACAACAAAATCAAAAAATGCTCTTTTGGTGAAGTTCGCATATGTCAGCTACAAAAGACGTCAGTGAACAATGGCGCCGCCTTTCGTTGAACTTGTGTTGCCAAATGAGCACAGCTGGTCGACAGAAAAATTAGGCGAAGCCACTCACCACCAGTCACTATGTAAATTTTTCAGGAGTTCTTTCCGTAACTTGATGCAACATAGCAAGTTGGACATTTAGTGGCGCAATACGCCCGATAACATAGCTTTCTCATAAGTTTGCTTCTCGCAAAACTGTGGCCTACACATACTTCTTCACTCGGGTTTTTCGCGGACTGGCACTAGGCCCTTGTCGGTCTGTCGACGCGAGTTGCCTCTTTCTGTTTGGCGACGAGGGTGCCCAAGAAGAACAACCTGAGTCTCCCAAACACCCACAAGGGGAAGCATCTGCCATCGTAGGGCAGTGGTGCATTGCCTAACCGCTGCACCAGTGCTCCAGGAGGTGTATTAGGAATCCCAGCGAGCTATGATTGTAAAGTAGAGGATGACCAATTCCGCATTAATGGGCATTAACCCATTAATGATATCACGTCATAACCCAAAAGTGGAGCTTAAGTGTTCTCTCCATGTTTCCAGCGCAAGCAGTAGGCTCCCACTCACAGATTTTAACGTGTACGAAGCCTCTGTGATCTAGAAAACCGAGCCTCGACCTGAAATCGAAGTGAACACTAATGTTCTTGATAACGTAATTCGCATTTGACCTAGCCACGCTAACACATTCACCGATTTTAATCCGGTGATTTTAAAGCCATTCCGCAGGGTTGATAACTAAACTGAACTAGAATTGGTTACTTTTGTGATATATTCCAAGCAGCCATCTGCATGTTCAACTTCGTAATAATTTGCAGAAAATGAAGAAGAAAACACCCTTCATCAAGCAAGTACTGCAGGTGTTTCCACTGTTCTGAAAAATGCACATCTAAGTTGTTTATAAAGGGAAAAGAAATGATGGAAATAAATAAAAATAATACGGGCTTTTTGCGGCGAGAGAAGCTGCATCCTTTCTCACAGAAGCTATAGTACGGATGTCAAAAATATTTCTCGTGCTATATTCAGCCTGTCTTCTGTTATTTTAACCCTATCGAAATACGGCGGAAATTCCGCCTATATGAGCCATTCCCGACACAGTTTCGACACGAGAGTATGCATCTGCAATATATTCCGAGCAGCAGGCTTTCTGTTTGGGTAAACAATGACTGCTTTTCCCGCATAAAGCCCTTCCCGCTTCCAAACCGAGAAGAGAGATTTGGTTCCACAACACAAGGAAGGAACCGGGGTTTTTCCAGCCCAATGCAAATACAGAGAGAGGAACATAAATTAAGCCGTCAATTATTTTGATATGCTCAGGACTCACTGGCTGCTGAGCTTGGGAAATGATGCGGCAGTCGAAGGCTTTGTATTACGTACCGTCTTTGTCAAAAGTAACCAGACTGCATGGTTTGCATCTAGCTCGCACAGTGGAGCCCTCACAGCTTCCCTGAAGCTGAAATGGTCGTTAAAGCGAAGGACTGGGGGTCTTCTTACCTTTAAACACCTTTTGATCTTTAGGAAAGCCACAAGGGCTCCATTTTACAAGCTAGAAGCAAACCATAAAACCTGGTTACTTTTGACAAAGGCGGCATTCCTGAAATACCGAACTAACCTTTAGTTTTCAGGCAACTTATGGCAAACTACGCCCCTAGCCTTCGTCTCAGCTACTCCTTAAGCAAAAAAAATTGAGACGATAAACAGGAATTTCTCAGATATTCAGCAATGATTACCATTGCTGCGTAAGCATTAGGGTTTAGAGGCAGCTGGGCTGCGTCTACTAATGAAACGGCAATCATTTCTTCAGCATGAAATGCTTCCAACTGTATTCTCTTCAAATAAATGTGGACATTGCCCGAACCTAAATCTGTGCATGATCAAGAACCTGACACCGCACATTAGGATGTACTTATACCAAGTGTTGCGGACCTTTCGCCCGAATAGTTTTCAGAAAAAAAAATCTACAGGCCCAAACTGAATTTGAACCGGTTGCTGTGCACACAGATCGGAAAGCTATGTGCCGCGGCAATACAAGGCACCCTTATTCCACCCCGCCGCTTTGTACAAAATTCCCGGCAGAAACCTTCGAATTAAATCGCTCTCTTCTTCTTTTCATGTTACCAGCAATTGTCAATTGCCAACGATTAGCGCAACTTAATTCGTGATATAAATCGTTTATAACCGTCGAATACATTATCAACAGAAATGACAGCCTCACTTTGACTTTCCTTGTTTGCAAGGTGTTGTCTCTTTTCATAGCAGTGCATCCCCTCTTTAACCACATTTGCGTTCTTTGCGGCGTTCATTCACAATAATGTGCCACTAGCTGGCAGGCTGGCACGTGTTTTATTAGATACTGGAATCCATTGTATTTAGTTTATTTTAGGGCGTCGGCGACATAAAATAAGGGCATTTAGCACTGCTACTGTAGGATCCGAGTGTGATGTAGTAAATGGGCCCAGGTCCAACCAGGAGGTAGATTGACAGACACCCACAGGACATGTGTATTGTAAACGAGGACGCATGCAGAAGTGACGTGTAAACGAGTAACAGCGTGTAAACCGAGCGTCCTACATCTCAGTCCAGCGGAAGTAGTGGTAGTGGCTGGTCAGGTAGGTGTCTGACTGAGAAGCTGACCATACGTTGCGCAAAATCAAGCTATGAAAGGTGTTGTAACGGCCGGAAACATGCGCATCAGTCGCAGCGCTTGAAGCCGGTTGAGGTGCCGTGGCACGGGAGAACTCCTCATCAGGTGATAACCAGGAGTGGCAGTGGTATCGGCTCGACTTTTTTCAAACGTGGCATTTTCGCTTTTTTCTTCAACTTTCCCCGTTGTGTAGGCTCTGGAAAAGCAGTGGAGGTAAATCACCTAAAGTCGTTACAGTTGTGGCAACCTTTATTAGATTAGTGGAAGAGCAATGAAGTTCCTCTAAGTAAGTGATGGTATAAAAAGAGCAACGATAGACCCCACGTCTGCAGCTAGGCAGCCTCCAGTAATCTGAGCTACAGGAATAAATGCGCCAAAAAGCTTTTATTTACTTTGCCTTTCCGCTCTCAGGCAGTTTCGTCCTGACCTTGCCGTCGAAAGGGAAATTTCGTTCGGCCTGTTTTTGGAATACGCGGGCTGCACTTCAGATTCCCATTTCCATTATGCGCAGCGCCCTACACAAGTTTGATACTTGTCGGAATGCATGGAATCGCGGACAGCAATATATGTTGTAGTATTGCGCAAAACTGGCCGACATCCGTCTTAAGGGCATCACTGAAATTGGCATTTTCTTCCATTTTCATTCTTTCGCTGTGAGCGATATGTTTTCCCAGCCTCCTGTCCGGTAGTATTCGGCATGTCTACGCTGGGAGGCGCCCTAAGTGATCCATCAAACATCGGGTAGACGCGTCGAGATTCAAGGCGATCGGAGGTATTTCTCGGGCGCGCGTTCTGTCTTGCGTGGCGAGGACTGGTCGTCCAGATGCAACACGAAAGGCTTGGAATTTTCTCGCCATGGTGTGTTTGAGTGGTGTAGGGGACAGAGGTTGTGTGTAGTGTGAACGACTCTATAGCTACTAGTGGAACGTTTTTCAGCTGCCGGAAAAAGGCAGACATTGCCTGACACGTTTTAGCATGCTCTTCCATTTCTGTCGATGGTCTCCTAACGCCGAGGAAAGTGAATTCAAATCCGCGCTGCGGGGTTCGCTGTGGGCAGCGCATTTTGGGTCTGGAAAGTCTTAATAAATTTTAATGGTGAGGAAGCTGCCAAAGAGGCATATTCATTGTAAAGGCGCTTCAAGCGTGTGCGCTGACCTTTTAGCAGAAACGAGCTAAGTAGTGCGTTCTACAGATAGCGGTTTGTGTTAAGCACTACTGGCTTCTTTCTAATAAGCCCTAACAGCGAGCACGCTCAAGCAAGGAATAAAGAGGATGGCGTTCTACTCCAGAGCCGCTAAATGTAGTAAGCATTTCACTTTCAGAGACAACGATCGGCACTGCTCCCACCTTTATTCAAAGTGCTAACACTGCGTGGGCACTTGTTTTCATGCTCTTCTGCTCTGACGTTGATTAGGAGAACAAAGTCCAATTTGTTATCCGGATTCTACAGAATTTCAAATTCGGAAATTTGACCTGCTGTCATGGGCAGCCGAAAAGACGCTATAAGCAATGTTTTCCTCAGATACTCGGTCGTAGTGTTTGAAGCAGCAGCCAGAAATAAGGAAACAGAAATGTATTCTGCTCTTTGAGCATACCGTTTCTGAATCCAAATGATATGCTCAAAGCGAGTAAAATAGCGTCTATTTCTGCAACTAATCCTTTACTACCATTTTCACAAGGGAAACGAGCTTTATTACTGGCCGACTTCTCTTCAGTCGTCTACTTTTATTATTTTAGAGGGCAAATAAAAAAAAACGAAATAGTTGCTATTGCAAACGTTCAGCTGACAAAGCATAGCATGCGAGCACATATTCACTATTCAAGGAATAAAATATATACGCATCACCTTCCTTTCTGTTGCTGAAGTTATTGATTACGTCACAAGGCATGAATTTATAGTGTAAAGACTTCTGAACCTTAAACGAAGTTCTAATGAGTGCTTAAACACTAATCAGGCATTCACTCCGAGGGAGGCATTTAGCCACGCATTATATCATTGATTACTATTTGCAAAGGCTGAGGGCACAATTTGTGCGTTGGACTCTATCTTCAGTGGCCCCCTAAACCGACACATCTTCGACACAGATGGATAGAAGAAAAGGATGCTCAGGAATGTTTGGCCTAAGAAATGTGAGAAGAAGAATGTTGAACATCTCTATTCTCCAAGCCGGGCCAGAATACAATTATGGCTTAAGCTTAAAGGGGAACAGCAATTCAAGAAGCAACTTTAAGCTGCTCGCCGCAGGCGCTGGTAATATAAAATAATTTTAAATTGCATCCTTGTTCACCGCTTGCATTTCGGCATCTTACAACATTGTGCATTGTTCTGAAGCACTTTTACCGGAGTGTGATGTACCTAATCATACCTTACAGCATACGGCATGTCCGACGCCCTGGTCGACACAGAGGCCGGCATTCCCATGCTTCTTCGTCTTCCGTGCCGAGATCTGCCTTCATCAGGCCAAGAGTATCCTGCAGCTTGAACTCAGCAAGTCACATTTCTGTATCCTCGCGACTTTGTACAGCGGCCAGCTGTTGACAATGACAAGACCAAAAAGGCGGACCATGATTGTCTTCTATCACTTCTTGGGTTTCAGGTCGTTTCTGCAGAACGTGAGTAGCTGGTCTACACGATCCACACCACCAATGCTCTTAGAGACTTGCACTAAGCTAGGTCTTGGAAGATGAACAAATACCTTGTTTTCCGGGCGAACCTCTTGGAGAACCGTGCATGATTTATGCTGCGCATCCTCGATCTTACAGTACCCGCCCTAGGGTCGTACCAGTGCCATAAAGCAATGAGCTGTCTCGTTCTTTTAGAAAACCAAACGATCCGCTACTTTGTAACTTCAGCTGTTCTTTAGTTCTTCCGCTTTTTAGTGTTGCAGTGCAGCCGAGTCCAATATGCTTGTTTTCAACAAGTAGTTCAGTTAATTCGAGGCAATTTTCACATAAACATGCTTTCGCGGAACAGCGCTCTATGAGGCGGACCACGATCTTCCAATATTGTGCCGAACATCATTTGGCTCTCTTGCTAGGTTGTCTCCATACAGCTGAAGCTTGTATACGTCGCCAGACCTCCCAACAAGTGCCCAGACATTATAGCTCCATTTCTTCAGCTTCTTCATCATGTAAACTTTCCGGCTGTGTCTACCGTTGAATGGGGCAATCATCTCACCGACAGCTACGAATGGTTACTTCTGTGCTGCAGTGAGAAACTTTTGGTTGAGTCTTGTGAGCACGCTCCGCACTCAAAAAAAGCCGGCGATATCCCTCTTCGCCTTTTTTGCGTGTCATCATCATTGCTGCACGCATGAAAAAGACATTACCGTATTTTCCGGTGTGTAAGACGCGGTTTTTTTTCAAAAATCTTGCTGGTGCGTCCTATACAAGGGTGCGTCTTATATGCGAATTTTCCGCTTTTTTTTTGCGAGTTCAGAAGTTACTCAGGTTCATGTTCAAGCTTTTTTCACTGAAAACATATTACTACAATATCGCGGTTGTAACATGGTTAATACTTCAATACGGAGACCGCCGTGCGCAACCTTTTTAGGTGAATTTTGTCATGAAACGGCGGGGTTAACCACTTCCGGGATCTTAAACACGCGGCCGTTTCGGAGGCCCGAAGCAAAGGTAATGTGAAATGCCAAAAGATGGCGACAGTCGCGCTTCTCGCCATTTTCAAGACAAGCCAAGAGAAGGCGATATTTTTTTTTTAGTCACCCTTTGCAAGTATGAAGTGCGAAGAGAATGCTTCAGACGTGTTGCCTTTTCGATAGCGCATCCGAAGATGAAGACTTTGAAGGTTTTATGTAGAAATAAATTGTTATGGACATAGAGTTCTTTCGCTTTTTTTTCTTTTGTGCTAAAACGCGGCTGGTATGGCGTGAGGGTTGCCTTTTTCGATCACTTAGCGTTGCTTAAGAACTTCTCACACGTACGGTGCATTTTGCGATGGTCTTATAAGCATGTTTAATTAAGCCTCACTAGCCTAACTGGGTAAATTGGGGTGCGTCTTATACACGGGTGCGTCTTATATACAAATTTTTTCAATGACAGCCTGCATATATGGCGGGTGCGTCTTATACAAGGGTGCGTCTTCTACACCGGAAAATACGGTACTTCATCAAAACGGTTCATAATCATCCAGTCAGCAACAAGTGATTGGCGTAGCAGCCGTGACCAGTATATGCACCTGAATGGCAAAGACACAAGAGACATGTACAAAATTATTCCAATAAATTTGCGAACCTCTCCTGCTTTTATCGGTTTCGCCTTTCTCTCGTTTTTCTGTGTCAGGTAACGATCGGATTCAACAGTTAGGTGCTATACCATATCTTGATCCACGAGCTTTGAGAACATGCTTACCGGTGTTCTAGCTTCGTTCGGTGTGACTTTTGGAACTAGCTGTCTCGTTGGGTTACCTTCAGTGACAGTGATGTCATTTTGCATTCAATGTCATGTTCACATTGTTTCTCAATGTTCACGGTTGCTCCACCTCTGACGCCTCACTGTGAGATGAATCTCTTGAAAAATATATCAAAGGTTTGTCTATTGCTCTGCCTTTCTTCATGGCCTTCATCATTAGAGGTTCCCAGCCCTGAACATTCAGCGCCACTGGGTCACTCGAAAACAGTTTTTTGTTGTTGTTCAGTCCATGTCTCAAAGCCAAAAAAATTACGAGTACATTCGGCTCAAAGCAAAAAACCTCTATCTTATAATTATTCATCATATTTATTGAAGCACTGCGCCGGCAAAGAAGGCAAAGAGGTGAATGGCGTGGTAAATAGAGATACGGCGGTAACCTCACAGTCCTTACAGCAAAAAACGTGGACGCACAGGCAATAAGTCCCCGAAGGAAACTTTCGCTGCACGTATTGCTACGAAATTTTAATGTTGTCAATAGCATCGATTGCTCTTAATGAAAGTAGAGAATGAGTTTATGACTGAATTGTAGACAAGGAAAAAAATGTCATTAAAATGCAGGGACGTACTTTGTGCGACGAATACTGGAGGACGCCATTTTTCTCCCCAGCTGCTTTGTCTTGGCAGCACCTGCTGCGATCTAGGGATCCAGGCTTTTTATGAAACATTAATGTGGCGCGAAGTTTTTAGTGTAATCAGGTAGCTAAGTTAGCGTCGTACACAAGATCTAAAACCTCGCACTACTTTTTGTCTGCATATAAGGCCGCTGGGAAAACAATGCGATATTTGTGAACAGTTGATGCGCTGAGGTGCAGTCTGTGTCATTGACACATTCCTGAGGGAGTTGTGTACTCGCATGGTTAATATCGAATCCCGTACAATTAACTAGCAGCGTTCATTTAGCTAAACAAGTAGCAGACTAAAATCGGAAAGGGGATATCGTGATCAGCAGCCACGGGAACATGAGCAGGCTCACAGCGCGGCTGCGCAGGAGGAGCGAAGTGATGATAGAGCCGTGTATTAGACGGTACGAGCAGTGAGACATCGTGTCGTTCTAATGTGTAGCGGCAATCGGCCGACTCACACGCTGTCGGCTACGGGCCACCGACGGAGACGTCCGCCGAGCATTATCATCGGCGTTGTGTGGTAAAGCTAAATACAACGCATAAACCGTGTTGGCATACAAGGTATGCTGAGTGAGGTCAGCCTAAGCCCGCCACTTCGTTTCAGAGCTCGGAGTCGTCCCTCGCTCACTTGTCTTTTTTCTCAGCATATCGCAGTATACCGGTCAAGTCTGCCGTCTTCTCTCGTGCACAGGATGTGCGGCAGTCCGTGTGTCACAATTTTCGGGGTGTTCATGACAGAGATTTGAGCTCTTGACTGGTTAGGACGTCACAGCATACCTCGGAGCCAAAATCGCTGAGTACGAATAATAAATTAAAAGATTATTCACCGCGCATATATGAAACATGGAGAATGCATCACTCATCCTAGGTAGGACAATAACATATGAAGCAACAGTATGGTGTCTCCACCCCTTTAAAGACCATGCAAAGAGGGGGAAGTTTCATTTGTTTTATTTTGAGACGATGTTACGAAGGCAAGCTTTCTTTCGAAACAAAAGCTCTTCGTTCGCCGCATCTCGTGCTTGAAATCAACAGACAGACGCCAAGGGAAGAGGATAAACCAGTCAACAGATGGATAAATTACGAACCTCTAGACTTGGCACAAACTCCATGCAGCTGACGCTCTTATCCACTGGCTAATGATAAACAACGACAGCGTTTTTGGCGTAACGCTTTTTTCGAAGAGCGTTCTTGCATAGAAAGGTTTCACTGAAAGCACACATGCGGACGACTTCAACGACGATCAAGTGGCGTTTGTCTCAATTTCTGCCGTATGGTTTCATCGGATTTTAATCCTAGCTTCCTAATACGGATCAATCAATCGGTTTGGCAGCGGCCGGTTTGTTTCCCAATAAAGCTTAGATTTTCGGTCCCTCGTTTCAAGAGCCTTTCTTGACGTCATAGTATTGTTTCAGAAGTGTTTCTTCTGGTGTCCTTTTAAGTTTTTGAGCATATGTCCACTTTTTTGTAGCCTTTTGTTTGTAATAAAGATATTACATGACTAATGTGTTTCCCCCGGAAAGCAAAAGTTTGTAGAGCGGCCAAATTTCTTCGAGCTAAGAGCAATTCTGGGCTCGGTGGCATGCTGGCAATGAGGCGTTATGAAAAAGCATGGGACAAGAGGAATTGAAGTGAAGAGCTGTAGAATTTTGTTTACTTGCTTTTTTCGCACTGTGTATAATGTTCCTGCCTATCTTATTAGACGGCAAAGAGTAAGCGACAACGCATTTATTCATTGCAAAACACAAGCTGGACCGCTTCAAAAGGCAGCCCTACAAGTGTCTTGCTCTACTTAGAGTAAATGTACTCAGCAGAAATTTTGACGTTCCAGCAAATGCGGAACCTTTATTGAGCAAAACGCTAAGTCTGGACGCGCATCTGAAACTCAAAATACTCCACCCAAGATTTCGTTCTGTAAAAACAAAAATTTCTCCTACGCTTCTGTTTGCAAATCAAAGACGCAGTCTGAAATGGTTCACTTAAAAATAAAAAAAAACAGGAAATAAAAAATAAACCGAAAACTTCACCGGCAAATTATCCGATCATAAACCTCCAACAGAAAACATGGTTTAAAAATATGCAACATGAAGTCATATATGAGGTAAAAACATGAATAAACCTTACAGAAAAAGAAGGAACTTACGGATGATCAGTTTAAAAATATTAAAATAGGGAGTAGCTCTCGAGCCTACCTGCAGGAGCATAATTTATTCTATTCTTTCAGGAGTGAAGACCTGTAGCGATCGACTAACTCGTCATTTGTATATGTCATTTATCTTAGTGTTAACCGAGCAAGTGTTCTGTGCTTGTTAGAAAAAAAAGACTGACTGTTTCTCTTGTTGCTCAAGAACTTACCCAAGCATCATCTACATTTTAGCTTTCAGCAGACACCTCAATGGCGAAACGAGAAAAAAAAATAGAAATGAAATACTTCTACTAACAGGTATCATCCACAGTGTAGAGAGAAAAAAAGGTAAAACAGGTAACAGGTAACAAGAGAAAACAGTGGACACCCAGAGATGGCAAACGTAGCCGGGGGTGGCAGAAAGGTAGGTGGGCGGATGCGATAAAGAAGTTGGCGGGTATACGGAGGCCGCAGCTGGCAAAGGACAGGGTTAATTGGAGAAACATGGGAGAGGGCTTTGCCCTGCGGTGGGCGTAGTCAGGCTCATGATTATGATGATGACACAGAGAATACAGGTTAAGGGAAAAGAGGTTCTCGTTATGGCATACATGCCGAATGCTCTTCAACTGTATGTTCAATAGTTTCGAGCGCCCCGAGTCTGACAGCCCTGATGGCAGAGGTAGCGTAAGAAGGTTCTCGCACAGCTTCCTCACTCACCGTTTAATAACGTTCGTACGCGGCCCTCGCTGTAATACTGGACATGCTGCGTCCGCCGCAATGGAGGAGGGTGGCGCTGGTGAACACTCTCAAGGTTCGCTTACACTACACATAAATACCTAAAGGAGTTTGGATGGCCGTCACCGTAGCTGAGTTGGTAGAGCCCCGGACACTAATTTCGGAGCTCATTGGTTCGGATCGCACCGAGAGCATGTGGTTGTTTCTTTTTCTGCTTTTATTTTATTCCTCTCCCATGGATGAAAAACTGCCAATTAAAAAAATAAAGACATCCCTACGCTCTTTAGTTACGATGGCTGTTGGCTTCCGTCATGTCTGCTACACTTAGCCTAATTAAAGCGTGTGGTTGAACGCAACTGCATTAACTGCATTTTATAGCCGAGTCCCCAATAATGATTCTTCTTATTGTGATGGAAACAGTGCCCTGCCTTTTTTTTTGCGCAGAAGAAATCCTCCTGGTGTTCCACAAAATTCAAGTGCGATTTAAAGAGAAGGGCGGAGGCAAGAGCGTAAAAATCGAAGCCCGAGCGTCCGTCAGAAATTGAAAGCACTACGTGTAGTTCAAGAAGCTTTAGGTGCTTATTGCAGATATGTTAAACGCCAAAAATTTCCTTATTCTCATTGGTGTTAGCATTTCAAGCGCTTTCTATACCATTTGAATGAAACCTTAAAATTGTGACGCGTGGCTCCCCGTTCAGTTCGTTACTAATAAAGAACGCGAACGCAAAAAATAGTAATTGATTTTACGAGCGAAAAAGAAAAACAATTGCACAACGTGCCACGCCCGACCGAGGCTAGTAAGCGCAAGGCGCCTTCCTCAGCCACTAAACGTGAAAAAAGGTGACGCCCACAAAACAGCGTAGAGGAAAATAATCGATTCGTGCAGCCCATTGTTTCAGCTGCTTTCGTGAGCTGCTGATGGCGTCGTTTAGCAGCATGAAGGGGGCCCAGACTTTGTTTCTTCGGAGCTGCTAAGTAACTCCCACATGGCACCCTCACCACTTGAATTCCCCGAGAGGGTTTCTTCGTTGGAGTTTCTCATTGATGTTAACTACGTGCGCACCAAGAACGGGAGTGGAACAGGGGGAATAATCATTTGAAACTTCATCAACCTTTATGAGTTTTGCCTTTGTAGCACCTACTGTCAGCAGACGCCCTCGTATTGGCGACGATCTATCACTAAGCTCGCTAAGAAACAAAACCACCTATGAGCAAAATCGGGGCGCGGCTCTGAACGACGGAGTATTTTATGTGCAACTCCGCTCGAGAATCCGAAAAATACAAGAAAATGACGGTGCCCAAAGAGAGTGGCGCTCAGTGAGTGTCATTTTCCAATTTCTACTCGGAGAGAGCAAAACGTTTCGCGCTTTATTCTTTTAATTATTATTGGCAAGTGCCTTGAGGGAGCTCCCGTAAAGTTAAATGCCTACATACGCTTCTCGCAAATCGGTTGCCTCTTGCAGTAAATAGCAGGAGAAATATCTCTTTCGTTTGGCAAAACTGAAATCAACAGACATTGACGAAAAAATGGACATGATAGTCCTGAAACCCTCCATGAATTCTTTGATAATTTTACTGTATCGAATGCTTCCATTTTAAGAGGCTTCACGCATGAGAATTTTTTTTTCCGTGTCGATGAGCGCGAACGGAACTGGCTGAGAGGGAAGAAGATTGGGGGTAAGAAAGGTTGTGAGTGGTGCTTCTCTAGGGTGGAAGTGAGGGAGGGGAAGATGAGTAAACGGTGCTGGTGGGTTGATGGAAAACCCTCTATATAGGAAAATGTGTCTGGGAGTTGGCTGGTGGGTTGTGCTTTTAGAAAGGCATTTGCCTATGACAGAGTGTTTTCGGATTTGATTTCGCCCTCGCTTTCACGGCGTGAGCCATTATACGCAGCCCATCAAGGGCCTTCACCTGATTGAAGTCCTTAGAATTTGGCAGGTGGCTGGAGGTGCACGCAACGAATCGTGCCCTGAAGGAAGCACCTTCACGAACAGATGGGTGCCTAGAATTTGCTCTCTCTCTCTCGCCGTATCTCTGTCTCTCTCCCTCTCTCATTCAAACGCACACACACGCACACTTCAGCCGATAGTTAGGTCGATAATTTTTTTTGTTCCACTGCTGTCGGCGCCCCTAATGGATCCAGGCCTCGTGGAGTATAAATTTATAGTAGGTGGAGGGTGAGTGGCACTTCTTGAGAACGAAATGGAGGTGGGTACGTGGGTCTCGCTTCAGAAAGGTCGAGGCTTCGCAGGCCCAGGCATGACAAAGACGAAGCCAGAATTTTCACCCTGCGCCACTGGTACTGCGGCCGCAGTGAATGTACACACCACCAGCGGCTACTGCTTCATTGTCGTCTTCCTTTCTTCGCTCTGGTTCATGATGGAACCAAACACGCTCTCCCTGTTTTCTGCTCTAAACGTATTTCTCGACGTCTGCCTCCCATTGCTAGTTACCGGTGTAGCCTACCACCTGCGTTCGCTTCCTGAGCTTATTGCAAGAAACGGAGGCGCTACCGTAAATATATGCATTTCTACAATGGCGACACGTCTAAGATACAAAGAGGAATGGCCGCAGCGCGGGGGTACAGCGAACGAGGAGGTTCCATGTGTCTTCCTTTTTCTGGCAACAAATGCTATGCATAAAGTGCAGACCTTGGAGTTTTACAACATGCGGTCATCTAAATTAAATTCTTTAAAATATGGTGCTTCTTTTAATGAAAATGACAGAAATCTTCGCGTTACCGGCCTTCAGAGCAAGGGCATGTACAGCAGCGACCGCTACAAGCCGTTGGTCATCCGCAAGAATCGCAAGCCGTGATATTTTCGGGGCTCCATTCTTCTGTTTACTATACACAGATAAACCAATCGGTGTAGAATGGCTTCTCCTGTAGTATCCTATTTAATTGAGGTTCGAAATACTATGTTAGATTTAGTGTAGATTTCCTGAGCAAAAAATACAAAGTGCTTGCTGCTGGCAACAGGAGGAGTGTCGTGTAGATTTTCACAACAAAAAATACGCAGCACTTGCGGTTGGCAAAAGCAGCAGGGAAGCAGATTTGATGTAGAAATTTACGGTAAAAAAATACGAATTGCTTACGCTACACAACGGGAGCAGATTATCAAATCGTTTCTCTGGATGGAAATGAAAGTTTTCAGCCGCACCGGCAGGAGTGCTTTTAGGTTGGACAGCATACAGTAATAACAAAGACCCAATCACCGCTACGGATCTCGCCAAGGTTTCGAACGCCGGCATCCATGATAATAATAGACCTTATGCATAATTGCAAACAAACACAAAATGGATCCAAGTGCGAACAGCTCCTCACACGAATACTCAGCTGGCATGGAGATTGCTCAGGGAGCTTCCGAGGAAGCTTATGTCTTCACTGTAGAAAATCAAAACTTCAGTCGCATTGCCAACACCCAACCGGAATCTCCAGTGAAAACAGTGAGGAATGGCGTTTTCACATGCAGTGAAACCGTTCCATACTGGGAAAAACAGGATTCATGCAAGGCAAAAGAATTTGCAGCCAGAGCAGAAGTACACGACCTGAAATTGCAACAAAATACAAGGACAATTAATTAAATCTGCATCGCAGGGAACTAGTTCACGTGCAGAAAAACATTCAAAAGGTGCAATAGTCGCCCCTATTTGGTATTGAACTGTGCAAGGACAACAATGACGGTGTATAGTTTTACGCAGGCCTTCCAAACTGCAATCATTTCTTCTCTCTCCGGAACTTCCTGGATGTTGGTAAAAATGAGGAGAGTACCATTTGCTGCAAAACCAAGAGCTGTGTGCTTAGAAAAACTGAAACTGTTGCAATGCGGTAGAAAATAATTTGGGAAAATCAACTCTTCCTGGTGCTCATGAAACTACCCTTCGGTTTCTGAGGAAGGCCGCTATGTAGGAGTGCGTGCGTTCCCCGACGTTAGGATTCTACATAACGTCCACAATGGCCGAATGGTGAATGTTCTCAAAAGGCTTGGTGAGATACGGCGCCAAGATTGCTCTGGTGCGCTTAGCAATCCTGGGTGTAGTGCCCCTTCCGAGAGCTCTAACATTACGTCTGGGAGGAGAGATGGCGGCAGGACACAATCATAGAGTGCGAGAATAAGTCTTGTTCTTGCATGTGTTCGGGAAGCGGCCGAGGACCACATATTCCACAAGATTAGCAACTCTGCTTTTGACACCACTGATGATCTTGGCACATGGGCTCAAAGCCTCTCCCAGGATGTGGCATTAGCTCCTTCCACAATCTGAGACACCCATGACACCGACCCCACAGACAACCGCCTCCTTCACATGTGAGAGGCTCAAGCCATCCTGCAAACACGATGGCTAGCGAATATAAAGAACACTCAGTCTACGCATCGCAACAGTGGCTAAAGAGATTGACCGTGTGGGCCAGTCGCAGCACCACGAATGAAGCCAGCTATGCGACCGTACGAGCGGCATTCTCGACATAAAAGATACCTGCACATTTCTCCGCTGTTTGCTGGACACGAGTCGTACCAAGAGCATCTGACGGGAGAATGTCAATCGCATCATCCACAAACTCCCCCAACATGATGCGGCCCCTCTCGAAGTACTCAACGAAAAGTACTTTACTTCCACTACTCGCACACCGCTCCCTGACCACCGCGGAAACCCGAGCCAAAAATTGACCGAAGACATCTCGCCATGGGAAATATGGGCAGCCATGCCCAGAACAGCATCTGCACGAGGAGCACATAAAATCACTAACAAAATGTTCCGCAACCCAGATGACTACTGCATACAGGCCATCACGGACCTCTTCAATAAGTCCTAGCAGAATAGAGTTCTGCCAGCGCAATGCAAACATGCCAAAATCACCTTCCTCTCTAAACCAGGGAAACCTTTGAATCTGAAAAATAGCTGACAGAGTTCTATAACTTAAGGAGTAGTTTTGCACTTGATGCTCACGATATCCGTATCAAGCGAGCCTCCAGACAGCCTACCATGCTCCATTCTGCGAGGCAACTCTAGATAACCCCACGGAAGCTGCTAGGCCTACGCAGCTTACGCTGCGCCCGCCGTCCCCCTCTTCTTGGGGGCGTCTGCTGTTGATTGCATCTCCACAGAAACCAAAACTTGCTGCCTCGTTCCGGACACAAGCAAAACAGGTATAAGTTGTGTATTGTGTTGGGTTTAATCGCACGTAGGCAGCTAAGACCATCATGCGCCAAGCACAAGGTGTGGAAAATGTTTTACTTTCTTTTATTTCATTTCATTTATTTTTCCCTTAAAGGCCCAAGGGCATTACATAAGGGGGGTGCAAATTCAAGATTTCTACCAACGAAGACAAGACTACAGAGAAAGAAAAAAATAACAGCAAAAAGAAATAACAATGTACAGCAGGTAAGTGGCGTCAAAAAGGTTGTACAATATGTAAGAAGTAAAAAGAAAAAAATTGAAAACATGAGTAAACAAAGGCTAAGGAAGGAAAAAAATCAAGGACAATTGTCTGTATCAAGCACAACATATAATTGAAAGGATTGCGCTCACGAGAAATGGTCCTTTAGTATTTTACGCAAGGATCTGCGATTAGTGCATGCTACAACAGTGTTTGGCAGGGCATTCCATAATGCTATTGCGTGCGGAAAAAAAGAACTGAATGCTAACGTGCGACAGTTGATGCAAGCGATGCAATGATTATGGTTCAAGCGGCTAGACGTCCTATGGGGGGGGGGGGGGGTTCTAGTTTTGCGTGGCGTGAGCGCGGATGATAATAGAAATGATGCAGAAGACAGAGGCGAGATAGGATGCGGCGTGACATGAGTGATGGAATGGAGACGGACTGTTTCAGTGCTGTGATGCTGCTTTTCCTTGAATAGAAAGATGTTACAAAGCGGATGGCGCGGTTCTGTACGGCTTCGAGGTCGGAGGCGAGATAAGCTTGAGATGGATGCCAAATGGATGACGCATATTCTAACTTTGGGCGAATGAACGTCATGTATGCTAGTTTCTTTATTTCACGAGATTTAATAAAAATGTGGAAAGTGATCAGTGGTGTGAAGGGCCTAAAAAGTTGAGCTACCTAGTAATAACGGAGAAGACGAGATCTGGGAAGGGCTAATGGTAAAAGCTTTAAAAACGTCCGGTAGCCTCAGCGGCCATCCTTGGCTGGCCAAGGATGTCGAGGGTCACAACCAATAAAATAAAAACCTCAGCCTTCTTCACATGAATGAGAAAGTGGCTGAGGTGTATCATGCAATAGAGTGAGCCAGTGGTTCAATAATTATAGTTTTTCCAGTACGCCTGCTTTTTAAAAAGCTAAATATAGAAGAAATGTTAACAAAGGCATTATCATCTAAGAGTAGTGCTGGATGAAAAGGAATGCATTCTCTAAATTTGATTGAAGTACTTTTTTCTTAGTTTTTCAAGTTTAACACAAGAGATTAAAATATGGTTAACCATAAGTTCGTCTCCGCATTCTTCGCAAACAGGTTTGTCTTGGTTTGTAAGCAGGAAGTTGTGTGTAAGGTGCATGTGGCCTATTCAGAGACGGCATAAGACCACTTCTTTAAAACGTTCCTGGTGCACACACGACTTAAATTCACCTAAAACTGATTTTACAAAGTGGAGCTTATTTTTTACTTCACTGTTCCAAGCCGACTGCCAATTTTTCCTTAGTTTCCTTTCTATTGATTTCATGTAGTCACTACAGGGTATATTTACATTTTTAATTTTCTTGTCACGAGCCTTTGCAGCACACAAATCTGCTCTCTCGTTGCCTTTTATTCCAACATGACTAGGGACCCAGCAGAGTTTTATGTATTGTCCTCGAGCTGTGGCTGTTACTATGTTGTGTATGATGTCAGCAAGTATAGGAGTGATAGCGTTTCCAGAGTGGAGAGCTGTAATTACACTTAAGGAGTCTGTATAAATACTACTGTTTGGGAGGTTCTCGTTAACTATTTTTTCTATGGCCATACAGATTGCATAACTCCCTGCAGTGAAGATGGATGTGCACTGTGGAAGTCTCACTGTTTTCTACGAATTCCCTTGTACCACTGCGCTTCCTACGTAAACATCCGTTTTTGATCAATCAGTGTAGAAATCCCTAAAGCTATTCTATTTTTCTTCCGGTGCAAGGAATTCTTGTATTATATGTTGTTGCGGAGTTTGTTTTTTATGGAACTGTGTAAGAGTGAGATTACAGATTGGGGGACAGTTGTAACATGAAGGCAGTGGATTTCGTCTTCATGCAATGGCAGGTTATGTGTCTAGGACGCCGAGGTTTTGGCACATCTCTTCAAAACGCAGGAGGAGTGGCCTTATAGCTAGCGGCTTATTGTTATACAGTATTCTTGATAGGCATTTTGTGACTATGGGGCAGCATAGGTGTTTCGGCAGCGAACGGCTTTTTAAAATGTACGAGCATGTGAGCATGGTTCTTGGGTCTGTAAGTGATTGTTCCTTGGTTTCTGCATAAAGAATGTTTATGGGTGACGTCCTGTATGCACCGGTGGAAAGACGCAAACCTAAGTTCTGTATTGGATCTAGTCGTTTAAGGTATGATGGTCTCGCTGACCCATACACTATACTTCCATAATCAAGGGTACAGCGTACTACAGAGCGGTAGATTTTTAAAAGACATGTCCTGTCGGAACCCCATTGTTTTCGTGACAGTACTTTTATTATATTCAGGGATTGAGAAACTTTCTCTTTGAGGGTGTTAATATGTGGCAGGAATGTGAGTTTTTTGTCAAAAGTTACTCCTAAAAACTTGTGTTAATCTTTCACTGGTAATGTGACCTCATTCAAGAAAAGAGTGGGATCAGTGTGCAGCCCTCTTCTAAGCGAGAAGAGTACAGCTACTGACTTTAGCGGGGAAAACTTGAAACCATATTTATCTGCCCATGTTGCTAGTCTGTTTACTGTCAGCTGTATTTGCCTTTCACACGATGTAACACTAGAGGATGTGCAACAAATCTGGAGATCGTCGACATAGTTTGAATACATGATGGACTTGGGAATTATTTTTACTAGGGAGTTCATTTTTACTATGGAGAGCGTAGTGCTTAATATGCATCCCTGAGGTACGCCATTCTCTTGTGTGAACTTCTTAGAAAGAGTGGCTCCGAGACGTACTTGAAATGAACGGCTGGACAAAAAGTCACTCAAGCATTTCAGCATCCTACCCCGTATGCCGAGGTCTCCAAGGTCCCGCAGAATGCCGAACCTCCATGTGGTGTCATAAGCTTTCTCTAAATAAAAAAAGACCGCAAGGCAGTGTTGTCTGTGTATAAATGCTTCTCGAACTGTGTTCTCAAGGCGAACAAGATGGTATGTTGTAGGGCATGCTTTTTTGAACCCACACTTATGAATGTCAGGATGTTCGCGGGATTCTAATACAAACATTAACCTAATATTCAGAACGCTTTCAAAGGATTTTGTAAGTACGCTTGTCAGGGCTATTGGTCTGTAATTGCCAGGGGATGTAGGAAGCTTTCCGGGCTTCAACAATGGTATCACAATGGCTTTTTTCCAACCCTCTGGTATCTCTCCTGATACCCATATTTTGTTAAAAAATTTCAGAAGTGATACCACAGCAGGTTCAGACAGATGGGCGAGCATTTCGTAATGAATGCCATCTGATCCTGGTGTCGTCTTATTACAGAAAGAAAGTACGCTCTTAATTTCTTGTAGTGTAATTGGGATATTATATGCTTCGTGAGCATTGCCTGTTGTCGGCAGTCTCTGTCTTTCGGCCATGTTTTTATATTTTAGAAATGATTATGTGTATTGAGAGGAGCTCGAAATAGTGGAAAAATGTTCACCTAATATATCTGCTTGTACTTGCATATTTGTCTGCACACGAGGAGCCGTCAGAACAGGAACCGTGAATGGGGAGTAACGACCATCTAGTTCATGTACCTGCTCCCACATTTTTTTTTTATGTGATGTAGCTGTGTATTGATAAAACGAAGCTCTGCCAGGATGCTTTTTCGGCATTTCGACGTACTTTCCGAGCCCTAGCTCTTGCTTTTTTCAAGTTAATAAGGTTCTCGTGCGTAGGGTATCCGCAAAATATACCCCAAGCTTTGTTTTCCAGTATTTTGCTTTTTTGCAATCTTGAGTCCACCACACTCTATGGTTTTGCCGTACTATTTCTGAAGATTGAGGTATAGCTGAGCGTGCGGCAGCGAGAATACAAGTTGAGAGCTTTTCATTTATTTCATTGATATTAAGATTCTCTAAAACAATTTTTTCTAAAGTGGCTTGTGTTCTAAAAAGTTGCCAGTCTGCTAAATCAAGCTTCCAGCGCCGTGGTTTTGTCGGGTTGACTGATGGTGGGGATGACGGGCTGATTTCAACAGGCAGATGATCGCTTCCATAGTGGTTTTCTAAAACATCAAATTTAAAATCGCTGAAAACAGGTGGAGAACTAAAAGACAAATCTAAAAAACTCATTTTTCCTGAGCTAGGACAGCAATAAGTGGACTTACCGGTGTTTAGTAGACAGATATTAGATAGTATAAAATCCTCAGTGACATGACCCCTGCCATCGGTTTTATCACTGCCCCAAAAACAAAAGTGTGCGTTAAAATCTCAGACTACCATGTATGGCTCTGGCAACTGTTTGAAAAGGTTCTCTAATTCATGCTGTGTTACTTCGACGTGCGGTTGAAGATATATGGAACAAAGTGTGATGGTTTTGTGAGCAACCACAGTGGCTGATACGGCTTCGAATTTAGTTTTAAGTTTGAGCTCGCGAGCTGCTACTCCAGGCTGCACAACGATGGCTACGCCTCCCGAGAGTCTGCTCACCCCTTCTCGGTCATGGCGGAAGACACTGTATTTTTTTAGCACCTTTGTGTGCCGAGGACCTAAACTGGTTTCCTGCAGGCATAAAGAAACAGGAGAATTCGTGTTTAAAATGTCTTTGATATCTGTATAGTTATTTACGAGTCCTCGGCAGTTTCAGTGTATTATGAAAGCCATCTTTATGTTGTGTGTGCGTGAAGAAAAACTGAAATTAACTTGGATTTGGCCCCGTGACTCGGGACCTCAAATTTTTTCTATCGATCCAAGGAGCTTCGCCATCCGTCCGACGTGGACGGCACGGGGCTTCCTTGGGTTGTTGTGTCCATCGCCTCCGCAGACGACCGTGCAGGAGGCATGTTGATTTTCAAGTTAGACCTCGACCTGTGGGAAGAGGTCTTGAGGCCCGCCGACCTGGGTGTCTGCTTTGCCTCCTTTGGGGTTTGCAGAGTAGCGCTAGCTACTCCACACGGGGGCTCACTGCGTGTGGCCCCGCACGCAGGCTCACTGCGTGTGGCCTGGACAGGTGCCGAAGCCTGGTGTGGTGTGCCGCGCCCACGCACCACATCGGCGAAGTTTGTTTTTGCACTGAAGGAGAATGAGTTTGTTTGAGCTTATCGCCTTCTTGCTTCCTTGAAAGAAATGTTTTCAGTAGTCTTGAGAGTAATTATTTCTTTTTCTTTTTTCCAAGAAGGACAAGCTCTGGAGTAGGCAGCATATTCTCCTTCACAGTTTGCACACCGCGGTGTAGCAGCACATTCTTCAGATTGGTGTTCCTTTGACTAGCATTTTGCGCGAATTTTGCCGCCGCGACAACTCTGTGAGCCATGGCTGAATATCTGACAATTGAAACATCTTCGCGCGTTGGGTATATATGGTCTTAAATTTATTTTCAGGTAACCAGCTTCAATGCTTTCAGGCAGTGTGCTGGTATTGAAAATGTGGATCAGGTGCTTCGTGTCTATTTCCTTGTTATCCTTCCGGATCTTTATGCGCTGAACATTTTGTGACATCTTGGTCAGTAAGGCCCTCAAGCATTTCTTTCTCAGAGAGGTGGATAAAGTCGATTTCAGATATGACGCCTCGGACAGTGTTTAAAGATCGATGTGAAGTGACAGAGACCGGGATTTCCCCAATGAACGCAAGGTTTGAGAGTTTAGAGTGTTGGACAGTGTCACGTAGTTCGAGCAGTAAGTCACCGCTGGCCCTTTTGGATACCTTGTACCCGAGACCCTAGGTATCTGTAAGGCACTTCGCTACCAGGAACGGGGATATCAGTCTTGCTTGCTTTCCTTCTGCTTCGCTATGGACAACATGAAATTTTGGGAAAGATAGCTTTCTTTTCTGAAAAAAAAAATAACCTGCACCGTTCCGCCCTATTTTGAGAGAACGATGTCGTTTTGAAAAAGGAGGGGCCATAAGAAATTCCAGTTTTTCGGTCATGGTGCCAGCCACCCACCACGGAGCCCAATAAGGGGACGGGACAGGAACTTACAAGCAGGCCTTGCCCACGCCAGCTGTACACCCCAAATATAACCAAATATGACGCCACTCAGGGTATTTAGCCACGCAAGGTTAACCCTAGCCGCCTATGAAAAGTGAAAAAAAAACGAAGAAAAGAGGAGGAGACAGGAGAGTTGTAAGGAAGAGATAGGAAAGTTAAAGATAGAGGCGATGATAGGAAAAGGCGACTGCCGATTTCCCCCACTCGGGTCAGGCCGGAGGTGCCGTCTACAGGAAGCTGGGGCCAAAGTGGTGTGTTGCCTCCGCCGAGGGGCCTTAAAGGTCCAAACGCTCGGCATTGGCTCAACCACCAGGATCCCCTTTTCCCCGGACACGGCTATGCCACGCACGGCTAAGCGCGGGTGCCCGGGTCCGTGGTGACGCATTGCTCACCATCATCCCCCTGCGGGGATGTCCCTGCGGATGTTCGGGAAACCCCGTGGTATCGCTACTCACCAACGTCTGCATGCTGCAGACGCCCCCCTGCGGGGACCAAACAGGTATAAGAAAAACACACTACTCCCATTGGCGCGTTATTATATCCACAGCGGCAATTCGACCACGCTCCGTCTCAGTTGGCGTGCAGCGTTTTTTTCTACTCTGTTTCGAATGCACTATAAAGACACCCTTAGAGACGGTTGACCTACGGTTGCAGATTCTGTGAGCACCCTGCCATTTCGTTGCTGGAGACAGATTCATGATTATGGTGCTATGCGCTCCGTTCTGCAGGAGTTAGCGCCTGGCGATATTTTATTTTAAAGCGGGCGAATACCGATAAACCTCCTATCGCGTGCCATTCGTGTTTAGTGTGTAGGCTACAATCATCACATCAACCTGACTATGCCGAATGCAGGATACAGGCCTCTCCCATGTCTCTCCACTTAGCCCTTTCATTTGTCAGCTGAGGTCATCATATCCCCGACAACCTCCTTAATCTCATCTGCCCACCTAACTTTCTGATGCCCCCTGCTACGCTTGCCTCCTCTTGGAATCCATTCCGTTACCCTTAAGAGCCAGTGCTTACCTCGCCTTCGTATTGCATTCCCTGCCCAAGCCGACTTCTTCCTCTTGATTTCGACTAGGATATCATTAACCCGCGTTTGTTCCTTCACTCACTCTACCCGCTTCAGGTCTCTTAAAGTTACGCCTTTCACTTTTCTTTCCATAGCTCGCTGCGTTGCCCTTCACTGAAGCTGAACCCCTTTCGTTAGCTTCCACGTTTCTGCCCTGTAGGTGAGTACCAGTAAGATATAAGATATTGTGTACTTTTCCCTTGACGGATATTGGCAACCTGCAATAGATGAGATTCTGAGAGAACCTGCATATGAGCTCCACCCTATTCTTTTTCGTTCTACTTATTTCCCTCTCATGACTCGGACCAGCGGCCACTACGTGCCCCAAGTAGACGCATTCCCTTACCGCTTCCTGCACTGTGCTAGCAATTGTGAACTGTTGCTGTTCCTCGACGAGACTGTTAAATATTACTTTGGTTTTCTCCATGTTAATTTTAATCCCTATCGTTCTTCTCTGAGTGCCTAACTTAATGATCATGACTTGCAGCTGATCTTCTGCGTCACTTAGCAAGGCAGTAGCATCAACGAACTGAAAATTACTTAGTTTTCTCCATTAACTCTTATCCCCAAGTGCTCCCAATGCAGGACTCGGAACACCTCTAAAAAGGGGGTGAATAGCATTGACGAGATTGTGTCTCCCTGCCTGACACCTTTCCTTATGGGAATTTTATTGCTAACTTTAGGAACAGCTGTGGTAGCTGTGCAGTCGTTATAGATGCCTTCCAGCATATTCACGTAAGACTCTCAAAACCTGATTTCGCAGTGCGTGGATGACTGCTGAGATTTCGACTGAATCAAATGCTTCTTTCGTAATCAATGACCACTATATATAGGCGGTGGTTATATTCAGCCCATTTTTCTAGCACCTGATCGATAGTGTGAATATCGTCTGTTATCGAGCTGCCTATGCGAAAGCCTCCCTGACTGAAGTCTGAGCTTGTCTTAATCCTATTTGCAATTACCTTAGAGATTACTTTGTAAGCGACAGACAGTAAACTGACCGGTTTGCTTTTTTCCAGATCCTTGACGTCTTCTTTTTTATGAATTAAGATAATGGTGGCATACTTCCAAGCTTCTGGTACGCTCCACATCATAAGGCATTGCGTATAAAGGGAAGCTAGTTTTTCTAGCACAGTCTCCCCTCTGTCCTTCAAGTGATCTGCTGTTACGTGATCCTCATCAGCTGCTTCGGCCTTTTCCACTTCTCCTAAGGCTTTCTTTACTTCCTCTTTCTTTAATGGAGGGATGTCCCATTGGTCTGATCTACTGCCTATCTCATTAACGTTCTGATTACATTGGCTACTGCATAGGTTTGTGGAAACTCTTAAGCGCTTTAACTATCTCGTCCATATTGTAATGACATTCCCCTCTTTGTCTCTTATCGCGCACATCTGGTTTTTACCTATGCCTTGTTCTCTATTCAGTGCTTTTAGGCTACCTTTTCTTCAGAGCATGCTCGGTTTTCTTCACGGTAAACTTCTTTGTGTCTTCTTTAGTCTGTCTCTAAGGTCTCATGAGATAGCTTAGCGGTATCGTGTCGAACCAACCTGCTACCCACTTCTACTCCACACTCCGACATGATAGCTGTGAAATTATCGTTCACTCTTTCAAGATTTGGTCTTCAGCAGTCTAGTTTGTTTGCAGTCTCTGTACTGGCCAAACAAAACCAATAAATGAAATGAAATGAAATGAAGCTGAATATCTGTTCTGATATCCTGAGTGATATCCTAAGGGCCATCTGAGTGATATCCTCAATCCCTCTATTTTCTCTCTTACCACTAACTCGTTAATGGGCTTCCACCTCGCTAATTTTTCCGTTCTCTTCTCCGGTCCAAGCTAATTCGACCCCTTACCATACTGTGGTCGCTATAACGCACCTTTCTGAGGACCTCCACAGCGCGCACGATACCAAGGTGAGCGCATAGTATAAAGCCTATCTCATTTTTAGTCTCACCATTCAGGCTTTTTTTCCACGTCCACTTCGTATTCTTTCGTTTCCGGTAGAAGGTACTCATTATTCGTAAATAATTTCTCTCTGCGAAGTCTACAATAAACTCTCCCCAGTATTATTCTTGGGGCTTTTGCCATAGTCGCCTACCGCCTGGTCTCCGGCCTGCTTCTTGCCTATCTTCGCATTGAAGTCGCCCATTAGTACGGTGGACTGTCAGATTATTTTGTTCATTGCCGAATCCACGTCTACATAGAAGCTTTCAACGATGTGGTCATCATGGTTGGAAGGAGGTTGGATCATGGTTGGATGGTTGGAGGACTGCACCACCTTCAGCTTGTACCTCTCATTGACCCTAATTACGATAGATGGCACACTCATTAATACTACAGCACTCGCCTGTGTTGCCAGCTATACCTTGATTGACGAGGAATCCGATGCCTGGTTTAAGTTTGTCCTCTAATCCACGATCGCACAGTATGCGCCAAGCCTTTACCAATGTATACACCTCATTTATCCTACTAACCTCACTGAGCTTCATGGCATCTCATTACATTCCGGGTAGTTTGTGCAATAGCGGTGCTAAGCTTGCCTCACTGGATAACGTTCTAGGGATAAACGTTGCTAGGTTCAGTTACCAATGGCCGCCTGTCCAGAGCAAGTGGTTGTTATCACACTCTGCTGCGTCGCAGGTCCGACCGCCGCCTGGGTTATTTGCTCCGCAGCCGCTGGCGACGGCGCCAAATAAACGAACACCCTTCCAAATAACCATAGTTCACATCTCATATGCCTACCGTTACACAGCGGCACACATAACCTTGCCACCAGGCCCGCGTAGCATTCTACCACATTTTGTGGGGATGTGGGGCAAAACCCTACAGTCTAGAAACACGTCACGTATTTTTATCCGTGGGAGGCGCTGCTCACCAGCGATAACATAGAGGAGTAACAGGCCCTCATCCAACAGAAAGCGATCGCCGGCCGCGTCTCGAGCGGACGCGCCTCATTTCGGCTCCGACAATTTTCGTCCGGATTACCGAAAAATTCCCTACGACCGCGAAAATTTTGCTTGTGCTCGACGGTTAACATCACCCGGCACCCGAAGACATCGCTCTCGACCGGGTGGGCCAATTTTTGGGCCTTTTAGGCCCGTTTATGTCTTCATCCCGTGGGAGCCCTAGCCAGGCCTAAAGCCAAGCAGCCTGTCTCCAGCGTTCTCCGCGGACGCCATGGCGGCCTCCGCTCGCCGCGGGTACGATCCCGAGACGATGGCATGGACTGAAGTCGTCGCAGAAGCCCCGTCTTCTCCTAAAACCTCCACTCCGACGCAGGAGATCGTGGATGAAGGCCTCTTCTCGTTAGTGGCACTTCGCAAACGCCAGCAGCGCCTGAACACCTCGGCAGTGGACGGACCCTCCGTGAGTGCCCCTGCTTCTGTGCATCAAAATACTTCAAGTTCAAACCATCAGCTCTCGCAAACAGCTGGATCGACGAAATGGCGGCCTACCGCTATGCCTCGACTCCGCAAAGAAGACTTCACGATCGTCATCAAGCCCAGAATGACGGTCTCCCTGAAGACGGTTCTGCAGAACGGTGAGCTTGGTGCTTTGCTCTCCGCCTATGTTAATGCCTCCTCGGTGGAC
This sequence comes from Amblyomma mixtum, assembly GCF_055824585.1. Taxonomy (NCBI): domain Eukaryota; kingdom Metazoa; phylum Arthropoda; class Arachnida; order Ixodida; family Ixodidae; genus Amblyomma; species Amblyomma mixtum. Next base: position 36,180,662 of record NC_143017.1, on the reverse strand, counting down.
ACTCTTAGTATCTGGCCCATCTGGGACCAGAATATCGTTATCGCCACCACTCAAGACGTGAATGCGGCGAACGCGCTCGCTCGTGAATTTACTCTGAAAGCTTCCAAAGGCTCCATCCCGATGGTCGGTCACGCCAAAGTCAACGGTGAAGTCTGCAGGGGGATCATTACCGTCCATGAGCAGGAAACTTCTACCACCCTGAAATCGAAAGTCCAGTGGCGCGGAGGAGAGATAGCCTTCATCCGCAAGCTGGGGAAGTCGACGATTGCCCTGCTCACCTTCGTGGGGCATAAAGTGCCACGTTACGTGCACTATAACAGTGTGGTGACCTTGGTACGCGAATACAAGCGGACTATTCCCGCGTGTTTCCGATGCGGCACCATCGGCCACCGTGTGGACTTATGCCCGGATCCTCAACGCAATCGCTTCGGACACTGCGGCCAAACGGTCGCAGTCCTCGAAGACGGCAACTTGGAGACCCACGAGTGCACCCCTTCCTGCATCGTCTGCGGTGGCGGCCACCTTACGGGCTCGCAAGACTGCAAAGCGAAATTCCGGAGGCTGCAACGACCGGGAAACCCAACCGGTCAACGAAAGCAGCGTCAGTGTGCAGTGCCCCCAGGAGCTGACACCACTCCAAAAGTTCCCCCGCCTGGCAACAAGCTGGTGCAAGGCACATCCGGACCAGCGCCACCGGCGGGCACGTTGCCCGGGCGTGTCTCCAAGTCCGCTCCATCAGCAAGCCAAAAGTCGTCACGTGGTCCAGGCTCACCCATATTCCAGAACGGAGATTTTCCGCCTCTCGAGGGCCGTCCGCTTGGCACACCAAAGAAGACATCACAGCCAAAGGTAGGCAGCCGAGACGGGCCTCCTCCGTCCCCCCGCACTCCCCTAACTTCTTCCCCACCAACCCTTCTTCCTCCTCCCCCCCCCCCTTAACTCTCAGGTTGCGGACCTCCGCCGTGAGCTCGAGACCCTCCGGGCTCAAAATGCTCAACTCCAGGCCAAAATTCACGCGCTAGAAACGGCTCGGTCCTCCCCGCCTATTGCCCAGGTAGCTCCGGAACCGATGCAACATGTGCCGGTGGACCCGACATCATCTAGCTCTGACGCGCGTTTCACCGCCCTCGAAAACGCCCTTGCCGCATTAGCGACTCAGATGTCAAATTTCGGCCAAATTCAAGAAAACCTGTTCAAGTCAGTCACGGCCACGGTTACGGCCACCGTGACGGCCAATATTAAGACGTGGCTGGAGTCAAACCCCAGGCTTCTACGCCGAATGGGGCCCCTCAAAGACGCAAACCGCCCATCAATATTCAACCGCCCCATCGATCTAACCGAACTCAAGGAAGAGCCGGAACCGATCCAGCCGCAGGTGACGGAACCTGTGCCGGCTCTCCAAGGCAGTCTCCCTTCAAATCAACATGGCTGCGTCCCCTCCCAACCAACACCCTAAAGGGCGCCGCCCCCCGCAAAGACAGCAAGTTTTTTCCCTTGTTCAATGGAATTGTCGGGGTTTCAAAAACAGGACCAAACGCGCCCACTTAAGGGCGTACATTGACAACCTTGAACACCCCGCCGCAGTCCTTGCGTTGCAAGAAACCGGAGATGCGGTTAAGCTCACGGGCTATAACGCATTTCAACGAGACCCGTTCACCTGTATCCTAGTCCATAAGGGTTACACAGCGCAGGAGGTTGATCTCGATCTAAATTTGGAATATTCGTACGTGATGGTCTCTGTCCTCCCCCTGCGGCGAACAGATAGCCCCGCACACGTACTTAATATCTACTGCCCCCCGAAACTCAAAAACATCACTTTTTCTAACATCTTTAGCGCAGCGCTAAGGATCGCGGGTCGCGACCCCCTCATGATAGTGGACGATTTTAACGCGCCCTGTCTCATGTGCGGCTATTGCAAGGAAGAGACGCGTGGTCGTAAGTTGGCGGAACTTATATCTACGCTGGGCATCACTCTTCTAACCGACCCGGTCCACCCAACACGTGTAGGGAACTCCGTCACTCGGGACACTTGCCCCGACCTTACCCTCGTGAAACACATCCAACACGCAGAGTGGACAACACCGAGGACACCCTCGGTAGCGACCACTGCATACTGAACACTGTCATTTACACTCGGCCCTTACGTCGCCCCCTTGCGCAAGCCAAACTTCCCGACTGGAACGCTTTCCGCCAGGCCCTCCCAGTAACTTCTCTCATGGAACAGGACTACTCCACTTGGGAACAAGGACTCATGCAAACACTCCGTTCGCACGAAAACCATATCCAGCTTACGGAGCGTGCACCTGACGTGGATAACCACCTGATGCACCTCTGGGAAGCTCGCCGTAGCCTCACTAAGCGATGGCGGCGGCAGAAACACAACCGTAAACTCCGCGCTCGCATCTCTGACCTCACCCAGCAAGCTGCCGAGTATGCTGCCCAGCTCGCAGACACTAACTGGGTAGATCGATGCAACAGCGCAGCAAGACATATGTCCAGGCGCAACACTTGGCGGCTCTTCAGGACTCTCATAGACCCCACACAAACACGCTCGGAAACACAGAAACACATCAATCGCGCGATACACAACTTTCAAGGAAACACGAAGCAGCTAGCGAACACCTTGCGCTCACAATACCTCAATCAGGATCAAGACCCGCGTGGGCAGGATTATTCGTATGCAGGCTGCGATAATCCGGAACTGGATCAACTTTTCCAGCTTCACGACCTTCGCGCGGCTCTTGCCAAAATGCGCAGGGGGACGGCGCCCGGGAGGGATAAGGTCACAGTCAAGTTATTGGCGAACCTTCCTGATCGGGCATACGAAACCCTACTCGAATATATTAACGCCATTTGGACCGGGGACACTTCGTTGCCACCGGAATGGAAGACATCATTGGTAACCTTTATCCCGAAGGCGGGGAAACCGGTAAACACAGACAACCTCTGGCCCATCTCCCTCACTTCATGCGTAGGAAAACTGATGGAAGCGATGGTCCGTGACCGCCTCTCAGAATATCTCGAGAGCAAGAACTCCTTTGCCGACACCATGTTCGGTTTCCGACCCAGTAAGTCCGCACAAGACATCCTTTTACAGCTTCATCACGAGGTTCTCGAACCCATAGAAGACCCACACAACGACAAAATAGTCCTAGCACTCGATCTCAAGGGTGCGTTTGACAATGTTAAACACGGCGTCATACTAAAACACCTTAGCGAGATTAACTGTGGTCCTCGTACATTCAATTACATCAAAGATTTCTTAACAGACCGCTTGGCCTATATACGTATACAAGAGACCGAGTACGGCCCGTTTGAGATGGGAACGCGGGGCACACCACAAGGCGCTGTGTTGTCACCGCTTCTATTTAACATTGCTATGATGTATCTCCCGGCACAGCTGGCGGCTGTCGGCGGTGTTCAGCATGCGCTGTACGCCGATGACATCACCATCTGGGCCACTACGGGAAATATAGGAGAGATGGAGGAATGCCTGCAAGCAGCGGCGAGCATAGTTGACCACTATGCCACGTACTGCGGCCTCCAGTGCTCCCCGTCCAAGTCTGAATTTGTGCATATTCGATCTTCTCCGAAATGCAAAATCTCCGTTCAGCTTTCTCTCGCAAGCGGCCCCATCCGTGAAGCGAAGGAGCTACGAATACTCGGTCTCTTCATTAATCAACATCGTAAGGCAGACACAACTCTTGCCAAACTCCGCAAAGTCGGCGACCAGGTGGGCCGAATGGTTCGCCGCGTTTCCAACAAGCGAGGAGGGTTGCGAAGTAAGGATGCGATGCGGCTCGCGCATGCCTTCGTAACAAGTCGAGTACTGTACTCGACTCCTTACCTCCGCTTACGGAAACATGACGAAGATCACTTGGAGATTGTACTCCGCAAAATATTCAAGAGAGCCCTCGACCTCCCGATATCCACTTCCAACGCGCGACTTCTCGCGTTGGAGGTGGTGAACACCTATCGAGAACTCCGCGATGCGCATCTCGTTAACCAATACACGCGTCTCGCCCAGACCGTGTCCGGTCGCCGCCTCTTGGACCGGTTACATATCAGACATGATCACCATACCATGTAACGGGTTCGAGTGCCAGAACTGTGGAGAAGCGCCCTCTACGTTCGACCCCTTCCGACTAAGATGAACAAGGAGGACCATAATGGCCGGCGCCAGGCGCGGGCGAATGCCCTGCACGGCCACTATGGCTCAAAGAAACACGTCTTCTACGTCGACATTGCAGGCCCCTACCGCTCCATGGGGGAATGGTACACGGCTGCAGTCATACACGAGGGAAAACAGGTGGACGGCCTCTCGTTCAGAGCGCCCAACTCAACGCATGCGGAGGAGGTGGCGATCGCCCTCGCATCCTCCCATCCCGACTCTAAATTCATCCTCACAGACTCTCGCGGAGCCTGTCGTAACTTTGAGTTCGGTTGGATCACTCCACTCGCTCACCAAATTTTACACCGCAGTACTAGCGACGGCGATCCAACTCATCGCTCAATCATATGGGTCCCCGGCCACCAAGGCATGCCAGGTAACGAAGCCGCCCATGAGGCAGCCCGCGCACTCACTCACCGGGCACCAGGCGTCCCTTGGGAGGAGCTTAACCCAGATCACAGCCCTCTCCTTTCTTTTAAAGAAATTACTGAGCACTGTCGTGCCGAACACCGGCGATACCCAGTTCCTATGAAAGGACTGGGTAAAGCTGGCGAACGAATTCTCCTCAGGCTCTTTACAAACACCCTGCTGTGCCCGGCGGTTCTCAAGCACTTTAATCCTTCTTTTGACGGCCGCTGCTCATTCTGTGGGGAGGTGGCCGACACCTTCCACATGGTTTGGGCATGCAGAAAAAATCCTTCTCTCCCCCCATTCACCCCTTCCCCTACTCGAGAGGACTGGGAGGCGGCCCTACTCAGCTGCCAGGAACTATCGGCCCAGCAGGCCCTGGTTCGGCGGACTTGTGTAGCGGTCTCGACCAACGGTATCCCGGAATGAGGGACTCCGACTAGTATTGTAAGGCTGAGACCCACTAGGGGCCTCTCCCCGAGCACCTCTCTGTACATTACTAAATAAATGCTTTTCTCCTCTCCTCATCCAACACGTCCGCAGCGCAGCTCGCAGGGCAGGTGATCGAAATTATTCCGTAGCCCTCCACCCCGGCACCTCGTCTTGTCTCTTTCTGCTTGTACTACCCACATTTCTCTGTTCCGACAGAGGTGTCTGCCGACAATTGTGAGTTGGTGTGCAATTTCCTTCGCTGAAAAGCCACTAATTGCCATTTAATAAAGTTTTCCTCCTGCACATTCTACGTCACCTTTAATTTTCATATATCAGCTCCCAGCGCGGCTGTGTCCGCATGGCGGCGGAATACTGGGCTTTTCCTGCAAATTTTCACTGTAGTGGTGCGGGAGAGGCAAATTTTCTTATTCATTTTTAACGTCTCAGCTACAACTTGTACCAAGCAACCTTCCTTTTTTCAGTGCCGACGTCCTGTCACATCTTTGTTTCGTGCATAGCTTCCTGACCAGCACTGCTCGGTTGTATTATTTCATCTAGGCTTGTGCACTTTCTTTTGGAGTGAGTTTCAATATGCCAGCCACTTTGCCTCGGTGTGTGGTCGCACCTTGGCCGCATGCCCGTGGCTGCAGCTGTGTGCCGGAGCCGTCACAAGAGCCGTTGGCTAGCAACCGCCGCACTTGCGCTTCGCCTCTCCACCACGCCATCTTGTATGACGTCACCTAACCGTTGTGCTCGCAATCGGTAAGATCGTTCGGTGCGCTATCTGGCATAACGTCATCTAGCCGCTCGGCGGGAGAGCGCATATACAGAGGCAGTTGGTTCGTCTTGGGGAGGAGGAGTATTGAGGTTTTGAAAGCCTTTAACCCCTCATACTGTCGTGACCATGGAATGTTAGCAAGCGTGCCCGCGTTTCGGCGTCACTACTTGAAGAAAGTGTGTCGAGGCTGGGAATCGAACCCGGGCCTTTGGCATTTCAAGTGGAGGCGCTACTACTCCATCATGAAGATTCAGGGTTTGAGCATGAATAAAGGCGCATCTAGTGAATGCACGGGTCTCATAAATGAAATAAAGAATATAAAAATACAAAACAGTAAAGTAACAAAAAAATTAGAAAATAAACTGAAATAAAAATTAAACGAAAAATAAAATATGAAAGAAAACAATGCTCAAGGGAACGCTTTCGCCTTGCAGTTCTTTATAGAGCCAAAGTGCCCCCTGAATTTTTTTGTTGTTTCGGCCAGCGTCTTTGCTTCGGCGGACGCTGGTTGTGGCGACGCGCGTCTTTTCTTTCACTATTTCCTGTTATCTTTTCAATCTCCTCTATCTGCACGTGGCAGCGGTGGTGGCTCGGCTCGAGCCAGTCGGGAGGCCCGTGCACTTTCCTTTGCATCCTTGTCTCAGTCGCAACAACACACAACAACGTCTTGTGGTAACTGATGCAGCAGGCGTCATCGCTTCGACGGACGCGGTTATTGCGACGCCTGTCTGTTCTCTCAATCTTTCCTCTCGCATCGTTCAACTCTCCTCTGTCTGCACGTAGCAGTCATTTTTGCTCAGCCCGAGCCAATGGGCAGGCCCGTGCATTTTCTCTCTCATCATTTCTACAATCGCAACAACAACAACGTCAGTACACGAACCGTCGTGGAGGATGATAGGCCGTCTATGGCACTTGCGCGCTGGAATGATAACAAGCGTAGATGGCGTGCCGAGGAGGCAGCGGCTTATCGAACGCCTGGAGAAACGCCGTGAAGGGGATGAAGTAGGAGTTAAATAGGAAAGAAAAAGAGGAGCCGTAATGAATCAACGGAAAATTGCATTTGAGGAAAGGAAATTACGCAGCAACTGTCTCGCACATGTCAGTGAACACCCCTCATCCGTTTTAGAGGAATGGAGGAAGTTGGAGTGAAACAACAAACAGAGAGAGAGGCCGTAATGAGGAAAATGAATTTGAGGAAAGGAAATTACTCAGCAACTGTGAAATCTTCGTCCAGGGACGAAGATGAAGGAACGCCCAGCGAAACGCAGCGGCGAAACAGAGAGAGAGAGAGAAAACTTTATTTACACAGGAATTCGGGGCACGCTCCAGGGTACCCGCACGACCCCACTGCACTCAAGTGTTTATGTTCCGAAGGTCCATAACACTGGTAGCACGGCCGGTGGCGATGGTCTGCACGGCCGGGTCCTATGAGCGCAGCAGGGTCTCCCAGTCCTCCCAGGTCTTGAGGTTCTCTAGTTCCCGCGGGGGAGGGTCCGCCAAGCAGAGGGAAATGATGTGGAGGGAAGAGGCGAAGGGTTCTGGGGATAGAGTGCATGCCGGAGTGGGGAAGGAGGGATGATAATGGGCTAGGTTAAGGGGTGAAGGGAGTGTGTGTGTCTGTAGTCTGCGCCCGAGTGTTGCGTGTTTGTTATCTAGGGAGGGGTGGGGCGGGGGGTAGAGCTGGCGTAAGGCTCTGTGCGCCTGGGTCAGCTCGCTGAATGAGTGCATGCGTTCCTTCGTGAATCCCCGATCAGAGGCCACCTGAGCCCGGTTTAAAGAACCTCGGGCTAAAAGGTTGGCGGCCTCGTTTCAGGGATTCCCGGAGTGCGCGGGCACCCATATCAGCTCCACTTGGCGGGGCGGGGGTGCATCGGGCGAGTCCAGTATGCCAAAAGCAGGGACATGGACTCGGCCTCGAGCAAAATTTAGAACCGCTATTTTAGAATCGCTTAAAATGTACCGGGCTTCCGTGCGGGTGATAGCAAGTGCAATGGCGGCTTCCTCTGCAGCTTCTGGGGAGGTGTCTGGAGGGAGGGGTAGTGTGAGGTGGGCGGAAAAAGAGGAGTCCACCACAACTGCTGTCGCTTCATCACCCGTGCAGGCAGGGTCCACCCATACGGCGTCCGGCTGGGTGGTGGTGGTGGTGAAAACATTTATTACGAATGAGAGGTATGTTTGGATCAGCCCGGAAGGGACCGATCCTTACAAACACTAGGTGGAGGTCCCTTGTATGGGACCCCAGTGGCGGTTGCCGCCGTCCGGGCGCGTCTGACTAAGGCTTGTTGGGCCTGTAAGTCGTGGCAGCCGAGCAGGGTCGCGTCCCAGTCCTCCCGGGTTGGGTTGGGGATGGGGGGAATAGCGGGGTTGGAGGGGCAGGCCCACACCATGTGATAGGTGTCAGAAGACACTGCACTACAGTGGGGGCAGCTGCCGCTAAAGGAGGGGTGAAAATGTTTTAGCGCTGCCGGGCACAGCAATGTATTGGTGAGAAGGCGGAGAAGGAGCCGCTCATCCGCCTTCTTCAGGCCTTTACGTGGGCTAGGGTAAAGGCGATGACAATTTTGATAATATGTTGTAATATCTTTGAATGTATAGACCGGATTAAAATCAGGCTCCTGATCGGACGGGGAGGAGAAAACAGCCCGGTGAGAGAGCGCGCCGGCGGCTGCGTCTGCTGCCTCGTTTCCTGCCAACCCCTGATGAGCAGGGGCCCATATGAGGTAACGGTGTGCGGGGTCCGTATCCCGTATGCAATTTTGGTATATTCGATAGGCTAGGAAGGGAGTGCAGCCTTGTTCGACGTTCCGACAGGCCCCTCGCGAGTCGGTGATTATGTATTTTGAATTGGAATGTGAGGCCGCGAGAGCAATCGCGACCTCTTCTGCTTGTGTTGCACTGCGGGCTCTGAAAGTTAGGCCGTTAACTGTGTTGCTGTTGTGAACTACCGCGGCCGTGTACCATCCCCCGTGGTGAGGGCCGGAGGCGTCCACGTAGTATACACCTGTTTTGTTGCCATGGGCCGTACGCTCGATGGAGTGCCTTCGCACGGGCTCTGCGGCGCTCCTCATGGTGGGACGGGTGCATATTCCTCGGCAGCAGCCTGATGAGGAGCTCTCGGTGAAGGGATCGTGGTATGTCGAGGCGGGTTGGGTCGTTGGCCGGTATTTTGAGTCCGAGGGTGTCCAGGATATACCGACCTGTGGAGGTTTGTGTGAGCCTGATGTATTGGGCATGTCGGTGGGCCTCCACCAGTTCCCCGATCGTATTGTGGAGGCCCAGGCCTAGTAATCTGTCTGTGGGTGTGTTGAGGGGAAGGTGAAGTGCTACCTTGAATGCCTTGCGAATAAAAGCATCCAAAGCGTTTAAGATATGTTTGGATAGTTGTAAGTATGGGGTAGTGTACAGCACACGGCTGAGGACAAAGAGAGAGAGAGAGAAAACTTTTATTTAAAAAGAGGAAGGTTGCTCGAGCAACTTGGGTGGCACCCCTAGTCCAAGGCGCCACTGGTTTTAGCTGACTGACGGACTTGCTGAACCAACCTAAGTTGCTGATCCAGGGTCTCGCTGGTCAGGGCCACCTCCCACTGCTCATATGTCGGGTTGGATACAGTTAAGTGTTTTGGTTTCGTTGTACATTCCCACGATATGTGGTAGAGCGTAGGGCAAGCTCCACACCAAGGGCATGTATTCTGATATTGAGTGGGGCTAATCTTGTGTAGGATGAACAAGTTAGGGAAACTGTTGGTCTGAATTTTCCTCCAGTCTATGGCTGCGGAGGAGTCTAGTTTTATGTGAGGGGGTGGGTATTTTCTGCGCTCGAGCCGATTATGTGCTAATCTGACACCATAGGTGCTAGGCATGGGCGCGGGGTAGGGATGAGGATCCGCCCGGTGGGTTAAATCTCGGGCTAGATCGTTGGCTACCTCATTTCCAGCTAGTCCTTCGTGACCAGGTGTCCATGTTAGTCTGTGTGTTAGGCTGAGATTGCCAAGTAGCTGTGTTGCTCTTGAGGGAAGCCTGCCATTAAGAAAGTCTCGGCAGGCTTGTTGGGAGTCTGTTATAACGTGGGGGGACTCTCCTCTTTGGTATTTATGTTTGATGGCGATAGCTATTGCCAGAGCCTCTGCAGAGGAGGGGTTTTCTGCATATATAGAAGCTTGCAGAGCCGGTTTTAGTTGGTGGTCAATCGCAGCGACTAAGAACTTTCCCGGCGTGGGGTCGGCCCCAATGTCTACGTAAACGGCTTTACGGTCGCTTTCTAGGTGTTTCTGAAGTGCCTTTGCTCGCGCTTGTCGTCTGCCTTGCTGATGAGCATGATGCATGTGACGTGGGATTGGACTAACGGTGATCTTTTCTCGGGTTTGGAGTGGAAGAGAGGTTTTACTCCCTCTTGTCTCCAACCCCGGCCATGTCCCTAATTTAGTCAGGATCGTCCTTCCCGCATTGGTTTTTAGAAGGCGTTCTTTTTGGCTTTCCAAGAGGGCTTCTTGGAGCTCGGTAAAAGTGTTGTGCAGACCAAGCTCTAGGAGTCGTTCTGTAGAAGTGGCTATTGGAAGATTGAGGGCAGTTTTGTAAGCCCCTCTTATGATTGTATCGATAGCTCTGGTTTCCACAGTGCCCAGTTTTTGGTAAGGGAGGCCGTATGTTATCCTGCTCAGAACTAGGGCCTGGACGAGTCTAAGGGTGTCCTCTTCTCTCATACCTTGCGGTGCCAGGTAATGCGGCGGATCATTCTTGAGATTTGATTAACTGTTGTTTTGATGGCTCTGAGGGCTCTGGCTGAGGACAAAGGCATGAATGAGGGGACATAGGTCGCGCTCCTTCATGCCTCTATGACGTCCCGAAAGCCTGCGGATGAGGTGCGATATCGCGCCTACAACCTGCTTGAGTTTCTTGAGGGTGGTGGTGTTTTTGCCATCGTTCTGGATGTGCAGGCCCAATACACGGAGGGTTCCAACCTCAGGTACCGGGTCACCATTCAGTTCAATGGCAATGAGGGAGCGGGGGCAGCGGTGGTTCTTAGGCCGGATGAGGAAGAGTTCGGGCTTCTCTGGGGAGCATGACAGTCCGATGGTCCGTGCGTAATTTTGGGTGAGGGTGGCTGCTTCCTCTAAGGTGCTCTCTATGTCTCCGTCACTGCCGTGAGTGGTCCACAGGGTGATATCGTCGGCATAAAGAGTGTGCTTCAGGTGGGGAATAGTGGCCAATTTTCGGGCGAGGGGGATGAGGGTAATGTTAAAGAGAAAACGGAGAAAGGACGGACCCTTGAGGGGTGCCGATACTCTGAAGAGTGTAGGAGGGGGAAGACAGAGGGCCGAAGTGTATCTCAGCTGTGCGGTCGGTGAGGAATGCTTGAATGTAGGCATACGTGCCCGCACCCACATTCAAGGGGGATAGAGCAGTCATGATCGCCTGATGTTCAATGCGATCAAAAGCTTTGGAGAGATCCAAAGCTAAGACTGCCTTGGTGTGATCCGGAAGAAGCGGGTCGAAAATGTCGTGTGAGAGTTGCAGCATGACGTCCTGTGCGGATAGATGGGGGCGAAATCCTACCATGCTATGCGGGTAAAGATTGTTGTCCGCCATGTGACTCGTGTCTCGCTAACACACATGCTCTAGAAGCTTCCCGAGGCATGAGGTTAGCGAAATCGGGCGAAGGTTTTGAAGTGTAAGTGGTTTGTTGGGTTTAGGCATGAATATTACCTTCGCGTGGCGCCAGGACTGCGGGAGGTTACCCTCCCTCCAGCACTGGTTGAAGTATTTCGTAATGTGGGTGATCGATTGGTCATCCAGATTACGGAGCATGGTGTTTGTGATTTGTTCTGCACCAGGTGCGGAGTTGGCGCGGAGAGTCAGGAGGGCTGCTCTGACTTCCGTCTGCGTGATGTCGGTGCCGAGTGTTGGATTTGCTTGTCATGTGTAGTGCGGTAGACGTATGGGGCCGCCTGGAGATGTGTACATGGTTTGAAGTGTGTCTAGAAGGGTGTCGGGATCGTCATTGTGTTCATGTGTGAGGCGTGTGACGTGGTGCTGTGCTGCTTATTTGGTGCGCGTGGAGTCAATGATGTGTCTGAGGAGTTGCCATGCGCGTTTGCTGGACAGGTTTCCGGCGATGCCGTCACATATCTGTCCCCAGTTGGATCGGCAGAGCTCCTCAGAGTGCTGTTGGATTTGTGTCTGCAGCGCGGCCAGCCGCTTCTTAAGCGTTCTGTTGTGTTTGTTGCCTTTCCAGCGTTCTAGGATGCTGTGATAAGCCTCCCAGAGGTGGGGTAGGCGTGTGTCAAGGGTAGGTGTTTCGGTTGTACTTTTGAATGTCTCGCGTGTTGTGGTGAACGTCATGCTTGAGTGACTGCACCCATTCGTCGATGTCTGCGATGGGAATGTCTGGGAGGGCGGTGCGTGCAGCGCGAAATGCATCCCAGTTAATGAGTTTGTGCATTGTATTTGCGTGACGGGGTGGTTTGTACGGGACAGTGATTTGTATAATGTAATGATCACTGCCCAGTGTATGTTGTGTTCCGCTCCAGGTAACGCCGCGGATACAGCGGCTCAGCGTCAGGTCAGGACTCGTGTCCATGCTGACACTGTTGCCGATCAGCGTAGGCGTCTGAAACGTGTTGTGCACAGTGAGTTGGAGGTTCTGCAAGAGCAGCCAGAGCCTGCGACCTCGATGTGTCGTGGTTGTGTATCCCCAATCAATATGCTGACTGTTGAAGTCCCCACCGAGGAGTAGGGGATGTTTCCCTGCTAGATGGTGTAGCTTTCGCAGAAGTGATTCTAGCGGGGCGATCGGCTGGGACGGGGGGTGGTATATGTTTGCTATAAATATAGAAGGAAGTGAATGTGTGTGATGTATAAGTTCTGTGATCAGGCAGGGCGTCTCAGACGGGATGTGATGAGTTTTGTAGGTGAGGCTGCGGTGGATGAGTGTGGGCGCCCTGGGTGTGTTAGTGGTATCCGAGTGTGTAGATGTGTAGCAGGGGAGGGTTGCCCGGTGTGCAGTCTCCTGTAGAAGTAGTATGTTGGGCGTGGTTGTAATGGTGGGAAGGAGAAGTTGCAGAGGCGCGCGCTTTGCCCGGAAGCCGCGGCAGTTCCAAGTTAAAATGGGTAGATAATTAGTGTCCCCCCCCCCCGAGATATTGGATGGTGGGGGGATTGAGGATGGAAGTAAGACGGGTGTCAATTGGTATGTGTGGCTCAGGATAGGTGGTTAGTGCTTGCGGAGTAAGGATGGGGGGAGTGGAGGGGGTTTGAAGTTGGGTGAAGCGATGGTTAAGATTATGTTCCAAGAGCTCAATCATCTTGGGAAGCATAGCGTCCATGCGCTGCTCAAGTTTTTCGGTGAGGGTGGCGGCAAGGTGATTGAATCTGGCCTCGAGGCGTGCGTCTAGCTCTTTTAGTCTGTGGTCAAATTTGGCTTCGAGTGCTGCTAATTTAGCGTATATTTCTAAGGGCACGGGAGGGGGTGTGGCGTCTGTGGTGCGTTGTTTCTTTGCGGTAGGGGTGCTCGAAGTGTCTGTGGATGATGTGGTCGAGTTAATGACAGCGGGTGCTGGTTTAGGGGGGATGGAGGATGCGGGGGTGCTTAGGAGGGAGGAAAGGCGGCTTACCTCTTCACGCAAGGTGCGGCGAAAGACTCAATTAGCAATTAGACTCAGCGAGTTCCACTCGGACAGCTGTAGCTATCTCGGACAGCTGTAGCTATCTCGGACAGCTGTAGCTATCGCGTCACTCCAGGTTTATCGAGAGCTAAACCAAGGCCAATTTTTATTGCGAAAGCAATAATTACAAGGAACTTTAGCGGCTAAAGTTGTGAAAGGAGAAAAACATGACTGCTGCATTCTGCGACGTGATCGTTCACTTCACATTCTGTTGGTGCATTAATTAACTGCCAATTAATAACGCTTAATCTTTGCCTTTAGCAGTGGAACGCGACAGCCTGTTGTAGCGCTGCCAGGGAGTCCACGGAACGCCACCACCTGTTCGGCGCGATGCGTTGCCCTTTGAACGCAACCCTTTTTGAGGAAAGGAAATGGCGCTGTAATTCTCTGTCGTTTCGGTGGACACCTAAACCGCACCGTACAGGAAGGGACGAAGTGGAGTGAAGAAAGAAAGAGAAAGAGGGCCGTAATGAAGTAAACGAATTAAAGGAAATTACGCAATAGCTGTGTCACATATCTCGGTGGACATCAGCCGAAAATTGTATTTGAGGAAAGGAAACTGCGCAGTAACTGTCTCTAATATATCAAAAGAACTGAGGATTGGGCGAGTTGGTATCTGTTTTCGCTTCGGCGAGCGCGCCTTCGGCCGCTTATCTTTTTTGAGCAGCGCCCGCTCCGGCGGACGCAGTTGTAGGTGCGACGCGTGTCTTTTCTTTCCTTTTTCTCTTTCCTCTGATCTTTTAACTCTCCTCTATCTGCACGTGGCAGCGGTGGTGGCTTGGCTCGAGCCAGTAGGCAGGCCCGTGCAATTTCCTTTTCATCCTTCACTCAGTCACAACAACAACACAACACGGGCGAGTTGGTGGATGGATGGAAAACTTTATTACGCAAGGGAGTTTGGACCATGCAAGGTCTTAGGACCACCGCACAGCCCTCATACATGGTCTGTTCTGAAAGTAGTAGGACTCATTTTTTTAAACAAAATTTATTGAAGAGAATAGTACAAACGATAACAATTTTTCAAGGTAGAACCCTTCGGCACATACACGCTGCTGCCAAGGAGTTTTACAGTTTTCGTACGCCTCCAGGAACACCTGGACCGGAATGCTGTTTAGCTCCCTCGTCACGGCCTGTTGAACCACCTCTACCGATCCGTGATGTTTCCCCTCGAGCGTCGATTTTATTCTCGGGAATAGAAAAAAGTCTGGCGGGGCCAAGTGGAGGCTGTAGGGGTGCTGAGGCAGCGTTGCCGCCTTGTGCTGGGCAAAAAATCGGGGTCCTCATTCACATGATGAAGAAGCTCCTACCAGTTTGCCGTTTCCTCCTCTGACAACACTCCCGTCACCAACTTCGCGCACGCTTTCCTCATGGATAAGTTTTCTGTCACGATCTCAAAAACTTGGGTTTGAGGAACGCTCAAGTCATCAGCAATCATTCTGAAACTCATTCTACGATCAATGTTAAGTAAATGTTTCCCTCGCTACACATTTTCGTTGGTCTTGCTGGTCGAATGGCGTCTCGAGCGGTCGTCTTCCTCCACTCTTTCCTTACCTTCTCGGAAAAGCTTGTGCCACTCAAAAAACACCTGATCTACCCATGGAAGCGTCACCGTAGGCCTCCTTAATCGTGTCGTGAGTCCCTTTGCCCGTTTTACCAAGATTTACTCAAAATTCGATCGCGTATCGCTGATCCAGTAAACGCTCGACGATTCTGCGTGACGAGACGTTTCGACAGGGGTTCACAGTACAAGCGACCTCCTCTCTTCAACGGCCTAGAGCCGACTGCCGATTTTCCCTAGCATTCCCAATATCCCCCTTCAACGATCCTGCACGCGCAGACCACCTCTCGTCGGCCCGTTAGCCCAGTAAAAACCAGTCCTTCTACTTTCAGAACAGACCCTGTATTACGCGCATGTGTCCACGCCACGTAGGGCCAAGTCACTGGCACCCCGGCTCACACAGCGAAGTTGCGCGTCCGGGTCCTGCGACGCAAGGAGGGCCTCCCATTCCTCCCACGTACCGATGGCGGGCTGTCCCTGCGGGGGAGGATCGACAGGGCAGCCGAAGAGGATGTGGTCCAGGGTGGCGTCCGATTCTCCGCAGAGAGTGCACTCGGGGGAAACATGGCGGAAGTAGGATAGAAGCTGAGGGGTAGGAAGAGTTCGGGTCTGCAGTCGCCTCCAGAGGATTTGTTGGGCGTGTTATAGGCGGGGATAGAGAGGGGATAGAGTCGACGGGCAAGGCGTGCTTGTTGAGTCAGTTCTGGTGATCCATCGTTTTATGCGAAGCATATTGCTAGAGCTACCACTCACGCCGTCGCCGTGGGACCCCCACGTGACACCGTGACGTCACACCACGTGACACCGTGACATCGCACCACGTGACACCGTGACGTCACACCACATGAAACCTTGACGTCACACCACGTGACATCGGATGAGAGAGCCGGCCTCCACCTCGCGCCGTCGCCGCGGGACCCCTAGCCGTCACACCACGTGACACCGTGACGTCACACCACGTGACATCGGATGAGAGAGCCGGCCTCCACCTTGCGCCGTCGCCGTGGGACCCCTAGCCGTCACGCCACGTGACACCGTGACGTCACGCCACGTGACATCGGAAGAGAGAGCCGGCCTCCACCTCGCGCCGTCGCCGTACCCTTATAAAAATGGTCTATAGACTTTCTATAGACTTTTTATAGACTCTATAGACATCCTATAGACCTTTACTTTTGTCTATAGACAGTCTATAGAAAATCTATAGACTAAAGTCTATAGCTGTCTCAATATCCTTTTGTCTATAGACTGTCTATAGACTCTCTATAGACTAAAGTCTATAGCAGCCTCAATTTCTTTTAGTCTATAGACGGTCTATAGATTCTCTATAGACTTAAGTCTATAAATATTTCAATTTCCTTTTGTCTATAGACGGTCTATAGACTATCTATAGACGAAGGTCTATAGCTGTCTCAATTTCCTTTCGTCTATAGACGGTCTATAGACTATCTATAGACGAAGGTCTATAGCTCTCTCAATTTCCTTTCGTCTATAGACAGTCTATAGACTCCCAATAGACTTAGGTCTATAACTACCTCAATTTCCTTTCGTCTATAGGCGGTCTATAGACTCCCTATAGACTTAGGTCTATAACTACCTCAATTTCTTTTCGTCTATAGACAGTCTATAGACTCGCTATAGCCTAAGGTCTATAGCCGCCTCAATTTCCTTTTGTCTATAGACTCTCTATAGACTAAAGTCTATAATTGCTTAAATTTCCTTTCGTCTATAGACAGTCTATAGACTCGATATAGACTAAGGTCTATAGCTGCCACAATTTCCTTTTGTCTATAGACGGTCTATAGACTCTCTATAGACCAAGGTCTATAGTTGCCTCAATGTCTTTTTGTCTATAGACGTTCTATAGACTAAAGTCTATAGCTGGCTCAATTTTCTTCCGTCTATAGATCGTCTATAGACTGTCTATTGACTAAGGTCTATAGCCTCAATTTGCTTTCGTCTGTAGACGGTCTATAGACTCTCTATAGACTACGGTCTGTAGCTGCTTCAATTTCCTTTCGTCTATAGACGGTCTATACACTCTCTATAGACTACAGTCTACAACTACCTCAATTTCCTTTCGTCTATGCGCTGTACACTATAGATAGTCTGCTGTCTATAGACCAGTCTATAACAATCCTAATTTTATCTAACAATGTTCGATACACTGACTTTCGCCTAAGTATAGAACAATGTCAATTTTTTTTGCACTGCATGCTGCGGGGACCTGCATCTGGTGATCGCAACTATGTCGGGAGTCCTCCACCTCCTTCGCTATTACGGAAATTAAAAAAGTATTGCGTGAGGACATTACAACACCCTCCTGTATATTTTCAGGACCCTCGACAAGCTCCTTTTCGTTATCTCGTGACGTATATTGTCAATACAATTAAATATTTAATGCTAACAAGTAAGCCGCGGAAAGGCAGCCGTTCCTGAAGTAAGGGCGCCGAAAACTGTTTTACATCAATGAATACGCTGTCCCTTAGAGTAATCGCTCAACACAATTCCATTCCATCTTTCGATCGTTACTGTCCAACGCGCTGAAATCAGAAACATTTCATCAACGCTTCTACATTTCTCTTTAAAATGTCCTGAAAATAAAGGGGGAAAGACGGGTGTGAGAATTCAAGGAAGCGCCCATCCCTTAGAAACACCTCAGAATAGTCCTCTGTGCGATTAACATCTCCCATTTATACCTTTGCAGTTGTATTCACGTGAATAAGTGCACCGACGCAACAATCACAAAGCCAGTATTTTTTCGTTCCTACCCTTGCACCTGTTGCTTCGGAGCCGATGACACGCTGATGTCGAGCATATCAGTTTTCTAAACACGAACACACGAAAGAAAGACGTTATGCTATGCAACATTATAATTATTATTTGAGAATTGTACCACATACTATTCGGTGGGAGATGCGGCGCGTATACGGTCAAGCAGTTAGATTTCGGTTCTGTTTTCACGAAAACAATAAGGTTTTTAGAGGGTATGCGAAGAATTTACGCTTATAAACCAGTTGCCTTCTGTGGTCTTCGATATCAGATCAAGCTGCACACGGCAAGAGTGCGAGCGATAAAGATACGACCGTGAAATGGGTTTCTGTTTCACGTTTTACCGTTTTACCGCGAGACGGTGGAAAATCATTCGGGCTGCAAACAACCCTGTGCGTGGCTGCATCGGTGGCGTCGGCGTTTTGTTCGTGGATTACGTTTTCTTCAAAATCCAGCTTCATCGTCCGCTTACGGTAAGTCTATACGTTTATATTTTATTCATTTGGTCTCCTAAACCACTCTAAGCAGAGTTGTGTGTGCAGAACAGATTATGTGCGCAGTGACAAACGTTCTATCTTCGTTTCTAAGGCGGAAGCCATCGGGTTCTCGACTAATGCCGCTTATCTCTGTGCCGCTGTCTTTACTAACGCGCGGAAAGGCAGTCTGTGCGATGCCCTTGATGATAAGCCGCTCCTCGCGAGCTGTCTGCTAGAGTTTTCGGGTTTCAAGGTAGATGCGCGGCCAGAAATGTCGTTTAGCCTGTGAATGACGGCCGAAATGGAACTGTGCGTTAGTTAGCGCCGTGTGAGCTCAATTTACTTTGCACCTCCGAAAAAGTACTCTCGGAGTATACACTCTCGTTCTGTGGTGGATTACGTTTATTTTCTAATCTTTGTGTTATCGCCTGTCTGGACCTTGGAGTGCGGTTCTTTTTGAGGTGTGCATTTCCTTGCCACGTATGGACGCTCGCTCGGTGCGCGTCGTGGACGCCGACGTTTCAGCAAAGGTGTCTTGTAACGCTACAGACTGGAGCGCGAGACGCTTGTCAAAGTTGTAGTCAAGCGGCGCTGGAGGAATGCTTATAGTGTGATGGTATAAAATTCATTGCCGGCGCGAATGGCCGGCGTGCTCAAACACCGCGAAGAACCCACGAGCTCCATCCCGTCTCCCCTTCGTTGCACACGTACGGATTCCTCCATGTCTGTCATCAGAGCCGTTGGCCGCCCCCGCTGGCCTGCGGGCACTTCATTTTGAAAGCTGGGTAAAGGTCGGCTCGACAAGAGGTGGCTTACATTTCGTTCCGAGTGGTTCGTTCATGAATCCCGCTCACGCGTGCTCAGATTTCTCTAATACCATTGCGCGCGAGAGGCAAAGTATGTGTTTCTGATTTCAGACTGCTAAGTTACGAAAGCGCCGATGTAATTCGCCGCTTATTTGCGCCTAAAATTAAATTAAGCTCTCGTGTTATTATAGCTGCGCCTGTTTAAAGCGTTAATTGTTTCATTTAAATACTTCCTACTTTGAGCGCGT
This sequence comes from Amblyomma mixtum, assembly GCF_055824585.1. Classification (NCBI taxonomy): domain Eukaryota; kingdom Metazoa; phylum Arthropoda; class Arachnida; order Ixodida; family Ixodidae; genus Amblyomma; species Amblyomma mixtum. Next base: position 36,161,355 of record NC_143017.1, on the reverse strand, counting down.
TCAATGCTTTCGTTGATTTTTCTAGCAGCGTTGGGTTAGGCTACCTCCATGCAAGAAACACTCCTCTTTACTGAGCTGTTGGGGCTGCACTTGAAGGAAAAACTAAGTGAATTTCAGGCGGTATTTTATCGTGACAGTAATTTGTTGTCTCAAACTCGGGACTGCTTTTGAAACGGCGCAGCTGCAGCCTCTGTGTGCTGTATGAGTTTTGTGAGCGCGGCATGGAAGCGCTGCAACCCGCTTGTTTCTAAGATCGCGCGCAGATGTATGAGTATGCTGTTCCATCTTTGTGCTTCAAGTTATAGGCGCAAATCTGTGAACTGGTTGCTTCTGCCTGCCTGGTTTTGTATAGCTTGTGCCCGTTTGTGTATCGGCTTACGTACACCCGGCCAAATCTTTAACTGGCTCTGGTGTTGCATCGATAAATGAACCTTGTAAAAAAGGTGCCTTTTGGCTGCACTGCTGGAATATTCATGTTGTAATTTGACACGTGAGATGGGATTTCATAGTTTCTTTTTGTTAAGATAGCGTTTGAGTGGAGTACTTGCGTGTTTCGATCAAAGTTATCAGAAATGTTCATCGTCTGCTGCTACGAACAGCCGAAACAAGCGGAATACGCAGCAATGGTTCTGGTGGCTCTGGTGGCGCATTTGCACTTACTCTGGGTAAACGACTTGTCCGCCATGAATGGAGTGGTAGTTTACCCAGAGGATGAGGCCGTATGGACCAGATTCATTGCTGCGTCTGCCGCTTGTTTCAGCTGTTCGTAGTGGCAGACGAATATTTCTGATAACGTTGATCTAATCACGCAAGTACTGCACTCAAACATTATATGAACAAAAAGGAACCATGAAATGACATTTCACTCGTCAAATTACAGCATGAATATGCCAGCAGTGTAGCTAAAAGGCACCTTTTTTACAAGGTGCATTTAGCGATGCAACACCAGAGCCAGTTAAAAATTTGGCCGGGTATACCAGGCTTCAAGCAGGGTATTTTGAAGTGCTTCTTCTATAGCGGTTATAAGAATAAATGCTGCAATATTCTCCTTTTTGGATCCCTGTGTAAGGTGCACTGAATCTGTATTTTATGGAGGTGGCATTCTTAAACACTCCTTGCGAGTCAATGCAGATATGTGGCACAATTGTTCGAAGTCTTCTGTTACAAATAATGTAAAAGGATTTATTGCCATACACAAATCAGCATCAGTACTGGATTCAGAGTAGAGTGCTCCAGGGATTATGGGTCTTTGTTACAATGTTTTATGAAGACACTTATAATCTGTCGTGTATTTACTGAAATTATTGTGCCGGCGTGATAGCTCAGTGGCTATCATGTTCGTCTCGCGACCTGAAAGATGCACGTTCGATTCGGGCTTAGGCGGTCGCATTTTAATAGAGGCAAAATGCTAAAGGCCTGTGTACTCTGCACAGTTGGCTGAAACTATTCCGCAGCCTTTCACGCAGCCTGTCAACTTGGGTCTTTGAACCCCATAAAACCAAACCAAAAGATCAAGATTGCCTTTCTAGAATGGCATAGCCAGGATATGCCTTGCATTGTAAAGCACATGTGTAGAGATGGAATGGGAATTTTTTTTTCAGTTCCTCTGTTATTTTTTTCCTTTGTGCTGTACAGGTGAACATGCCCGGATGATTGACTGCAGACAACAGGCCGCAAGATTGCTTCTGAGGAAACTAGCCGGACTGTTACTTTCAACATTTATGTTATTGTGGTGCATTCTTATGGTCCATGTATTGCATATTCTCAGCCTGGATAGCTTGGAAATAAAACTAAATTTGTAAGTATATTGATTGTGTCATTTGTGAACTCTGTCTGGTGACTTTTTTCAACGGTTGTAGACTGTCTATAGGCAGTTTATAGATAATGGTCTACTAATAGTTTAGTAGACAGAGATCTATAGACTGTCTATAGACAATGGTCTATAGCACTGCCAGGCCACACACTTATGGAATGTCTATAGACAGTCTGTAGACATATGTCTACTGGACCAGTAGACTTTTGTCTGTAGACTGTCTATAGACCGTAATCTACAGGAAGTCTCTGGCCATAAGTCTATAGGTCGTCTATAGTCCGTCTATAGACAAGTGTCTATAGATGGTCTATAGACAACTCTATAGGAAATGTATGACCATAAGTCTGTAGATCGTCTATAGACTGTCTATAGACATGTGTCTATAGACTTCCTATAGACCTATAGACTTTCAGTAGACATTTGTCTATAGACTGTCTATAGACAAAAGTCTACTAAAAGTGTATGGCCATAAATCTATAGACTGTCTATAGACCAGTCTAAAGGATTTGTCTATAGACAGTCTATGGACTTCATAGACTAAAGTCTATAGACAGTCTATGGACTTTCTATAGAAATTTTTATAAGGGTAGGACCCCTAGCCGTCACGCCACGTGACGCCGTGACGTCACACCACGTGACATTATGGGGTCATATTGGAGTATATAAGAGGAGGCGGTCGCTTCTCTATCTGTAGAGGGGGAAGGAGTATCTGTTCTCGCTTCGGCGAGCGCGGCTTCGGCCGCTATTTTTTTATGAGCAGCGTCCGTTCCGGCGGACGCAGTTGTTGCTGCGACGCGCGTCTTTTCTTTCCTTTTTCTCTTTCCTCTGATCTTTGAACTCTCCTCTATCTGCACGTGGCAGCGCTGGTGGCTTGGCTCGAGCCAGTAGCAGGCCCGTGCAATTTCCTCTTCATCCTTCTCTCAGTCACAACAACAACAACAACATCTATCTGTAGAGGAGTATCTGTTCTCGCTTCGGCGAGCGCGGCTTCGGCCGCTTCTTTTTGAGCAGCGTCCGCTCCGGTGGACGCAGTTGTTGCTGCGACGCGCGTCTTTTCTTTCCTTTTTCTCTTTCCTCTGATCTTTTAGCTCTCCTCTATCTGCACGTGGCAGCGGTGGTGGCTTGGCTCGTGCCAGTAGCAGGCCCGTGCAATTTCCTTTTCATCCTCCTCTCAGTCACAACAACAACAACTATCTGTAGTATCTGTTCTCGCTTCGGCGAGCGCGGCTTCGGCCGCTTATCTGTTTTAAGCATGAAATGCTTTTAGCCCCTGTTGTCGGCAGTATGGTGACGTCACGCCGAGACCAAGAGCCATCATCCGGGCACTGAAATCCACTCATCCGGGCATTGAAATCCACTCATCCGGGCATTGAAATCCACTCATCCGGGCATTGAAATCCACTCATACGGGCACTGAATTCCACTCATCCGGGCATTGAAATCCACTCAACCGGGCACTGAAATCCACTCATCCGGGCACTGAATTCCAGTCATCCGGGCACCGTACGAGACTTAACGAGATTTAACGAGACTCTCTAAGCCCTCCTACGCGACCGGCATGCAAGCGCCGGTTGGTCTCCAAACGAGACAAAAAACTGCTGCCAGTGCCTTCTCAATGTTTATCAAGATATCAGTGGAGCTGTGGGTTTGATAATGTACGGAATTATAATTTCCGATTTCTAATAACGCGTGCAGAAAGCACATAAGTGCCACGTTACACTTCGTTCTCATACGTGATCTCTTAGGGGCTTCGCGCATCGAAGCAAAGCCGCGCAGGCGCACAGGGGCCCGGGGGAGAAGCGCTGCGTTCAAAGGGCAAGGCATCGCGCCGAACCAAAGGCGCTGGCCGAACGGGTGGTGGCGTTCCTCCCTTCTTTACGGTGCGGTTCGGGTGTCCACCGAGATGGCAGAGAATTACTGCGCCATTTCCTTTCCTCAAAAAACCTTGCGTTTAAATGGCAAGGCATCGCGCTGAACGGGTGGTGGCGTTCCTCCCTTCCTGTACGGTGCGGTTCGGGTGTCCACCGAGATGACATTAGGCCCGTAAACATTTCATGCTTACTCTACTCTCGTTTACGGGAGAGGCAGAGATTTTTTGACCAGCGTCCGCTCCGGCGGACGCAGTTGTTGCTGCGACGCGCGTCTTTCCTTTCCTTTCTCTCCTTCCTCTGATCTTTTAACTCTCCTCTATATGCACGTGGCAGCGGTGGTGGCTTGGCTCGAGCCAGTAGCAGGCCCGTGCAATTTCCTTTTCATCCTTCTCTCAGTCACAACAACAACAACTCTCTATCTGTATAAGACAGGCGGTCGCTTCTCTATCTGTCCTGCTCGCTTCGGTGAGCGCGGCTTCGGCCGCTTATCTGTTTTTTGAGCAGCGTCCGCTCCGGCGGACGCAGTTGTTGCTGCGACGCGCGTCTTTTCTTTCCTTTTTCTCTTTCCTCTGATCTCTTACCTCTTCTCTATCTGCACGTGGCAGCGGTGGTGGCTTCGCTCGAGCCAGTAGCAGGCCCGTGCAATTTCCTTTTCTTACTTCTCTCAGTCACAACAACAACAACAACTCTATCTGTCCTCGCTTCGGCGAGCGCGGCTTCGGCCGCTTATCCGATTTTTTCAGCAGCGTCCGCTCCGGCGGACGCAGTTGTTGCTGCGACGCGCGTCTTTTCATGCCTTTTTCTCTTTCCTCTGATCTCTTACCTCTCCTCTATCTGCACGTGGCAGCGGTGGTGGCTTGGCTAGAGCCAGTAGCAGGGCCGTGCAATTTTACTTTTCATCCTTCTCTCAGTCACAACAACAACAACAATCTGTTCTCGTTTCGGCGAGCGCGGCTTCGGCCGCTTATCTGTTTTTTGAGCAGCGTCCGCTCCGGCGGACGCAGTTGTTGCTGCGAAGCGCGTCTTTCCTTTCCTCTCTCTCCTTCCTCTGATCTTTTAACTCTCCTCTATCTGCACGTGGCAGCGGTGGTGGCTTGGCTCGAGCCAGTAGCAGGCCCGTGCAATTTCCTTTTTATCCTTCTCTCAGTCACAACAACAACAACAACAACAACGCTTCGGCGAGCGTGGCTTCGGCCGCTTATCTGTTTTTTGAGCAGCGTCCGCTCCGGCGGCCGCAGTAGTTGCTGGGACGCGCGTCTTTCCTTTCCTCTCTCTCCTTCCTGTGATCTTTTAACTCACCTCTATCTGCACGTGGCAGCGGTGGTGGCTTGGCTCGAGCCAGTAGCAGGCCCGTGCAATTTCTTTTTCATCCTTCTCTCAGTCACAACAACAACAACGGTGAGCGCGGCTTCGGCCGGTTATCTGATTTTTTCAGCAGCGTCCGCTCCGGCGGACGCAGTTGTTGCTGCGACGCGCGTCTTTTCTTTCCTTATTCTCTTTCCTCTGCTCTTTTAACTCTCCTCTATCTGCACGTGGCAGCGGTGGTGGCTTGGCTCGAGCCAGTAGCAGGCCCGTGCAATTTCCTCTTAATCCTTCTCTCAGTCACAACAACAACACTTAGAGTATCTGTCCTCGCTTCGGCGAGCGCGGCTTCGGCCGCTTATCTGTTTTTCGAGCAGCGTCCGCTCCGGCGGACGCAGTTGTTGCTGCGACGCGCGTCTTTTCTTTCCTTATTCTCTTTCCTCTGCTCTTTTAACTCTCCTCTATATGCACGTGGCAGCGGTGGTGGCTTGGCTCGAGCCAGTAGCAGGCCCGTGCAAATTCCTTTTCATCCTTCTCTCAGTCACAACAACAACTCCCCCTCGGTACATACACGATGCCTCCGAAGAAGGATGCAGTCGAGCGGTGGAATCAAAATCACAGCTTTACATATCACAAGAGTGTATTCATTGGTTTGCAAAAAATAAACGATGATGAATGACCTTCTGGTGTTGTCGTGGATTAATCTAGCTACAACATAACCAAGGTAAACCAAGCTAAGCCCTGATATGCTTCGCATTCCCAATGCTTAGCCAAGCTGAGCCTCAGCAATTTTTTTGCCTATATCTGTGTAAATGTATAATTGACTGCCTACGTATGAATAAAATTCAGTTGTAAGTTCAGCGCTGTCAGTATGTTTCACCTTGTCCTCTGTCCGTGTTCTTAAGCGCTGGTTTTTTTTACGATGTCTCATATTTCGGTGGACACTCGTCAAAATTCGCGCGCAGTGACGTCTCGACCATTATGACCAATCTTAAATGCGGACAAATTTGCTAACACGTCTTGGTCACGACAGTATGAGCCATTAAAGGCTTTCGCCTTAATACTATGCTCATGAACGTCCTTTTGCGTAGCGGTGGCTGGTAGCCACGTTTGACCTTTAGAATGACCTCTGACGCCATACCAAGGTGAGAGATGGGCTACCAAGGTGAGTTGTCACGCAGCGGCGGCCGGTAGCCACGCGTTAAATTTAGAATGACCTATGACGTCATGCCATACCTCATGACGTCATAGCGCGGCGTCATACTAGAGTGAAAGATGGGCTACCAAGTCTAGTCGTCGCGCAGCGGCGGCCCGTAGCCACGTGTGATATTTAGAATGACCTCTGACGTCATGTCATGCCTAGTGACGTCATAGCGTGATGTCATACCAGGGTGAGAGATGGGCTACCAGGTACCTACCCACACCTGCACAAACTACATAAGATTTCCCCTGCACATTAAACAGGCGAATGTCCGTGGTGTCAGGGAAAACCTACACTAGAGCATGTCACACGGACCTGCCCTAAGGCAGACTTGGAACCCAGAATAGACCACCCGAGTTTGATGCAGTGGGAGCGCTTGCTGGCCAACGAGGACGAGGAAGCGCAACGATTCCTTGTGCGCCGAGCCACGATGGCAGCAGTCAAGTGCGGCATCCAGGACCAAGGATCGACCACGGCGCCCAGTGACCCGTAAGGGTCAAGAACACTTGAAATTGATTAACAATAATGTTTTTTTCCATCCATCCATCCAGATGGGCTACCAGGTCGAGTCGTTGCTCAGCGGCGGCCGTTGTTGTTGTTGTTGTTGTGACTGAGAGAAGGATGAAAAGGAAATTGCACGGGCCTGCTACTGGCTCGAGCCAAGCCACCACCGCTGCCACGTGCAGATAGAGGTGAGGTAAGAGATCAGAGCAGAGAGAAAAAGGAAAAAAAAAGACACTCGTTGCAGCAACAACAGCGTCCGCCGGAGCGGAAGCCACGCGTGACCTTTAGACGCGTTCCTTCCGTTAGCGGCGTAAATTGGTTTTTGAGCAAAGGAAATGGCGCAGTATCTGTCTCACATATCTCGGCGGAGACCTGAACCGCGCCGTAAGGGAAGGGAGGAAGGTGGGTTGAAAGAAGAAAGATAAAGCGGTGGCGTAGTGAAGGTGGTGGTGGTTGTCCCTGCGTTTGCTTTCGCAACCTACCAGGCTTAACCAAAGCTAAGTCCCCGCCAGTTTTTTCTAAAGGTTTCGTTTTACTCTAATGCTTCATTTTCTGCGTGTACACATGGACCTCACTAAAAAAACCTCGCTGGTTTAGAAATTGTATGTCGCAAGTAACACAGAAAGAAGCAGAGTTGAATGCTTTCTAACAGTACGCATAAACTTTCTGATCCACTTCGTACACTTTCGCAGGTTTCTGAAAGGGACGTACATCGTCTGGGCATGCAGCATTTGGCTCCATCACAAGTCCATGGTGTTGTGCGCACTTGGTGAATTTATTATGGATTGACGCTATAAATGTTGAAGTTGGAGGTAGCACACGTTTGGTCGCTTCAGCTGACCGCCCGGAGCGGAGTTGTTCCGAACGCTCTGCTACTCATCCCTGTGAGGTGTGAAGTTTAAGTTTTTTTTATTGCGAAAGCAATACTGCTAGCACATTTCTGCCGTCGGTGGAGGTCGTTTCTTCGCTCACGTGACAGCGTGACGTCACAACCAGAGGACAGCAGGGGCCCCAACTCGTGGCCCGTATTACATCACACACATTCACTTCCTTCTATATTTATAGCAAACATATACCACCCCCCGTCCCTGCCGATGGCCCCGCTAGAATCACTTCTGCGAAAGCTACACCATCTAGCAGGGAAACATCCCCTACTCATCGGTGGGGACTTCAACAGTCAGCATACTGACTGGGGATACACAACCACGACACATCGAGGTCGCAGGCTCTGGCTGCTCCTGCAGAACCTCCAACTCACTGTGCACAACACGTTTCAGACGCCTACGCGGATCGGCAACAGTGTCAGCATGGACACCAGTCCGGACCTGACGCTGAGCCGCTGTATCCGCGGCGTTACCTGGAACAGAACACAACATACACTGGGCAGTGATCATTACATTAAACAAATCACTGTCCCATACAAACCACCCCGTCACGCAAATATGACACACGAACTCATTAACTGGGATGCCTTTCGCGCTGCACGCACTGCCCTCCCAGACACTCCCATCGCAGACATCGATGCATGGGTGCAATCACTCAAGCATGACGTTCACCACAACACACGACACATTGAAACTACAACCGAAACACCGACCCTTGACACACGCCTAGCCCACCTCTGGGAGGCTTATCACAGCATCCTGGAACGCTGGAAAGGCAACAAACACAACAGAACGCTTAAAAAGCGGCTGGCCGCGCTGCAGACACAAATCCAACAGCACTCTGAGGAGCTCTGTCGATCCAACTGGGGACAGATATGTGACGGCATCGCCGGAAACCTGTCCAGCAAACGAGCATGGCAACTCCTCCGACACCTCATTGACCCCACACGCACCAAATCAGCAGCACAGCACCACGTGACACGCCTCACACATGAACACATTGACGATCCCGACACCCTTCTAGACACACTTCAAACCATGTACACATCTCCAGGCGGCCCCATACCTCTACCGCACTACACAGGACAAGCAAATCCAACACTCGACACCGACATCACGGAGACGGAAGTCAGAGCGGCCCTCCTGACTTTCCGCGCCAACTCCGCACCTGGTGCAGACCAAATCACAAACTCCATGCTCCGTAATCTGGATGACCAATCGATCACCCACATTACGAAATACTTCAACCAGTGCTGGAGGGAGGGTAACCTCCCGCAGTCCTGGCGCCACGCGAAGGTAATATTTATACCAAAACCCAACAAACCACTCACCATTCAAAACCTTCGCCCGATTTCGCTAACCTCATGCCTCGGGAAGCTCCTCGAGCATGTTGTGTTAGCGAGACTCACAAGTCACATGGCGGACAACAATCTCTACCCGCATAGCATGGTGGGATTCCGCCCTCATCTATCCGCACAGGATGCCATGCTGCAACTCACACACGACCTTTTTGACCCGCTTCTTCCAGGTCACACCAAGGCAGTCTTAGCTTTGGATCTCTCCAAAGCTTTTGATCGCATTGAACATCAGGCGATCATGACTGCTCTATCCCCATTGAATGTGGGTGTGCGCACGTATGCCTACATTCAAGCATTCCTGACTGACCGCACGGCTGAGATACACTTCGGGCCTCTGTCTTCCACCTCCTACACACTTCAGAGTATCGGCACCCCTCAAGGGTCCGTCCTTTCCCCCTTTCTCTTTAACATAACCCTCATACCCCTCGCCCGGAAATTGGCAACTATTCCCCACCTCAAGCACACTCTTTATGCCGACGATATCACCCTGTGGACCACCCACGGCAGTGACGGCGACATAGAGAACACCTTACAGGAAGCAGCCACCCTCACCCGAAATTACGCACGGACCATCGGACTGTCTTGCTCCCCAGAGAAGTCCGAACTGCTCCTCATCCGGCCTAAGAACCACCGCTGTCCCCGCTCCCCCATTGCCATTGAATTGAATGGTTACCCGGTACCTGAGGTTGGCACCCTCCGTGTATTGGGCTTGCACATCCAGAACGATGGCAAAAACACCACTACCCTCAAGAAACTCAAGCAGGTTGCAGGCGCGATATCGCACCTCATCCGCAGGGTTTCGGGACATCATAGAGGCATGAAGGAGCGCGACCTATGTCGCCTCATTCATGCCTTTGTCCTCAGCCGTGTACTGTACACTACCCCATACTTACAACTATCCAAACATGACATAAACGCTTTGGATGCTTTGATTCGCAAGGCATTCAAGGTAGCACTTCATCTTCCCCTCAACACACCCACAGACAGATTACTAGGCCTGGGCCTCCACAACACGATCGGGGAACTGGTGGAGGCCCACCGACAGGCCCAATACATCAGGCTCACAAAAACTTCCACAGGTCGGTATATCCTGGACTCCCTGGGAATCAAAATACCGGCCAACGACCCAACCCTTCTCGCCATCCCACGATCGCTTCACCGAGAGCTTCTCATCAGGCCGCTCCCGAGGAATATGCACCCGTCCCACCATGAGCAGCGCCGCAGAGCCCGTGCGAAGGCACTCCATCGAGCGTACGGCCCCCAGCCGGACGCCGTATGGGTGGACGCTGCCTGCACGGGTGATGAAGCGACAGCAGCTGCGGTGGACTCCTCTTCATCCACCCTCCTCACACTACCTCTCCCTCCAGATACGTCCCCAGAGGCTGCAGAGGAAGCCGCCATTGCACTTGCTATAACCCGCACGGAAGCCCGGTATATTTTAACTGACTCTAAAACTGCGATTCTAAATTTTGCTCGAGGCCGAGTTCATGTCCCTGCTTTTGGCATACTGGACTCGCCCGATGCACCCCCGCCCCGCCAAGTGGAGCTGATATGGGTGCCTGCGCACTCCGGGAATCCCGGAAACGAGGCCGCCAACCTTTTAGCCCGAGGTTCTTTAAACCGGGCTCAGGTGGCCTCGGATCGGGGATTCACGAAGGATCGCATGCACTCATTCAGTGAGCTGACCCAGGCATACAGAGCCTCTCGCCAGCTCTACCCCCCGCCCCACCCCTCCCTAGATAACAGACACGCAACACTCTGGCGCAGATTACAAACACATACTCTCCCCTCGCCCCTTACCCTAACCCACTATCATCCCTCCTTCCCCACTCCTGCTTGCGCCCTATGCCCAGAACCCTTCGCTTCTTCCCTCCACATCCTTTCGCTCTGCCCGGCGGACCCTCCCCCGCGGGACCTAGAGAACCTCAAGACCTGGGAGGACTGGGAGACCCTGCTGCATTCGGAGGACCCGGCCGTGCAGACCATCGCCACCGGCCGTGCTGCCAGTGTTATGGACCTCAGGAACATAAACACTTGAGTGCAGTGGGGTCGTGCGGGGACCCTGGGGCGTGCCCCGAATTCCTTTGTAAATAAAGTTTTCTCTCTCTCTCTCAAAAATCTGTCAAAAGTTATTGGCAGTGACGTAAAAATGACGAAACGATGTGACGTCAACGCCTGACGCAAAATTGACGCAACGAGGAATCAGCCAATTAAAGCAGAGCTGCGCCCCGAAGCATTTGCCTGCACGACGAGGGACCGTCCGCTAAGTTTTTGCTTAAAGAGTAAAGAAATGCACAGCGATAAAAAGAATTATTATTTTATTTTGCCAAAAAATGATGTTTAAAGCTAAAAAATATTAAGAAAAACAAGAAGCGCAAGAATTTAGGCTATTAAATTTCCTGGTGGGTAACTTTTGCTGCCGCGGGGGTGCGCAGACGGCGGTAAAACGTCAAGCCGCTTTGCACGTGAACAGCTGTTCCACGCCTTGATACTGTTTTCTTACGTGGCGACGAAAATCAAGGTACTGTGCGGTTGTTCTAAGTGCGCAAAAATCGACGAAGCCAACTTGTTAAGGTCTGTGTTGTTCGGCTCTTACGATCGATGAAAAAAGTGTCAAAGCGTGAAGCGTTGTATGTGATGTGTGGTCGTCTGTTTCTTTTTCCTCGACCGGTAAACAGAAGACGGCCACGAAGTGCGATTTGCAGGTGAAAATAAAGTTCTTTGCCAGCATAAGCATGTTTTATTTGTATGTAGCTGTGGCACAGAGGTGTCGTCGGCTGCCGAAGCTTGCATGAAAGCCGCCGGTCGCAAATAACCGCTGTGCACACAGCACCCGCCGCTGCACCGACAGCGCATTCGCACGCAAACCTCCAAATTCATCGCCGAGTTCGTCGCAGAGCCACACCGCAGTCTGCCTCTCCAGTAGAAAAAGGCGTCGGAACAGCTCGTCCGGCAAGTCAAACGCGTCTTCGTGCGCCCTCCTTCGCCGTTGCTCGCGTCGCCGTAGCCGCCTCAGCCACATACGACGCCGCTGCCGCCGCCGACATTTTCTGTCAAAAACGGAACGGTCCAATTTTGACCGCCTCGAAGCCGTCAAAAAAAATCGTCAAAATGCGCCTGCATAATTAGGCGTGCAACGTCATCACTTCTGTCATGTCCGTGACGTAAACGTCAGCCACCCATGACGCAAGAAAGCAACATGGCCGCCGGCCACAGCCGACCAATAGGAGCGCGACTACGGCGGGGCTTTTTGACGAGTTTTTGACGCGTTTTTGACAAGTTTTTGATTTGACAGTTCCGTAATACGGCCCCTGTTCGGCCGTAGTCGTTCCTTCGCTCGGCGCTGCAGCTACCACGTGACGGCCTCCTCGGCCCTCCGTGTGAGGGTGCTCGCTAGGAGAGGATAAACGGGGCGCTGCAGGCGCGCTCCGCTGACATGTCTGAGGAGTTGTACAAGGCGTCGCTGGAGCGACGTGCTGCGCACAAACGCCGGCGAAGTCCCGAGGCGTGTTGGCCGAGGAGACAGATGAAGAAAGGCAAGAGCGGTTAGCTAAGCAACGCGGCTATGCCGCAGAACGGCGAGCCCGGCGGCGTTCTACAAATTCTCTTTCTTTCAATCGCAACAACAAGGCGTCGCGCCGAACGGGTTGTGGCGTTCCTCCCTTCCTTTGCGGTGCGGTTAGGGTATCCACCGAGATGACAGAGAATTACTGCGCCATTTCCTTTCATCAAAAAACCGGTAGCCACGCGTGACCTGTAGACGCGGCGCACTGCGTTCCTTCAGTTGGAGGCGCTGCGCGCTTTCGCCACCTACCAGGCTTAACCAAAGCTAAGCCCCGCCAATTTTTATTTTATTTTTTGCGGAAAAGAAATCGCGCAGTGCAGTAATTGTCTGACATCTCAGGGCACACTCGAAAAGCGCCTAAAGAGAAGCGATGGGGAGGGAGTGAGAGAAAAAAAGGAAGAGGTGAAGGTAAATCATAGAGAGAGAGAAAACTTTATTACAACAGGAATTCGGGGCACGCCCCAGGGTCCCCGAACGACCCCACTCCCACGGCCGCTCGATCCCTCCTTGGGAGCGGCCTGCCGAAAGCGCCTCCCGGCCTGTGATGGCTTAAGTACCAGCTTGCGCCGCTGCGGCGGCCGTGGCGCTGGCTATCGGTGAAGGAGTAGAAGCGCTGGCGGCGCGGTGTGCGCATTTCTAACGGAATCGTTGCCTGCAGTTTTGTGGTGTATGCACTGCCCCTCGCGGTATGCACTGGGCCTCGGAGCCCTGTGAGTTAGGGCTCCGAAATTTAATAAAAATTACATTTCGATCTACTGGTTCTTTATTCTGTAGTATTCATAATGGTATAAAGTAGGGAACGGGGTTGCCGGGTACAATTTCACACCTTTGGAAACGCAAATAAAATGATCACGGTCGCGTACGCGGATCTTTGTCGATATCCGCGTGGTCGGTAAATTTCGCAGCACACAAAGCTATGCAGAACACGCAACTGAGATTGCCATAACGACTAATGACATTGTTTTGTCCACGCATGTTCAACTCATGCTCTTTGTTCACGGCAAAGACGCACTTATTACTTTTTTCGAAGAAAGTGCGCCCTCAGATAACTAGAAATTTTTTTTTACTCAGTATTGTTGATGTATATAAAAGACGGCGAGCAGTAACGATTTTTCGTACATTTCCGCTTATGCAGGACATAAATACATGTTGTAACGTGACGGCGAGCCGAAGACTGGACTACACGGCGAGTGGCCATGGCATGATTTAATGGTGCTGGGCCTTGCGCGAGCGCTCCTGTACTCACCACTGCTCGCTCTGTAGTCTTGTAGTTTGCGACAATATTGTGAATTATGTCAAGGAGGAGGGGCTAAAGGCGAACCATGTGTCTCCTCACGAGACATTCAGCACATCTGACAACAGCACAAGGATACTTCGTGTACCTTTGATACAGTAATAAATATACGCAGCATACAAAAATGAAAGCTAGAAACACTTTAATAAGACCACTCGTCCAACATGTGCTCTCTATAGACGCAAGACTTTTCGGGACAGAGGCTTCCGCGAAAGTTTCAGGATACTTTCCAGCGAGCTATTCACGTCTCCTGCCCAGTTGGCTAGGAGTGGCCTCAACAGCTTCTTAACAAAGATCTCACAAAGTTCTTCACAGTGTTGTGGGTATATGCAGTCTTTGCACCACATCACAGGGCAGTCCTTCAAGCGAGGAAGCACGGCATTGGAAAGAAGTTTGGAAATACGTGCACAACGACGAAGCTTTGCTGACGTAAGGGCCCTCTCGACGAACGTGCAGATGAGCTTGCACAGCCACACAGCTTCAGGGCGCGCATAACTCAGACCTCCTTGGTCAAGGCCGGACACGAACTTGTATGCTCCGTCACGTGAAGGCTTTCCTTTAAGCAGCAGCTTACACTCAGGGCATGTGACCTGGAAAAGTAGTCACGTGCGTAATTTACCGCCGCTTGGTTTCAAAATAAATATGCTTACCTTTCTTTCACAAACAAAGACAAGGTAGCCAGCCAAGTACGTGAGTGGCGCGAACTCAATTTCCGAAGGTACTTCGTCGTACTTCATGACGTGCTGAATTTTCCAAAGCACAGCCAGGGCATCTTCTGGAACTGCTGGATTTTTCACTTCGCAGGTGACGTTCGCACATCTCAGTGCCGCTTGGCACTCAGAGCTGGAAGGTGCATTTCCATGCCTGGCAGCCTCCAAGATGCCTACCTGCAAAATAACGTTTTCACCCGTTCGTGAAAAAAGTATTCAGTTTGATTACAATATCTGACTTGCCTTAAGCAACTTTTCCGCCGTGGAGACAGCTGTTCTGGCGTCTACTCGGTCGTTGCCACCGTTGAACTGGCGGAAGCAACTGAACAGGGACTCAACTGGGTCACTGTTAAAGGGCCGGGTGAGCACGTACTTGAAGCTAAAAAAAAAGGCAATTAAATGAGAACATCAAAGGCTAGTACTGCGCCAGTTTTTTTTTTTTCTTGAGCCATGGACTAAACGGCTACAATTAAATAAGCAAGTTTAGTGAAATTTATACTTGCCCGAGATCCGTCAGCAGATACTCGACCACAGCGACTGTTGATCTCGTCGTCATGACAGTGGCTTCATAAGTCTCCTTAGTGAGGAACTTCGCACGAGACTCCCCACTTCGGACTTTGATGTTTTCAAGGAAACTGATAAAGTCGACCTGAAGCCAGGTTAGCCGATCGTCATCTGCTTCGACGAATGGTGTTTGCCTTGACTTCCAAGTGGAGATGTCGTGAAGGTCGTACCACATACTTATTGCCTTCATAAATGCGATGGTCGATCCGCAGTCGCGGAATTCTGATGCTTTTTCGTGTGAGTGAGGATGCTCCTGAAGGTACTCCAAGGTGTTGATTACGACAGGTGAAAATATTAATGTTGCGCGGCATACCTTCATTTTTTCTAGATTGTTTGGCTGCACGTGAGCTCGGCTTAATAATCGCACCGGCTTGACCAACAACTGCTCCTGAATCTCATATAAAGTGTGGAGGAAAAAACCACCTCTAATGGGCTCTACACCATCAAACATCTCTCTTTCCAGCAGGTTGGTTCTCAGGTTCTTGATGAGATGATTGGGATCAAATGAGAGGAACAGAGGGTCACCTTCGCGTACTGGATGACGAACAACAGGTTGGAGTGTATTGTCCTCGGACATGTCGCGGAACATTGCGGTGTTGGTCTGGTGGTTGTCGGTGACAACACGAACAATGCGGATTCCTGCCTCTTCAACCGCCTTGATGACACTTAGCGTCATAGTGAGGAGCTGGTCATGCTTGAGGTTTCTTGTAAAAAAGTAACCGACCGGAATAACATAGGGTGTGGACAGCCCTCTTACGACAAAACAAAGGAGTCTAGTGGCCACTTCACTAGCACCTTTTCTAGCCTCGCACACAGTGTCAACCAGCCCAAATATTTTGTCTACCTGACGATCATAAATTACTTTCTGCTGGATCGACATTTCGTCAATGATGAGGCTGCAGTATGTTTCTTTTTCCGATTTCATACCTTCCCTCTCTACCTGCAGTCGTTCCTTGATGAGGCTCGTGACTCCGGTCTCTCCCGTAGACGACCCAACAAACTTCTGCAGCCTGCTTCGGCACGGCAGTTTCAGAAGCTTTCTTCCGCGCACCAAGTCGTATCCTTTAGAGGACGTTGCTTTCCATAATATACACTCTCTCAATGTTGGCTCGTCCCAAGCTGGTCTTGCTTTGTCAAAGTTCATGACCTGTTCCAAGACAAATTTAGCAGTCTTGTCACCGTCTGCTGCAGCCTTGGACATGTTCACTGCGGCCTGCACAGCTCGGTCATCTTCATAACGTTTCAATCGTTGGCGGACTTCGTCATAACTTTCTTGCAGCTTTTGCAGTCGCTCATTAAGTCTTCGGGTTTGCATTTCAAAGCGATGAGCTTTTCTTTTAGTCTCGTCGAAAAATCCTGTCAAATTGAATGACGTCTGACATTCTCCGTCTTTACACTCCTTTATCCGACATACCTCTACACCAATGCAATCGTCCGAAGAATGGCTTTCTGCTACAGCTGACTGGACTCTGAAACTTTCGCTTCCGCCGTGTTCAGTGCTGAAATCTGAGTGTGCTGATTTGTCTTCCGCATTCATTCCTCCCGATTTACCTTCTAAAGTGCCGGTCGTCTGAGATATGAGAACGTCAGGTTGCGCACGACGAAGCGTTCTCCGCTTCTTTGAAGTCACCGGCTGTTTATATGTGGGATAGAAGGGAAAATTCGTCGGAACCGCCGTCGGCCTGAGCAACTTGCGCTTCGTTCCTTGTCGATAATCCTCCTGATTATCGAGGACGGAGCACGTCGCATGGCGGTCCTTGTCGATAATCCTCCTGATTGAAATGCAGTGAGCGTACAACTGCTCTGGAGTTCGGTTGCCACTGGCTGCCCTTGTCACCACCTTGCCGCGAGATGTTGCGTAACCACTCCTCCCGAAGGTTTGCATTGGACGGTAGTTCATGGTAACAAAGTTCCGGGTTTCTTGCAGCATTTGATAGGCAGCGCGGCACACAACAGTTTTTAGGCATTATCGAAAACCCCTTAGAGGATCTGGCAAAAAACGTAGCTTACGCAATCGTCGTAGGAGCACGTGCAACAGAGCTTACCGAGGAGCATTCTTTCGCTCGACGAAAGCGTACGACAAGGCACCGCGTTTACGATTATTCGCCAGTGTTGTGCGCAGCTACACTCAGAAAAAGAGTTCACAATGCTTGTCTTCGACGCACGCTCCTGAGCGCAGTGAAGTTCGAACAGGAACACCACGTAAACTCAAGATAAAACACACAAAGCCTCAGCTTCCGAGCCTCCGACCGCGCCGGCCTGCCGGGAGCGTTTCACCGATGCTTGGCGCCCCTAGCGGCCGAAATGGCAATTAGCCGCATCACACACTCCCCTTTGTCTGCTCCGCGACTCGGCAGGCCGCTCCCAAGGAGGGAGATCGAGCGGCCGTGCCACTCCACTCAAGTGTTTATGTTCCTGATGTCCATAACACTGGCTGCCCGGCCGGTGGCGATGGTCTGCACGGCCGGGTCCTCCGAGCGCAGCAGCGTCTCCCAGTCCTCCCAGGTCTTGAGGTTCTCTAGGTCCCGCGGGGGAGGGTCCGCCGGGCAGAGGGAAAGGATGTGGAGGGAAGAAGCGAAGGGTTCTGGCCATAGGGCGCATGCCGGAGTAGGGAAGGAGGGCTGATAGTGGGCTAGGGTAAGGGGCGAGGGGAGAGTGTGTGTAATCTGCGCCAGAGTGTTGCGTGTCTGTTATCTAGGGAGGGGTGGGGCGGAGGGTAGAGCTGGCGTGAGCCTCTGTATACCTGGGTCAGCTCACTGAATGAGTGCATGCGATCCTTCGTGAATCCCGCATCCGAGGCCACCTGAGCCCGGTTTAAAGAACCTCGGGCTAAAAGGTTGGCGGCCTCGTTTCCGGGTTTCGCGGAGTGCGCAGGCACCCATATCAGCTCCACTTGGCGGGGCGGGGGTGCATCGGGCGAGTCCAGTATGCCAAAAGCTGGGACATGGACGCGGCCTCGAGCAAAATTTATAATCGCAGTTTTTGAATCACTGAAAATGTACCGGGCTTCCGTGCGGGTAATAGCGAGTGCAATGGCGCCTTCCTCTGCAGCCTCTGGGGAGGGTTCTGGAGGGAGAGGTAATGTGATGAGGGCAGATAAAGAGGAGTCCACCACAGCTGCTGTCGCTTCATCACCCGTGCAGGCAGCGTCCACCCATACGGCGTCCGGCTGGGAGCCGTACGCTCGATGGAGTGCCTTCGCACGGGCTCTGCGGCGCTGCTCATGGTGGGACGGGTGCATATTCCTCGGGAGCGGCCTCATGAGGAGCTCCCGGTGAAGGGATCGTGGGATGGCGAGGAGGGTTGAGTCGTTGGCCGGTATTCTGATTCCGAGGGAGTCCAGGATATACCGACCTGTGGAGGTTTTTGTGAGCCTGATGTATTGGGCCTGTCGGTGGGCCTCCACCAGCTCCCCGATCGTGTTGTGGAGGCCCAGGCCAGTAATCTGTCTGTGGGTGTGTTGAGGGGAAGATGAAGTGCTACTTTGAATGCCTTGCGAATCAAAGCATCCAAAGCGTTTATGTCATGTTTGGATAGTTGTAAGTATGGTGTAGTGTACAGCACACGGCTGAGGACAAAGGCATGAATGAGGCGACATAGGTCACGCTCCTTCATGCCTCTATGATGTTCCTAAGTATGGTGTAGTGTACAGCACACGGCTGAGGACAAAGGCATGAATGAGGCGACATAGGTCACGCTCCTTCATGCCTCTATGATGTCCCGAAACCCTGCGGATGAGGTGCGATATCGCGCCTACAACCTGCTTGAGTTTCTTCAGAGTGGTGGTGTTCTTGCCATCGTTCTGGATGTGCAGGCCCAATACATGGAGGGTGCCGACCTCAGGTACCGGGTCACCATTCAGTTCAATGGCAATGGGGAGCGGGGACAGCGGTAGTTCTTAGGCCGGATGAGGAAGAGTTCGGACTTCTCTGGGGAGCATGACAGTCCGATGGTCCGTGCGTAATTTTGGGTGAGGGTGGCTGCTTCCTGTAAGGTGTTCTCTATGTCGCCGTCACTGCGGTGGGTGGTCCACAGGGTGATATCGTCGGCATAAAGAGTGTGCTTCAGGTGGGGAATAGTTGCCAATTTTCGGGCGAGGGGGATGAGGGTAATGTTAAAGAGAAAGGGGGAAAGGACGGACCCTTGAGGGGTGCCGATACTCTGAAGCTTGTAGGAGGGGGAAGACAGAGGGCCGAAGCGTATCTCAGCCGTGCGGTCAGTGAGGAATGCTTGAATGTAGGCGTACGTGCGCACACCCACATTCAAGGGGGATAGAGCAGTCATGATCGCCTGATGTTCAATGCGATCAAAAGCTTTGGAAAGATCCAAAGCTAAGACTGCCTTGGTGTGACCTGGAAGAAGCGGGTCAAAAAGGTCATGTGTGAGTTGCAGCATGGCGTCCTGTGCGGATAGATGGGGGCGGAATCCCACCATGCTATGCGGGTAAATATTGTTGTCCGCCATGTGACTTGTGAGTCTCGCTAATACAACATGCTCGAGGAGCTTCCCGAGGCATGAGGTTAGTGAAATCGGGCGAAGGTTTTGAATGGGAAGTGGTTTGTTGGGTTTGGGTATGAATATTACCTTCGCGTGGCGCCACGACTGCGGGAGGCTGCCCTCCCTCCAGCACTGGTTGAAGTATTTCGTAATCTGGGTGATCGATCGGTCGTCCAGATTACGGAGCATGGAGTTTGTGATTTTGTCTGCACCAGGTGCGGAGTTGGCGCGGAGAATCAGGAGGGCCGCTCTGACTTCCGTCTCCGTGATGTCGGTGTCGAGTGTGCGATTGGCTTGTCCTCTGTAGTGGGGTAGAGGTGTAGGGGCGCCTGGAGAGGTGTACATGGTTTGAAGTGTGTCTAGGAGGGTGTCGGGATCGTCCATGTGTTCGTGTGTGAGGCGTGTAACGTGGTGCTCGGTTGCTGATTTGGTGCGTGTGGGGTCAATGAGGTGTCGGAGGAGTTGCCATGCGCGTTTGCTGGACAGGTTGCCTGCGATGCCGTCACATATCTGTCCCCAGTTGGACCGGCAGAGCTCCTCAGAGTGTTGTTGGATTTGTGTCTGCAGCGCGGCAAGCCGCTTTTTAAGTGTCCTGTTAAGTTTCTTGCCTTTCCAGCGTTCCAGGAGGCTGTGATAAGCTTCCCAGAGGTGGGCTAGGCGTGTGTCGAGTGTAGGGGTTTCGGTTGTAGTTTCAATGTGTCGCGTGTGGTGGTGAACGTCATGCCTGAGTGATTGCACCCATGCGTCGATGTCCGCGATGGGACTGTCTGGGAGGGCGGTGCGTACAGACCGAAAGGCATCCCAGTTAATGAGTTTGTGTGTTGTATTTGCGTGACGTGGTGGTTTGTACGGGATAGTGATTTGTATAATGTAATGATCACTGCCCAGTGTATGATGTGTTCTGTTCCAGGTAACGCTGCGGATACAGCGGCTCAGCGTCAGGTCAGGACTCGTGTCCATGCTGACACTGTTGCCGATCAGCGTACGCGTCTGACAGAAAGGAACCAGTCCATTCGTCTGGGGGTGGTACGGCGTCGAGTGGCGAAAATGGCATGAACTAAGACGCAGAAGCTCTTCCACAACGTTGCCGTAAACTGGCGACCGCGGTCACTGATAACAACTCGAGGAGGTCCATGCCGGAGGATGACAGCACGAAGAAGGAAGAGCGAGACCTCAGCACCGGTGGCGCAAGGTAGGGCGGCGGTCTCACAGTAACAGGTGAGGTGATCAACGCACACTATAATCCAGCGGTTACCGTTGGACGAGCGGGGAAACGGGCCGAGCAGATCGAGTCCAACTTGTTCATATGGCGTGCTTGGAGGTGGCACAGGATGCAGACGTCCAGGCGAAGAAGTCGTGGGAAGCTTGAACCGCTGACACTGCACGCAGGTGGCCACGTAGCGCTGAACCATGTGACGCATTTTTGGCCAGTAAAAACGTTCTTTGATGCGGTTAAGGGTCCTGGCAAACCCCAAGTGCCCAGCCGTGACGTCATCGTGCATTGCCTGCAGAACAGAGGAGTACAGAGTAGCCGGAACGACGAGGAGAAAGCGCGCACCTCCAGGCGAGTAATTCGCTCTATAGAGTAAACCGTCGCGAATGCAGAAAGGGCTTGCGGATGTCGGGTCACGGGCTTCGGCAAAAAGCGGCGCCAAGTGCTGATCCTTGCGTTCTTCCGTCTGGAAAGTGCCAAGATCTGGAAACTCTTGGGAAACGGCAGCGAGATAGTCGTCGAAGTTTTCATCATCGGAAGTAGTAACCGTGAGCGGCAGCCGCGAAAGGCAATCTGCGTCGGCGTGTTGGCGGCCACTTTTGTAAGACACTTTGAAGTTAAACTCGTTAAACTCTTGGAGGCGTAACGCCCAGCGGGCCAACCGACCGCATGGGTCGCGTAGATTGACCAGCGAGCACAGAGAATGGTGGTCTGTGACGACTGTAAAAGCACGTCCATAAAGGTACGAACGGAACCGTTGTACGCCGAAAACAACGGCGAGACACTCTTGCTCTGTTACAGTGTAATTGCGTTCCGACTTGCTGAGGGTGCGACTTGCATAAGTGACAACGTGTTGATTGCCCTCATGACGTTGGATAAGCACAGCACCCACGCCGATGCCGCTGGCGTCAGTGTGGAGCTCAGTCGGTGCTGTCGGGCAGAAATGACGCAATATTGGCCGCGAGGTGAGGAGAAACTTGAGCTGCCGAAACGCGGAGTCGCATTCGGGAGTCCAGTGGAAAGGGGTGTCTTTCTGCAGGAGACTTGCAAGCGGGTAGGCTAAATCAGAAAACTTGGGAACGAAACGCCGAAAATATGAGCAAAGTCCTAGGAAACTCCTGAGCTCTTTCACTGATTTGGGTTCTTTGACACTGCTTGCAGCTTCAACCTTCTGCGGGTCGGGTCTGACGCCATCCTTGTCAACGAGATGACCAAGCACAGTAATTTGGCGTTCACCGAAGCGACACTTCTTCAAGTTCAGCACGAGGCCCGCTCTCTCTATGCAGTCTAGGACAATGGCTAAGCGGCTGTTATGTTCGGCGAAGGTCCTACCAAAAATAACAGCATCGTCCAGATAACATGCAAACTTGTCACTTCAGGCCACGTAAAAGCGTATCCATAAATCGTTCAAAGTGGCAGGATCGTTGCAAAGGCCGAAAGGCATAACATTAAATTCATACAACCCGTCAGGTGTCACGAATGCTGTCTTCTCTTTGTCTTGCGGGTGCATCGGGATCTGCCAGTACACGGACCGTAGATCCACCGAGGAAAAGTAGGAGGCTGAGTGGAGGCAGTCAATGGCATCATCAACGCGCGGGAGCGGGTAAACATCCTTCTTTGTGACAGTGTTAAGCCGGCGGTAGTCGACACAAAATCGCCAAGTGCCATCTTTCTTTTTGACAAGGATCACTGGAGCAGCCCACGGGCTTGAAGATTCCTGAATGATGCCGCGGTGCAACATGTCGCGGACTTGTTCATCGATTATCTGACGTTCGGAAGGCGAGACGCGGTATGGCTTCCGTCGAATCGGCTGTGCAGATCCAGTATTGATCATGTGATGGGTACGGGAAGCTGGAATCGGCGGTGGTTGGTCGCGACCAAAGTCAAACACGTCCGCATGCTTCATAAGAACGGCCACTAGTACCTGGCGGTCGCTAGTGGGTAGGGATTTGTTGACCATGGCTAGGAATTGAGAGTCGCTCAGATCGCGGCGTCTAGTTGGACGAGACACGTTGTCAGTGATCGCGGCAACTGGTACAGAAAAACGTTCTTCAAAGCCAGCAAGTTTTAAACCACATGGCAATACTGCAGGTTCGTTGGAATGATTTACAGTCCAAAGAGTGGCATGGCCCTTGGTCACATGGACGACGCTGCGGGGTACTAGCACACTTTTCTTTGCACAGTTAAGGAAACAAGGTTCCACCACAGCATCGAAGGCATCAGAAATCGTGCTAGAGGACACAACGGGAACGAATATGGCAGACATTGCTGGAATGACGGTATCTTCAGAGACAGAAAACACTTGGGCAACCACTGGCGAGTCTTCTATGAGAGCTGACCGAAGGCCAGGAGTTAACGATATGCCACCACTGCGGAAGTCGAGAGTAGCGCCGCACTGGCGCAAAAAGTCAATACCGAGGATGATGTCATGCGTAGAACGAGGGAGCACCGTGAATTCAGTTCGGAACATGTGGCCAGCGATCACTACATTCACAAAACAAATACCAATCGGAACCAATGATTCTCCCCCTACACCTCGGAATATAACAGCACGATCCCAAGCGAACATTATTTTACGACCCAGACGGTTCTTGAAAGTTAAACTCATCACTGACACCGTGGCACCAGTGTCCACTAAGGCCATGACGCAAATACCGTCCACTAAAACTTCAAGGCGGTTCCTTAACATAACAATGGGCAGAGGAATTGGCACTATCGATGATCCGGCGACCGCACCTCCATCGGCCGCACACGCTAGTTTCCCGGGGACGGTGGGGAACGACGTTGGGGAGAAGGCGAGCGGCGAGAGCGGTGCGGATTCGGTCAGAGGCAGGGGAGTCGTTCCGTGGTGGCGCGTAACTGGATGGGCGCTGAGACGATGTGAAGACACGGTCATGAACAGGCGCATTGAAACTCGGGCGAGGGTACGACCATTGGCGTTGGGAGCGGGAAAACTGGCCCCGGCGACGGCAGAATCTAGAGATGTGACCGATCATACCACAGCGGTAACAAAGTGGTGGGTCGGGGGGACACCCGGGATAACACTCCTCGTAGCCAGTGCCGAAACGACCATCGTACTCCGGCTGCCGCAGGTGGCGTTGCGGACGAGCTGGCGGCCTGGGGCCGGGGCGGGTGATCCGGGGAGCGTCGCTGTAATCAATGCGAGTAGCACTGGTAGGGGCCTGGCCAGACAAACTCCAAGGGGAGGAGCGGTAGGCGGGAGCCGCCTGCAGAGAACAGCTCTCATACGGGACCTCACTGCGGCGCGCAAGATCTTGATGCCGGGAGAGTTCGTCACGCACGATTTGACGAATGACGTAAGGGAGAGTAGCCGCATTCACAGGCTCGTGGAAATCCACGCTGGCGACGGTGATGACGTTAGGCAGGACACCGAACTTGAGAGTAATTCGACGCAGTTTTAGAGCTTCAAAGGTGCGGCAGTGCTTGATGATATCCGTGGGCGAGTCTAAATTTTCTTTATTAATAAGAAAGCTGTACACGTCCTCTGCGATGCCCTTGAGGAGATGACCAACGCGATCTTCGTCGGACATACTGGGATTAACGACTTTGCACAGCTTCAAGACCTCTTCTATGTAAGTCGTGCAGGTCTCTCCAGGCACTTGCGCTCTCGGAAGCAAAGACTGCTCAGCGCATTTTCGTTTGGCAACGGTATCCCCGAAGCAGCTGCGGAGCTCTTCCATGAAGCGGTCCCAACTGGTTATTGATGCCTCATGGTTCTCGAACCAAGTTAGCGCGGTGCCATCGAGAAAGAAGACGACATTGGCCAGCTGAAGAGTGGCATCCCAGCCGTTGTATTTGCTCACCCGCTTGTAATTGGTGAACCAATCATCCACGTCTTCGCCAGCCTTCCCGGAAAACGTCCTCGGCTCACGGTAGTGCTGCCAAGCGGGCGTTGCTGCGCCGGTCGGACTTGCATCGGCTTCCTTGGGCATTTGCACGGGCAACGGTGGCAATCCGGCGATTCTTCGGCTGCAGCGTTTGCGAGAGGGGTCCGTGGTGATCGACCCCGCACCTCCACCACACTGTTACAGGTTCTATTTACAAATACTATTTACAAGGCAGGTCGAGAAGAGCCTGGTGCGCCGGCGGCAGGATACTGGACTTTCTCAGAACCTTAGGCCCATTTCACTAACTTCATGCCTCGGTAAACTATACGAGAAAGTGGTCAACATGGAGGACAACGGTCTGTTTCCGGATACCATGTTCGGGTTCAGAACGGGGCTCTCCGCGCAAGACTTGATGCTCCAGTTAAGAGACACGGTACTAAAACAAATATCGGGCACTCGAGAAGGCGTAATCTTGGCCGTAGACCTCAAGGGGGCCTTCGACAACATCGGCCACAATGCCATTCTCACAGAACTCTCGGCAACAAACTGTGGGGAGAGGATCTTCGCATACGTAAAGGCCTTCCTGTCTAACAGAACAGCAACGATCGGCATCAACAACATTAGGTCAGAAAAGAAGACGACGCCAAACAGAGGGACGCCACAAGGATCCATCATCTCACCTTTGCTCTTTAACATAGCAATGATTGGATTAACTAGGAGACTGAAAAACATCAAAGATGTAAAACATTCAATTTATGCGGACGACATCACAGTGTGGACGACAAAAGGATCGACGGGAAACAAGCAAGAAATATTGCAAAGAGCGGCGGATGAGATCGGTCAATTTGCTTTACTTAGCGGGATGCAGTGCTCCCCAGAAAAATCAGAATTTATTAGACTTCACAAAAATAAAGAGGACAGGGGAACGATAGAATTAGAGATAGATGGACAACCCGTAAGGAGGACAAATAAGCTTCGCATCTTGGGAATGTGGCTGCAGGAGAAAGGCAAACGGGACCATACCATCCAGCTCTTGGAACACTCCACGAAACAGATATGCAGGATGTTAAGCCGGATTACGAACAAGAGAAAAGGGGTGAAGGAGCGAGATGCGTTACGGATCGCTTGTGCGCTCATCATACCGAGGATGACGTACGCGCTTCCGTACCTACAACCTAACAAAGGGGAAAAGAACAAAATGGAAACATGCATCAGAAGGGCGTATAAGCAAGCTTTAGGCGTCATGACCTGCGCCTCGACAGAGAAGCTGATGAACATGGGGGTGCACAGCACCTATGAGGAGCACAGCGAAACCATGCTCAGATTTCAAATGGAAAGACTAAAAAGAACAGCCGCTGGCCGCGCACTACTGGTCAAGCTAGGATACCCGGCAGAAGACGAGGGCGAAGACAAGACAGACATTGACAGCCAAATTAGGAGCACTTTCTTGGTTAAACCAGTGCCCAGAAACATGGACCCTAAGAACCACGAGGGAAGACGGGCGGCGAGATCATTGGATTTGGACAGGTTCCTAAAGAAGAAACAGATGGTTCTGCATGTTGACGCGTCCAAGTACAGAACGAAGGAAAACGCTAGGGCGGTAGCAGTAGTGAACGCCAATGGGAATATAGTTACTGGTGCATCAGTGCGCACAAGGACAACACAAGCAGCGGAAGAGATCGCCATAGCTCTAGCCCTGACTGAAGCCAATCGGCAGGGACTGAGTTACTGGATAGCGACGGATTCTCAGGCTGCAGCAAGGGCATTCAGAGATGGAAGGATCGGCCGAAAAGCCGCGAGTATCCTCTTCGAACAAAAACAACACAGACATGGATCAAACAACACAAGCATTCAACACACCATCATTTGGATCCCTGACACTGGGGTTGAGGGAAATCTCATGGCAGACACCGTTGTCCGAGGGTTCACGAACCGGAGGGCGGGTTTGCGGGTCGAACCCTTCAGCACGCCAGAATCTTACGGGGAGGCAATGAAGGCGTTGTTGGGAGCGCGCAAGTAGTACTGGGCTCCGGCGGATATCCTCGACAGAGAGCAGGCCACCACGCTCAGACGACTACAAACAGACACCTACCCAAGCAGAGCCATGTATCACTAAATGTGGCCGAACAGATACGCGAAAGAGTGCGTGTAGTGTGGGGGCTACGCCACAACGTACCATGCCACCTGGGGCTGCGAAAAAAGCGCTTTACTACGAAAGGTAAATAGCCCTAGTCTAGAGCAGTGGGAGGCCCTCCTGGCTGACTCCGACCCGAGCACACAGCTTATGCTGGTGACGAGGGCCAAGGCAGCGGCGGAGGCCAACGGGATCCTGGACTAGGGAAGACCGACCACTGAAGCTCCACATCTATCTATCCCCATCCCGCTACTCCCTAACTCTTCCTTTTGAAAAAAAAAATAAATGTTTTCACTACTACTACTACTTCTCTTCTTCTTCCAGCCGCCGCACGTCTTCTTTGTTCCTCAGAGCCCATGCGCAGCACGTGACAATATTATATTTTCTGCCCAGTAAGGCGAAACCGTTACACAGAAACAGTGGGTGATTAGCGCCTCAAATAACACCTAAACATTCAATCCTTTATATATGCGCCAGTATAGCGGCCATCGAAGTGCAACCTCCCCGTGACCACCGTTTGAACAAAATTTCGGGGCCACCCGGTTGAGGCAGGTGGTTCGAATTAATGTCCAAGGACTTGGCATATTACAGACGATCAAATTTCTAACTGAGATGACGACTACAATACGTGTGGGATTCGCCGCTTTCTGATGGATGCGAAACACAAAAGGCGCCCGTGTGCCGTGCGATGTCAGTGTACGTTAAAGATCCCCAGATGTTTTAAATTATTCCAGAGACCTCCACTATGGCACCCCTTTCTCTCTTCCTTCTTTAACTACCACTTTCCACCCTTCGCTTACGGTGCGGTTCAGGTGCCAACCCATATATGTGAGACAGCTATTGCGCCTTTTCCTTTCCTCTAAAAACCAATTTACCGCTTCGGCCGCGGCAGCTACGTTGCGATTGGCGCGAAACGCAAATGTGCCCGTGTGCTATGCGATGGCGGTGGTGAAGATATTAATGAAATAGTTAGGAGGTTGTAGCGGCGGTTGGAGCTCTCAGTCCGGAACGCCATTGGGGTAGGCTGCTGTCCGGGCTCTTTTGATGAGTTGCTTTTGACTCTTTTTTTTTTATTGTGTCACGGATTCTCTCCGTGTAGGGGGCAGAGGTAAAGGCAAAATGCCTGACAGAGCCTCTGCGCCCCCACAGTTCAAGGCAGCATAACGTGTCATTTACACACATATTTGCTAAACATTTTTAGCACAGAACAGAAAGCAAAAAAAAAATCAGTTATTTAGATCACATGTCTTCACAGCATTAGTTTTTCTAGAACATGGTATATTTTAAAGAGGAAGAAAAGGCATATGCAATAGGTATTATGTAATAACAAAATTGGCTTGCATCAGAAGCCAATCAAAGAAAAGAAAAATCACAATTCATTGGTCCGAAAAATAAATCGCATATGCAGTAAATAGATCAGTACATACAAGCATTTCAGAAAAAAAAAACAAGGTTTAGACTGATGTGTAGGGTACATGCTGAAACAATGGCAAGTATATTGTACAACCGAACAGAGAAATAACATAACATAATATAACATAAATAATAGAAATAACATAACATGATGCAACGTAGCTGAGGTTACATGTGTTATCAGGGATGAGCGCAAGTTAACAAAAAGAGAATGCAATGTCACTGCCCACTAATAGCTTTTTACAGTTCTTTTCGAAGTTGTGGAAGGATTGTGTGTATTGTACATTAAAGTGATCACTGTTTAATATGTTAATTGTTTGATAATTCAATGTTTGCCTTCCGTAATTAGTTCTAGTGGCAGGCTTGAGATGGTGTGGCCTACGTATTGGGTATGAAGTGCAACTGTCTACGGGTATTGTGTGCAGCCTATTTTTATAAATCCACTGAAGTAGTTTGAAATAATAAACTTGATCTGCTTTAAGCATGCTGTGTTTAATGAAGAGCGGTTTTGTTCGGAGTCCTCGTTTGTCACCAATATAGTTTTCACACATTCTCAATATTTTCTTTTGTATCATGATTAGTTTGTTGTAGTTTGAAGCTGTCGTAGTTCCCCATAGTAGAATGCCGTAACTGAGTTATGAATAAAAAAGTGAATAGTATAATGCTTGCTTCAACCAGGTGGGTAGTATATTTTGTGTTTTATACATGCAACCAGTAACTCGAGATAGCTCACTTTTTAATTTGTTAACGTGAGTATTCCATGTAAGGTCCTCTGTAAACCATACGAGCTGATCATCTGCATCTGATCATCTGCATCGAGCATCTGAGCTGGTCAGAGCTGCCTCCCACCCCTCCTGCGTTGGCTGGTTATTAACATTGATCGCCTGATTTTGTTGGCAGGCCCATACCATATGATACAGATCCGCCTTCTCCCCGCAGAATTTGCATTGTGAGTCAAATGACTCCGGGTCTACGGCATGTAGTCTTCGTAGGTTGTTGTAAGTGTTGGCCTGTAGCTTTCGGAGGTGGTGTTCCTCCTCTTTATCTAGTAGAGAGTTTTAGAATAGGGGGCCCCAAGCTTTGGGGGCCCCAAGAAGTTTGGGGCGTCGAAGTGCGCATGCGCAGAACGCAAGTCCCGCCCTGCGTCTTGGGTTAACGTTAGGGGCGAACGCTATTTCGGCAAAATAGCGTGCGCCCCAACGCTGCTCTACGTTCAGACAACATGGCGGCGCCCGTCGAAGCGGGGCCTCTCACTACACCACCGATTCGTTGTCGCCGCTACTCTGTGTATTAAGTTCACGGCAAACGAAAGGCGCACGAAGCTTTCGCTTTGTCTCAAGATGCCCGCACCACAAAATTTTAGCGATGAAGTGCTCTAAATTTTCAGATTGCTCCCGTGTTTACAGAGCTGCTAGGCTTAGCGAGTACGCAGTGTTTGGTCGCCATGGAGATGACTTGGCGGGACATTCGAACAGGGTTTTCCGCCTCAGTAGTTCGTCAGCAGGAGGCAATTACCTTTTGTTAATAAATAGCTTTACAGTTTATTACAAATAACGATTTGAATTAGCAATAAATATAAGTCTTTCATTTACCTTCAGTAGTTGCTTAAGTTTTGAGCCGGTGCGGCGCTACGAACAAAAGCGTGCCCATCCACGTGCATAAACATGTGCCTGTTCTGTCAAAACAAACAGTGCTCCTCTGAACACGAGGCGGAATGGCATCGGAAAAAGCAGCAGCTGCTCACGTGCGCGTCCGCTTTACGATAGAGGACGATATAAATATATTGAGAGAAGTTTACGCTACAAACCCATTTGAGGATCCCAGTAGATGGGATCAAGTAGCCGCATTAATTTCCCAGGGAACTGGGAAAAATGTGTCGAAAAGGGCTATACGCGACCGGGTGGACCTGCTGCTAGCACAGTTCGAGCGAAACGACAGGGCCAACCTTGCAAAGTAACATCTAAGCTGTTTTTTTTTTGTTTGCTTTTACGATCACTACCCGAGGCGGTTGCGATTAATTTCATGCTTGCTGTGTTGCTCGTAATTACAACTCGCGATGCTTTAATACCTCATTGTGCTGTCACAGGTCCGGAACTGAAGAAGAGTATGACTAGAAATGTCACCTTCTGCAGGATGTACATGACATGGTCAAAGAATTTGGTCATGTGATAAAGAAAGCGGCGACAAACAAGGTCGCCTTCTGCCGCCCCCAGGCGCGGTCCGGAGTGCCGTCGGCGAAAGCGCGGGCGTGCGCGTCCAGGGATGGAGCCGCAGCCATTCACACACCGGACCAAGAAGGCCCTGTGCTGCCTCCACAGATGCAGAGCTCGTGTGAGTGTCCTCTGAACGGAATGACTTGGAAATATGTCTGTGCTAACCCCACACTTTCTTTGTGGGACTCTAGAAATTGTTTGCTTGGCATTCATGCACTGCTGCAGAGTATGCTTCACCAGTTCAGAGTGGCAGCAAAGCCAGTGTGCTTGCGAATACTTCTTTCCTGCCTGAGGTACTAGTAACATTGCTCTCAGCAAATATAGTGCGAATGTAAATGTAAGCACTGCCACTATTAAACACGAGCTGCACCGGGCTGTATTACTTGAAGATTTCTCCTGTTTCAATGAACCCGACGTCATCTCGAAGAGGCTAATTGTAGTGCCAGGTCAGCATTTTAGAGCACAAGGAAAAGCTCTCTTTTGTCAATGGGTAAATTGGATTGTAAACTCTAGCAGAAATTAAATCCAGTTTACCTGTATCGATGTCCAGGTATATGTGAATTTTCCTGCATCAGTCTGCACAACACGTGCACCCTTTAGCATGAAGAAATGATAACGCGTCTATAACATTATGAACAAGAGAATGATGCAATTTATCTTGTGCCTTCTTGTTGTATACAAGCACCAGTGCTTATTCCTGTTGAAGTGGACAAGTAATACCTTAATGCCTGTCGCATTGTACTTACAGTCTCTGAAATATTTTTTTTTTGTTTTAGGGCAGCAAGGAACATCACAAAATGTGAGCGAGGTTATTGAAGAAATTTTTTATGCAGACGAAGGCAATGAAAACCTCGATGATGGTCACATTGCCGACATTGCCAACAGCACAATGGCTACCACTGGAGTCTGCTTAAACGGCGAAGGCCCATCCAGTGACCAGGTCATGAACCGCACACAAGGGCAGAGCAACATGTCTGCAGCAATGAGTACTACACAAGGTGCCACAGCTGCAGCAGACCCTGCTTGGCAAGGAAGGCGAGGTAAGTCTTGAAGTTCAGTTACCAAGCAGTACAGCTTCTTTGCGATTATAAAGGTAGCTATGTTGTGTATGTGTACACTTGAAAGAACACTTTTGTGGGAACTAGCAATGTCTACAGTTCCACAAACATTCAATGCGCAAGCATCAATGCAGTTCGAAGAGTGGCGTGCAACTTCACCCCTGCAGTTGAAAAAACTATCACATTTGACTAACACTGCATGTGCAATGCGTCACACTCGAATTTCCAGGTCCAGGGACGAGCTTAAAATAGTTTTGTCAAAAAGGTGGTCCTTGTAGGAAAGAAAAGTTGTATTTGTGCGCAACTGTTACATGCGTCGTTGCATGGCACTACAATTTATACTTTGTTGCTCATTATTAATGTGTTATGCTGTCAGCAAAGAAGGGAAACATTGAATTTTGTTACTCAAGCACCATGCTGTGTGCATGTTCGTTCCTCACATCATCAGTGCCTGGTGACTCGATGAAGAATTGGATACTGCGCAGTTTTGGTGACGACAATATGTGTCATAACAGCATACTCCACCTAACATGAATACAAAGAAGTGCATCAGAATTTAAGTGTGCTGCACAACATTTTTTGTTGCCATTACATATGTTCGTTCACTGTTCATTTATTTTCTTTGTTGCGCATAGGTCCCAGCAAAAGAAAAGAGCCAGAGGACAACCTCGAGTTCTTTCAAAAGCGCCTTGATCACGATGTTCTTTGGCGCCAGAGAGAACACGACTTAGAAAAAGAAAGGCTCTCATTGGAACACAAGCGCATAGAGCTTGAGAAAGAAAAACTTGAACAGCGGAGCCAAGAATGGCTTGCAGAAAGAAGGGAGAAGGAAGAAGAAAGCCGCCTCAGAATGGGGCTTTTTGCCAGCCTTCAGCAGCAGCTTCAACGCCAGTCTGAAGAGCGGGCAGAAGAGAGGCGCATTTTTGTCCAACAACAAAATGCATCCCTAGAACTAATAAAAACCCTCATGCAGCAGCAAAATAAATAAAACTGCACGCTGCTGTGTCAATTTCCGACGTGAGGAAGCAAACAAAACCAGACAGTGAGCTCAATTTTTGCACCTTTATTCTGGAAGGCACAAAGTCTCACTCTGCACCTTTCTGCCACCATTCTTTCAGTTCACAACTAAATAGATATCATTGAAGGTACTCGCTCAACGAAGGGGGGCGCAACCCAAAAAACATTCCTACTTGGCTGCCATAGATGCACGTATGGCAGTTTGAAAGGATGGTTGCCACTCGGTACATCTGCGGCACGTTCTGGAGCAGAATTTTTTGATTTTTTTTGAAGTCTAGAAATGCCCACAGACTCACAGTTTTCCCAAAACCCCACTCGACAGCTTGTCGAACCGTGCTCATTCCGGCATTAAACCGCTGCTGTTTCCGAGTTAAAGATGAACCAGCGTATGGACGCATGAGCAAAGGCCGTAGAGGATACGCTGGGTCCCCGTATATGGTGTAGTCGCGACCCTGCACCAGCCTCTCCAGTTTTTCATAGAGTCCACTTTCTCGCAGCATCCCTGTAAAAGACATGATGCATATGGTCATTATTACGTCATGTGATTTAGGTTTGTGTGATTTTCAAGGTGATTATACCAGTTTGGCACTGAAGTTTTAAAGCATGTTTTTAGCTATCAGTGAAACTTTTTGCGACTACCACCGTGCAGTGCCGACATGTCCATTTCTTTTTTATTGCAAACTTATTACCCTTCATGCACATATGTGTACATAGCTTGAATGCTGTCTGCCAGTGATTGCAATGGAGGCCTGTACTGTACATAATAATAGTATGAAGACATACATACATGGCATAATAGACCAGCACTGACAGATTGGACAGGAGAGAAGAGAGACAGGTGAGCTGTCGACTCTGAACATAAGACGAGCCCGGCACATGGCTGTAGCCAAAAGGTTGACACGAATAACAGAAGAACGGAGGCAGAAAACCCTTCCCATCTGCTAGTACTGTTCCATTGTATTGAGATGAACCATCCAGACCAACTCAGCCCTCTTCCGAGTACTTGGCATACATGTATATTAAAAATGAAATTAATGTGATTTCCACAGTATAGGGAGATTTTATACCTATCAGCTGTGCTATCACTCATTACGAAATGTGAGAGCAGGACAATATATTAGCGCTTATTCGAGTACAGAATGAAGTGGATGCAGCTCGAATCCACCAGCATCATGCCTGTGCCCAGGGAAGGGACCATCAAGCTCGCAGATGATGCCATTTGCGCACATGACTGCCTGGTACTTCACGGCATGCACTCGCTTGTGGCCCGAAAAGTAGATGCGCTGATTCATGGACGGTCGACAAATTGGTCTTGCAGTCCCATCCACAAAACCCCAGCAGGTTGTGAGCGGGGCGCCCTTGTTGTGTACAGCCTGCATGAAAAGGAACACGCTGTGTGACGATACAACAAAATATAACAGTTTAAAAGGTTGGTACGTAATATAAAAAAATTAGCTGCAATGTCACTGAACCACGGGCAAGGAGGTTAGCGCTGTCAGGAGAATAACTACAAATGCATAATGGCAACAAGTTGTACTACCTTGATTTCGCATGCAACAAAACAAACAATCTCGTTTACTCTCGAGTCGCTGCTACCTCGACCAGTTTTCAATGACAAACTGGTTGACATGGCAGTTAACTCCCGATGTCATAAAAACACCAGTGAAATGTTCCGCCGAACTCACGTTTGCGTAATCCTCGAGGGCATCAACGTTCAGCCATTCATGTGAAGTCGTGTCGTCAAGGAGGCGGCCGAAGTTCTCCTCGATGTGAGAGAGGACATGGCAGAGCAGTGTCGGCCGAAGATGGGCTCCAAATCCCACCATCGGTTCGGGTAGGCAAGGCGCCGCAGTCCCATCAGCAGGGCTTCTTTCCCCGTGACGCGCACACCTTGGCTGCTCTCAAGCAGGTCTGGAATTCCTAGTGCACATTTCAAAATATCGACATGTTCCTTTTGAAAGCGGAACATTCGTCGGAACTCTTGTTCTTCCACAGCATCTGTATTCAGCAGCCCGGCGCTCGATTTGTATCGTCGCGGCGCTCGGGCGGACCGCAGCCGATGTCCAAGAAAAAGGTCTTCGAGCTCCGCCCAGCTTAAATCCAAATACAAAAGTTGGTCACAGAGCACACTGACGCGGCTTCGGTGTAATTTCGGCATGATATCGTTGGAGAACTAGCCCAAACCACAACCGACGGCTCGCAGAACGAAAAGGCCCAGGCATGAGATACCGCCGAGCTACGCTAGACTTGAGTTGGCTAAGAGTGACCGATTTTGCATCGACTTTAAAACCAAAAAAAGAGCTGTTTAAAAACACACTTGCTACAGTTTTTTACTCTTAAATTGTGTGTCTGCGATAATACCAGTTTCTGATGACGAAACAAACGCATATTTTAAAATCTCTCTCAAGAGTATCTTTTTTGTTTGCCGTAGTGGCGCTGCGATCGATAAACGCAAGCCTGGCTCCGCTGCGTAGGGGAGACCCCTATTCTAAAGCTCACCGGCGCACTCGTACGTAGCGCTGGGGCCCGCTATTTCCTTGGGGCCCCCAAGCGTTGGGGCCCCCTATTCTAAAACTCTCTAGTGTCTTAGCCGCCGGAGGGTAGACCCGACGGGATAACGTTAAGTGCTGAAGTACGTAGTTGTAAGTTAGTAGTGGGGTAGGAGGCTCCACGGCATCCGTACTCCCCAACCCCAGCCCCACCAGAGAGGAATGGGAGGGGGCCCGGCTCGGCTGTCAGGACCTAAAGACCCAAAAGGCCTTGGTTCACTGGACGCGGGCGGCGTTGCTTGCCAATGGGGCCCCGGAATAGGGCTCTACCTAGTATTGTTAGGAGAAAGGGCGAATAGAGCCTACCCCAATCACAGCTCTCTGTAAACATATAATGCACGATAAATGTTTTTCACCACCACCCGGGGGAGAAATGTTCGGGCTGCGGCATGTGCGCTCTCGTTCCCTGGGATGCCCTGATGACCCGGTACCCATTTTAAGTGTTTTTTTTTTTGGGGGGGGGGGGGGGAAGTAGCCGCGGGTGTAGCTATCTTGCAGGATTTTAGCTGCTAGCGGTGCGACCCTGCCCGTGAGGTAATTGCGATACGGTGTCTGTGAACCTGTGAGAATGTATTCTGGGCTAGTGTGTGCTGCAGCTAGAGCGATCGCCACTTCTTCCGCAGCCAGTATGTCCTGGCTGCGTATTCGCCAACTGCAGCCTGTACAGCCACAAGGCTTGAAACCACGGTGAATTGATCACGGTGACTGAAGATTGTCACAACGGCTTACCTAAAAGGGATAATAAATCCTCTTAAATGGCGTTATATGCCACTAAGCATCACGATTTGCGACCTAAAAGGGAAAAATTTGGAAAAAAATGAAATTAAAGAAAGAATAAAATTACAGTACAGAGAGCGGAGTCGAACGGCCGACCTTCCATACGCAACACGTGCCTCTAATCCACTGCGCCATAGCGGCGATGTCAAGCCGGCGTTCTGAATGAATATTTATAACCAGCCTTAATGTGGCTGCTACCTGCCGGTGGGTGGCGCTGTCATCGCTGGCTGTACCGGCTGCATTTGGCGAACACGCGTCCTGGCTAGCCAGTAATAGTCCGTCGACTGTTGTATTTTCGTGCATACCGCGACGGCCGTCATTCCCTGCTCGGGACCCGCAGAATCGACATAGAACACGCCCTCGCGCCCGCCGTAGTGCCTTTTCATGGCTTCTGGTCATGCTTGTCTTCTTGACTGGTGAAAATGAGCGTGCATATTCCTGGGTAGTGGAGCTGCCTCAAGTTGTACTGTCCATGAAGCTGGGGTGTCGTTTTTGGTGTCTAGCTGTCGCGGGCAATTGATGTTTAAATCACTCAGGAATTGTCGGCCAGTCTGATTTGTAGAGAGCCGTACCACCTGCGCCGTAAGGCATCTTGAGGGTCTGAACTTCTTTGATGGGTGAGTTGTCTACGCGGATGTTGATGTTGTCCTGATTCTTGCGTTCACGGAAGACTATGAGTTCCGATTTTTCGGGTGAGCACATTAGTCCACACACGCCTCTGCATAATTTTGAACTGTTGTCGCCGCAGTTTGTACTTGTTCTTCAATCATTCCCATGCTGGCCGTGGTTGTCCAGATGGTTATATCATCAGCGTACAGGGCGTGGCGTAGGCCCTGTACCTGATTGAGAAGAGGTGGGAGATTCAGGAGTGCAATGTTGAAGAGAAGTGGGGATAGTACTTCGGCGAGCGCGCCTTCGGCCGCTTATCTGTTTTTTCAGCAGCGTTCGCTCCAGCGGACGCAGTTGTTGCTGCGACGCGCGTCTTTTCTTTCATTTTTCTCTTTCCTCTGATCTTTTAACTCTCCTCTATTTGCACGTAGCAGCGGTGGTGGCTTGGCTCGAGCCAGTAGGCAGGCCCGTGCAACTTCCTTTTCATCCTTCTCACAGGCACAACAACAACAACAACTTGCGTTGTGTGTTTTGGGCCCGTGCTGATGTTGACAGTTCTGTCCGTAAAGAAATCGCAGATGTACGAGTAGACTCGCTGGCCACAGTTCTTGCTGTAGTGGTGGTGGTCAAAAACATTTATGGCAATTACATTTTTTACAGAAAGGTGATTGGGGTAGGACCCTATTAGCCCTTTCCCCTCACAGTACTAGGTGGAGCCCCTATTCCGGGGCCCCATCGGCAAGCAACGCCGCCCGCGTCCGTTGAACCAAGGCCTTTTGGCTCTTTAGGTCTTGACAGCAGAGCAGGGCCGCCTACCAGTCCTCTCTGGTGGGGTTGGGGGGGATAGATGGGTTAGATTGACACGCACAAACCATGTGGAAGGTGTCAGCCACCTCCCCACAGAACTGGCACGCGCCATCAAAGGATGTATTGAAATGTTTAAGCACCGCCGGGCACAGTTCAGTGTTAGTGAGAATTTTGATGAGGAGGCGCTCGTCAGCGCGATCCAGACCCTTACAAGGCGCCGGGTAGCGCCGGTGCTCCTCCTTTTGTAATCGGTGATTTGTTCGAATGTAATGGCCAGATTTTCTGATTGGGAGTACCGTTCCAAGGACAGGGAGATAGCCCGGGGAGAGAGTGCGCGGGCGGCCTGATCGGCTTGTTCGTTTTCCTGAAGTCTCTGGTGACCGGGGGCCCAAATCAGGTTGCGTGGAGTTGGATCTTCAGATCGACAGCTATATTCCAGTATGCGCCAGGCAAGCGGGGGAGCCCAGCCCAACTCATAGTTCCGACAGGCCCCTCGCGAGTCGGTGATGATATGTTTTGACTTGGGATTCATGAGAGCCAGAGCAATGGCAATCTCCTCCGCGTGTGTTGCGCTGTAGGCTTTGAAAGTGAGCCCGTTAACTGCGTTTGTGTTGTGTACGACTCCGGCCGTGTACCACCCCCCGTTACGTGGGCCGGCAACGTCCACGTAATACACGTGTTCTTGGTTACCATAGTATCGCGCCAACGCTTCCGCGCGCGCCTGGCGACGACCGCTATGGTCTTCTCTGGACATGTTGCGGGGAAGGCGTCGGACCCGGAGGGCGCGTTTTCAGGGTTCTGGCACTCTCTACCTTTCCTCAATGTGGTAGTCGTGTTTGATGTGTAGCCGCTCCAAGAGGCGGCGACCGGACGTGGTCTGTGCAAGACGCGTGTATTGGTTGACTAACTGGGCTTGTCTAAGCTCCCGGAATGTGTTTACCACGCCCAAGGCCACAAGTCTCTGGTTGGACGTGGTGACCGGGAGATCGACAGCCCGCTTGATGACTTTCTAGAAGATGACCTCCATTTGGTCATTATCCTGTTTGCGCAGGTGCAAGTAGGGAGTTGAGTAGAGGATTCTGCTGGTTACGAAAGCATGGGCAAGCCACAGTGCATCCTTGCTTCCTAATCCGCCCCGCTTGTTGGAGACCCTGCGGACTATTCGGCCCACCTGGTCTCCCACCGTGCGAAGTTTGGCTAAGGTGGTGTCGACTCTGCGTTGGTGGTGTATGAAGAGGCCAAGGACGCGGATCTCCTTGGCCTCCCGGATCGGTCCCGAGGGGAGAATGATGCGAAGCGGAGTTGTGTCCCCGGAGGAGGGACGGAAGTGCACAAATTCTGATTTAGCTGGGGCGCACTGGAGTCTGCAGTAGGCCGCGTAGTCGTCGACTAGGGTCGCCGCTGCTTGTAGGCAGGACTCCATGTGGCCCAGGTTACCTTGCGTGGCCCAGATTGTAATGTCATCCGCTTAAAGAGCGTGATGTATCCCGGGCAGACAAGACAATTTGGAGGGAAGGTGAAGCATTGCCAATTTGGAGAGCAGGGGAGACACGACCGAGCCTTGAGGTGTTCCCCTCGAGCCGATGTTGTATGGCCCGTGTTCCGCATCTTGTATGCGTATATAGGCTTGACGGTCTGTAAGAAATTGACTTATGTAATGGAATGTTTTGAGGCCAGTTGGTGTTACTGAGGTGGTCCAGGATTACTTCCATGTTTGACGTTGTCGAATGCGCCTTTAAGATCCAAGGCCAGGGCCACCTTGTCGTTTTGGGGACATTCGACAGGATCTAAAATGTCGTGGTGGAGCTGCAGAAGTATATTTGTTTAATGTAATTACAAGTCGTGAAGACCAACTATTACTCAATTTAAGCCTAAACAATATTCTGGATTGGTGCAACCAGTGGGAGATGAAACTTAACGCTCAGAAAACCGTATTTATGAGATTAACCAAGAAAAAAAACAGCCTTTTATACCCTTACGCTCTTCCATCATTTCCACTTTCGGAGGTAACTGAATATAAATATCTTGGCGTGACGATAACTAATAATCTAAGCTGGAACAAACATATAAGTAACATATGCGCATCAGGGTTTCGTAAACTTTGTGTCCTCAAGCACAAACTGAAGAATGCTCCTGCGGACTTGAAATTTTTAGGCTATTCATCATTAATCAGACCCAAGTTAGAATACGCTTGCATTGTCTGGGACCCATTTACTAAAACTAACATTCAAGCGCTTGAAATGATCCAGCGCAAGGCCATTCGATTCATCTTTTCAAAATACCGTTCAACCGACTCACCTACTGCCATAATGCGAGCAAACCGAATTCAAACATTGCAGGTAAGACGTAAAATACTCAGATTAAAATTTCTTTTCCTTCTCAAACATAACAAGTTGTCAATGTGCCCGGATACCTACGTCAAGCCATTTTCCGCTCCACGACCAACAAGACATCGCCACTCTGATTCACTAACTCCATTCACCGCCAGAACTAACGTATTTAAATACTCCTTCTTCCCCCGCACCGTAACTGAATGGAATGCTTTACCTTTAACAGCACTATGTGACATTGACTCCATTGAAGAAATAGAATATTGACGCCATCTAACTTATTTGCTTTGTGTTTCGAATTTTCTTTCAGTGTTTTATTTTGTATATTCATTTTGCACTGTATTGCCCCTCCTACTAGGGCCCAGAAGGGCCTGCAGTATTCTGTAAATAAATAAATAAATATCCTGTGCTGACTTGTGAGGAGGAAAACCGAACATGGTGTCCGCGAAAATGTGCTGTGTTTCGAGATAATCGGAGAGTCTGTCGCGCACCATCGTCTCCATCAGCTTGCCGATACAAGACGTGAGGGAGATGGGACGAAGGTTCTCCTCATCGATAGGTTTGCCGGGCTTCGGGATGAAGGTCACGAGAGCCGATTTCCAATCGAGAGGGAGAGGAGTGTCTCCGTCCCAAATGCTATAGATGTATTTGAGGAGCGCGGCGTAGGCTGCGTCGGGAAGGTTTGCCAAAAGCTTGACCGTAACCTTGTCGCGCCCAGGTGCAGTGCTCCGCTTCATCTTGCTTAAGGCCGCCTGGAGGTCGTCGAGCTGGAACGGCTTGCCCAGCTCCATGTTCTCTTCGCCTGCATACGAGTACGCCGCCTGCTGGGGCTTCTTAGTGGTGCAGAGGTATCGATCCCTGAGCGTGTGCGCTAGCTGTGTTGTCGTTCTTGTAAAGTTGTGCAATGCCCTATGTAAGTGGCGTTGAGTTTCCGTGCGTGTTTGTATTGGATCGATGAGAGCGCGGAATAGGCGCCACGTGTTGCGGCCAGACATCTGGCGCGCAGCCGCGTTGCACCGGTCCACTAGCTGAGTAGCATATTCCGC
The DNA here is from genome assembly GCF_055824585.1 of Amblyomma mixtum. Taxonomy (NCBI): domain Eukaryota; kingdom Metazoa; phylum Arthropoda; class Arachnida; order Ixodida; family Ixodidae; genus Amblyomma; species Amblyomma mixtum. The sequence goes on along the minus strand of NC_143017.1, from coordinate 36,120,778 downwards.
TGCCTTTTGTGTGAGTTCGAGGATGCGTTTCTTTAGGCGTCTGTTATGTTTCTGTATCTTCCATCGTTTGTTGAGGCTGCGGCGGGCCTCCCAAAGGTGGAGCAAGTGGTTGTCCACGTCCGTTTGTGTTTCTGTGAGCTGTATCTGCTGTTCGTGTTGCGTGAGTGTAGACGTGAGCGATTTGGACCATGCGTGGTATCCCGACTGGAGGGGATCTACGATCGGTAGAGATGTGCGGAAAGTCGTCCAGTCCGGGACACGAGCTTGTGTTAGTGGGCGTTTCAGGGGACGCATGTAAATGGTTGTGTTGATTATACAGTGATCTCTACCCAGAGTGTCCTCTGTATTCAGCCAGTCGGCATGGCGTATGTTGCGTGTAAATGTAAGGTCGGGGCAAGTATCTCTTTGAATCGAATTGCCGACACGTGTTGGGTTGGCGGGATCAGTGTGTAAAGTAAGTCCAAGTGTGGAAAGAAGTTCCGCAAGCTTCCTCCCACGTCTGTCCTCCCGGGGGTACCCCCATAGCCTGCTCGCCGCGCTGATGTCGCCGACGATCAGAAAGGGATCCCTTCCCGCAACCTGCATTGCTTGGGTGAAAATTTCATAGAACGTGACCTTCTTAAGTTTACGTGGGCAGTAAATGTTTAGAATGTGTGCAGGTGGGTCACACCGCTTTGGGGGCAGCACTGACACCATCATGTATGGGAAAGGCGGTGTTGTGGGAGCGTGACCTCCTGCGCAGTATACTGCTTGTGAACAAGTATACATGTCTGCGGATTGTGTTGAAATGTAGTGTAGTTTGTGAGTGTGGCACCGGCGCCGGGTTCCTGAAGGGCAACCACGGCGATGAAAATCTCAAAGGTCTCAAGATAGAGGCAGAGATGAGTCCGCTTCGTGCGGTTCTTGAGACCTCGACAGTTCCACTGCGTTAGTGTAAGCGGCTGAGTTGTTCTTGATCGCGACTTAGGGTTGGGGGCCATGGTCGGAGGCAGAGGGTGGGGTTACGCTGTTAAGACTCCCCAGTCCGCTAGTGCCCGGCGCAGACCTGGAGGAGTCTTCCGAGAAGTCAAACTCATCGGGAATAACTCTGTTGAAGTTGGAGGGGCGCTTAGCGTCCCTGATAGGCCCTACGCGGTTAAGGACGCGCGGATTGTCTTTTATCCATTTTTGGATAATGTGAGTTACGGCTTGTGTCACCTGTGCGATGACACTCTCCACCTTACGTGCAATGGTATCGTGGATAATTTTGGGGAAGTCAGCCAATTGTGTTTCAATTGCGGTCACCCGGCTCTCCAGGGCCGCGGCGCGACTCTCCAGAGGTGTAGGAATCTCCCTGTCTGTGATTTCTTCCTCGTCGCTCGACGCGGGCGGAGTAGGGAATTTCGCTTTGAGCGAGTTAAGCTCGCTGGCTAGTTTTTCGTTTTGAGCTCGCAAGAGGACGAGCTCGCGCTTGAGTTCCTGCGTCTCGGCGGTGCTGGTGGGGGAGGAGGGGAAGGAGAGGAGGCCACCCTCGCCCAGCTGCCTACCTTGGGTTGGTTGCAGGCGGCGCCGCCAGGTGAAGCGCTGAGAGCTGGGATCTCCGCTGCTCCGGGTGGTGGCGTTACCGTTGCTGTCTTGCCAGGGGGAGGCATCACGCCACGTCGTGGCGTTTTCTGGTTGTTTTGCGGCCGCCCTCCCCGTGTAGCGCCGGAATTGGCTCCCTTGGATGGCGTCCTTGGCCCTGGCTGCGCAGCTAGATGAATTTCGCGGTGCATTCGCGGGAGCTGGTGAGGTGCGGGTCCCCGCAGATTAAGCACATAGGATTGCAGACGTGGGGGGCCGTCCCCTCAGTACCAAGCCCCACGTTTTGGCCACAAAGGCCGCATCTTTCATTGACCGGGGTGGGACAGTTGTCCACCCGGTGCCCCAGTGTGCCGGAACGGTAGCACGCTGGCACCGTTTTTTTATACTCCTTGACGGGAGTCAGTTCTGCATTGTAATGGACGTAACGCGAAACGCTGCGTCCCTCGAAAGTCAGCACAGCTACATTCGATTTTCCCAGCTTGCGCACATGGACTAATTCACCACCGCGCCACTACACACTATTTTTCAAGGATTCGCTGGTTTCAAGGTTATGTACAGTGCTCACACCACGACACACATCACCGGTGAGCTTGAGGTGTCCGTGAAGCGTGAGCGATCCTTTGTTGGTTGTAATTTGGATGTCCGTCAGAAGCTTTTGAGCTACCTCGCGGTTCTGCGTGCCACAGACGATAATGTGTTGCTCCCAATAGGGAAAAATTGTAATCGCATTCATATGCTGTCTGCCGATGAGTTCCGAAATGGCAGCGCCGAGCTCACCTTGCTGGAATGCTGTCTTGAGGGCGACCTTACTGCGTGGCCGCAGCACGATCACGTAATCGTCAGGGTTCATTCTGACCGTCGGTCTTGGCGTCCACTTGGAGACTGGTGAAAACGATTTCTGTGGACATTTAGAAGACGGAGCGCGAGCGTCTCCCGTTGCTGATTTGTCAAGAGGAGTCTTGGGCATTGCAGCTCCTCGTGCGTTCTGCCGGCGGCGGCGCCGGCTTTCAACGACTTGAAAAAGGGCAGCTTGCTGCACCGAAATGGTGGATGGGCCATCCTCTGGCTGGCTTGCAGGGATAGACGACCACGACAAAGTCGTGGGGTCGTGTCCGCGTTGTTCAGGCAGAGCCATGTTGAGCGGCTGACCGGTGGGCGGCTCCGCAGCCAGCGGCGGAGGAGCCGGAGCCATTAGGCTCAGCTCGACCGCTACGTGGTGATGCGCAGGGTTGCTCGAAATGGCCGAAAATTGGGCGTACCTGGGTCAGATCGGTGTTTCCAGGATCCTGCTGACTTCACAGATGCAGTCGCACAGGTTTGATAGGTGTTACATGAGATTGACGCGGTTCCATTCTAAAATCGATGGAGCCGATGTGCCACGCGTCCGATCGCTCCGCGCTCAAACGCGGCGTCCCCCTTGCTGTGGAGGTTGTTTAGGATTGTGGAGCGTTTGACATTGTCGAACGATCCCTTGAGGTGGAGTGTTAGAAGCGCTCGGTTACTGTTTGTGCGTGCGGGATCAATTACTTCTCGTTTGATTTGTAGAAGCACATCATGGGTGGACAAGTGTGCCCTGAACCCAAACATCGTGTGTGGCAGTAGCTCGTTGTCTTCAATATAGTTGAAGAGACGGGCGTGGACTGCCTTTTCCATGAGTTTGCCTGCGCACGATGTGAGGGATATGGGGCGCAGCTTTTCGATGCTGATTTTCTTGCCTTCTTTCTGGAGGAAGTGTACATTGGCTGTTTTTCATGCTTGTGGAATGCTGCCGGTGCAGCATTCGTTTATGTTATCTGTGAGTTGCTGCAGAACTTCTGTGCCGAGGTTGGCCAAAGGCCGACCGTAATTTTGTCTTGTCCAGGGGCTGTGCCTCAGCGCGGTATTGCTGCGGTATTGCTGTGGTATTGCTGCGATGATTTCCTCTAAAGTGAAGCCGCCGCGGTGGCTCAGTGGCTATGGTGCTCGGCTGCTGGCCCGAAAGACGCGGGTTCGATCCCGGCCGCGGCGCCTGAATTTCTTTGGAGGAGAAATTCGAGGCTCGTGTACTGTGGGATGTGAGAGCACGTTAAAGAACCCCAGGTGGTCGAAATTTCCGGAGCCCTCCACTACGGCGTCTCTCATAGCCTTAGTCGCTTTGGGACGTTAAACCCCATAAACCAACCAACCAACCTCTAAAGTGAAATCTCTATCTAGGTTCTCGGTCGGTTGCCTCCGGTACTCCGTATTGTAGGGTTTTGGGTCTCTCGCGGTGCAGATATAGCGACGCGTGAGTTCATCCACGAGCTCGTGATCCGTGCCTTGGAAGCTGTCAGTGCACGTTATATCCCAAGCGGGCGAAATTATTCCGTAACCCTCCACTACGGCACCTCGTCTTCTTTCTTTCTGCTTGTACTCCATACCTTGCTCTGTTCCCACAGAGGTGTCTACCGACAATTGACAGTCGATGTGCCACTTCCATCTCTCAAAAACCAATAATTGTCATTTAATAAAGTTTTCCTCCTCGTCCTCCACTTTCTACACCACGTATAACATCTTCATATATCCGTCCCCAGCGAGACTATGTCGTCCGCGTGGAGGCAGAATGCTGGACCTTTCCCCCAGATTAATTTTCACGGTCCCAAGCGACTTTCCTTTTTTTCAGTAGCAGTGTCGTGTCACTTCTTTCTTTTGCGCATTGCTTCCTCACCAACACGGCTAGGTTATGTTTTTTTAGGCTAGGCTTGTCCACTTCCTTTTTCTAAGGGTTATGTTATACTGTAATGCTTAATTTTCTGCTTGTGCAAGTAAACTTGAATAACAAAATAATGCTGGTTTATAAATGGCATGCCGTGGGTAAAGCAGATAGGAGCGCCATTATATGTTTTCGCAAAGTACGTGTAAATGTTCTGATACACTTCGTACATTCAAGCCGGTTTCTGAAAGGGATATACATCGCCTGAGCATGTGGCACTTATATCCTGTAGAACGCTTTCCATTGCTGTGTACAAATGTATCTTTGTTTGTCTTTGTGAGGGACTATGGTCCCTTTGTATGAATAATCAGTCCAATAAACTTCTGTTCAAGGTATCTTTGTTTTGAAGGGTCGGATGTCCCTTTTTGAATGTGAGTTCAAACAAACTTCTCTTATATGTTTATTACGGCGAATGCCTTTAATGGCTCATCGTTGTAGGCAGTCGTTCTGTCATGGTTTTGAATTCCCCGAAACGGTCGTTACGTTACAGTGCGCGAATTTCAAACCGGGCCAATTGTACTTTGGCTACTAACCATGCAACCAATTGAAGGGATCGTATAGTGATGCTCCAAGTTATTGGGACTCAGTTTAGTTAATTGCTTAATTACCCAATTAGCCTAATTACTTTTCTAGTCAGGCCAAATAAATAAAACCAAGTAGGAAATTGGTCGAGCTCGGGAGTGAGAGAGAGAGAGAGAAAACTTTATTTACACAGGAATTCGGGGCACGCCCCAGGGTCCCCGCACGACCCCTCTGCACTCAAGTGTTTATGTTCCTGAGGTCCATAACAGTGGCAGCACGGCCGGTAGCGATGGTCTGCACGGCCGCGTCCTCCGTGCGCAGCAGGGTCTCCCAGTCCTCCCAGGTCTTGAGTTTCTCTAGGTCCCGCGGGGGAGGGTCCGCCGGGCAGAGGGAAATGATATGGAGGGAAGACGAGAAGGGTTCTGGGCATAGAGTAAATGCCGGAGTGGGGAAGGAGGGATGATATTGCGCTAGGTTAAGGGGTGAAGGGAGAATGTGTGTCTGTAGTCTGCGCCAGAGTGTTGCGTGTTTGTTGTCTAGGGAGGGGTGGGGCGGGGGGTAGAGCTGGCGTAAGGCTCTGTACACCTGGGTCAGCTCACTGAATGAGTGCATGGGCTTCTTCGTGAATCTCCGATCAGACACCACCTGAGCCCGGTTTAAACCTCGGGCTGAAAGGTTGGCGGCCTCGTTTCCGGGATTCCCGCAGTGCGCGGGCACCCATATCAGCTCCACATGACGGGGCGGGGGTCCATCGGGCGAGTCCAGTATGCCAAAAGCAGGGACAAGGACTCGGCCTCGAGCAAAATTTAGAATCGCAGTTTTAGAATCACTTAAAATGTACCGGCCTTCCGTGCGGGTGATAGCAAGTGCACTGGCGGCTTCCTCTGCAGCTTCTGTGGAGGCGTCTGGAGGGAGAGGTAGTGTGAGGAGGGCGGAAAAAGAGGAGTCCACCACAGCTGCTGTCGCTTCATCACCCGTGCAGTGAGCTCGGGAAGCCAACACCGGTCTTCGCCGTGCGAGGCGAGCATGCTATCCACCCCGCCATGCCAGCTCGATGGTTTGGAATGAACACTTTGCGTGTCATCCTTGCGCAGGGGCCATGCTAATCTTCTCTGTATCGTTCCAATTTTAGTATATGTACTTTGGAAGTACAGTGCACGTTAAAGAACCCCAGGTGGTCGAAATTTCCGGAGCCCTCCACTACGGCGTCTCTCATAGCCTTAGTCGCTTTGGGACGTTAAACCCTATAAATCAAATCAAATCAAATATAAATCAAATCAATGAACAAAGGCGCGTCTGTGCATACGGTTTCTTCGCTCACTCTCATCCTCCTCCCTTCCCTTCTGGCGAGGTTTAGGCGTCCACTGAGATATGAGAGACATATATATTTCCTTTCTTCAAAAACCAATTGCCCACGAGCGAGGTGTAGAACCGAATGGGCGATGGCGTTCTATGGACTCCTTGGCAGCGTTGCAAGACGCTATCGCGTTCCACTCTTAGAGGCGAACCTTAACATCTTAACCACACATCAGTGACCACATTTTAGGTCAAAAAAATGGCTGAGGCTTAGCTAAGGTTAAGCCTAGTCAGATGCGAAGCATATTTATGGCTAGGCTTGGTATACATGGCCTTCCTCGGTTGAATACTTGGTCATTTTAATACCACCACTAGAAGCCTTCGTCGTGGGGGAATGCAACGGCATGGCTACAGCGGAACGCCGACTAACCCCGAGACGCGCGTTGGGTGAGCGCCTGGATTGCCACGGAAGCCGCGTCCGCCTGCCCGGTGGAGCGAGCGTTTCGCCTACACCGAGTGTGAACGCGCGTTCGAAGTGCGCGGGAATGCCGCTCGAGGACATTGCGGCGTCTGTGCGATGGCATCGTTCTCCCTCTCCCAGCGCGTGACGGCGATCTGTCCTGACGTCATCGTGTCACGTGGTGTGGCATCATCCTGTCGCGCAATTTTGAGGCGCACAACCACAGCGACGGCGCGAGGTGGGCCCCCGTTTCTCCACTGTCGTGACGCCATCGTGTCACGTGGTGTGGCATCATCGTGTCGCGTAATTTGGAGGCGCACAACCACAGCGACGGCGCGAGGTGGGCCAATACCTCCTAGAAAGGCATTGGGTGGGCCCCCGTTTCTCCACTGTCGTGACGTCATCGTGTCACGTGGTGTGACGTCATGTATCGTGATTTGGAGGCGCACAACCACAGCGACGGCGCGAGGTGGCCCCCGTTTCTTCACTGTCGTGACGTCATCGTGTCACGTGGTGTGACGTCATGTAACACGTGGTTTGGAGCCCCATAACCACGGTGAAGGGCTGAAGTGGTAGCTAGAGTAGTATGCTTCGCATAAAAAGTACCCCCATAATTTTGACGGGTGTCCACCGAGATATGTGACACAGCTACTGCGTGATTTCCTTTCCTCAAATACAATTTTCATTTTCTTCATTACGGGCCCTCTTTGTCTTCTTTCACTCTCACTTCCTCCCTTCCTCTACGGTGCGGTTCAGGTGTCCACAGAGATGACAGAGAGAACGCAAAAAGCGTTGCGTTCGAAGGGCAAGGCATCGCGCCGAACAGATGGTGGCGTTCGTGGACTCCCTGGCAGCGCTACAACTCGCTGTCACGTTCCACTCCTAAAGGCGAAGCTTAAGCGTCATTAATTAGTAGTTATTAGTATTCAGGAATTAATCAGTACTTAACCATTTAATTAGCGATTTGTCATCACCTAGTAATTTGTACTCAATTATATGTGACGCCGCCAGTGCCACAGAGGCAGTTAAGGTGGTGCGGAAAACGTTTCGCCTCTACGCACTTTAGACAGTCTAAGTGCCCCCTAAATTTTAAGGCGGAAGCCTTTAATGCCTCATCGTTGTAAGCAGGAGCTGTCGACAGAAATGTCACGCTTTTCAGTTGGTCGAAACGGTCGTATAGTGATGCTCCAAGTAAGTTTGACTGAGTTTAGTTACTTGCTTACTTAACCAGTTAACCTTTCTAGTCAGACCAGATCAATAAATAAAACCGAGTAAGAAATTGGCCGAGCTTGGGAATCGAACCCCGGTCTCCGGAGTGCGAGTCGAGCACGCTACCACTCCGCCATGCCAGCTCGATGGTTTGGAATGAACAAAGGTGCGTCTAATGAATACGGTGTCTTCGTTCACTCCCATCTTCCTCTCTTCCCGTTATGGCGAGGTTTAGGTGTCCACCGAGATATGAGAGACAGATACATTTACTTTCCTCAGAAACCAATTTACCGACGAGCAAGGCGTATTTGTCCGCGTTTCAGATTGGTCCAAATTCTCGTGACGTCACCACGCGCGAATTTTGACGGGTGTCCACCGAAATATGTGAGACAGTTACTGCGGAACATCCTTTCTTCAAATACAATTTTCGACTAGTGTCTACTGAGATATGTGAGACAGTTAATGCGTAATTTCCTTTCCTCAAATACAATTTTCATTTTCTTCACTAAGGCTCCTCTTTCTTCTTTCACTCACACTTCCTCCCTTCCTGTAGGGTGTGGCTCAGGTGTCCACCGAGACGACAGAGAATTACAGCCCCATTTCCTTTCCTTAAAAAAGCGTTGCGTTCAAGGGGCAACGCATCGCGCCGAACGGGTGGTGGCGTTCCGTGGACTCCCTGGCAGCGCTACAACACGCTGTCGCGTTCCACTCCTAAAGGGGAAGCTTAAGCGTCATTAATTGGCAGTTAATTAATGCACCAACAAAATTTGAAGTGAACAAGCGCGTAGCAGAATGCAGCACTCAGGCTTTCGCCTTTCACTAGTTTAGCCGCAAAAGTTCCTCGTAATTTTTTGGCTGGAATGCAGAGCACAGGGCAGTGTGGCATGAGTGAACCAGTTGTTAGTATCGTCGCTTCAGCTGGCCTCCGCGGTGGCGCGGGTTTTGCGTACGCTCGGCAACTCAGCCCGACTTCGTCGACGCCCATTCCGATAGGGGTCTATAGCCGCCTAGTTATAAAACCAATCCCCAAAAACATGCTACCTGGCCGCCATGATACGCGCCGTCAGCTGAAAGCCCGAGCACTAGATGCCACATACCTTGCCGACGAACACGCAATATACGTAGATGCTGCACGGCAAAGTGCAAACACATACGTGGCTTGTGCAACCACGCCACAATCTACTCTCGTCACCGCCGCCACAGTAGTAGCTCACTCTCCGACAGTGGCAGAAGAAACCGCCATCGCGCTGGCCATCGCTGACCCACGTACGCGCACAGTCCTCAGCGACTCCAAAAGAGCGATACAAAATTACTGGACAGGTTTTATCTGCCACCCCGCTGCACGCATCCTTCGCGGCTGCACTCCCGACCATAAGATCAACCTGGTCTGGGTACCCGCCCACGCGGGAAACTCTGGAAACGAAGGGTTCGACCGACTAGCCCGACGACTAACCAACCGGGCGGCCGGCCCCACGGACCCAGACGCTCTTGCCGAGGCTCCCCAGACCTTTGCCGAAATTACCAACCTCTACAGAGAGATGAGACGCCAGTTCCCGCCTCCACACTCCGACTTGAATCGAGCGCAAGCTACCTTGCTCCGCAGGTTGCAGACACACTCCATCCTTAGCCATTCTAGACTTTCACTCATCACAGACGGGGAATACGACCCCGTCTGCCAAAATTGTTACCAGGGAGAAATCGCCACCCAGGCTCACATCCTCTGGGGTTGCGCGGGAAATCCGCCCCCTCGAACCTTACTGCCAGCTCCCTACGAAGACGGATGGAACCAACTCCTCAGAAGGCCAGACAAGAGCATCCAACTGGCACTCATTTCGTCGGCCCAGGAAGTCGCCCCCACCTGGGGGCCACACCAAGTCCTCCTGCCGTAAATCCCGCCAATCTATGGCAATAAAGTTGTTTCTCTCTCTCTCTCGTGGGTTCAAACACCGCTGCGGTGACTGCGTTTCGGTCGCCAGGAAATGCACAGGCACCCGCGCGCGTGGTATGTGAGTGAATGCTAAGGATATTTACACACAGCAGCTCTCTCTCTTCCTTTTTCTTTTCGTTTCTTTCCTTTTCTTTCCTTTTCTTTTCTTTTCTTTTCTTTCTTTCTTTCTTTCTTTCTTTTCTTCCTTACTTCCCGCCTTCCATCCTTTCTGCATGGCAATATTTGGGTGTCCACCAAGACGTGAGACCATTACTGCATCGTTTCCTTTCCTAAAAAAATTGGTCTGGTTCAATGCGGTTGAACATAGTAATATGAGCGAAAATAAAGGCTACGCCTGATCTTTGGCCACGGTCAGTGTCAAGCGGTGATGACCCTTAGCTTTGCATGCGACGTACAGTTTTTCGCTCCAGAATCAATTTCTCGGTTTAGCTGTTTAGAGGGAGTTCCTTGCTCCTCGTTTTTATGCGTAGCATATTGCAGTCACTCAGTTCAGCCCTTAGGCGCGGCCGGGCAGCCACCAAACCACGTGACGTGACGTCACGACTTCCGGAGGAAAAAACCTAGGTAAAGATGATGGCGGTTCTTGGTGAGAATTGCAAACACAGTAAACAAGAAAAAAAAGGGGGGAGGGATAAGGAAAAAAACAAGAAAAAGAACGGGTGAGCATGGTGGCGGTTGCCACCGCCCCGTTTCAAAGGGGGCGCTCCTATCCATTCATCCATCCATCCATACGTCACGGAGGAAAAGCTGCTGAGAAAATCGAGTGCCGCCAAGCAAGACCTCGCGCAAAAAGACCGCGCAATATGCAACGCATTCTTGGCTTAACCAAGCTAAGCCTGGGCATTTGTTTTTGCGAAAGCAACACTACGCTAGTCGCCGAGCCATTTCGCGGGGCTCTGGAAAGGCCCAGCTGCGCATGCGCGAGGAGCGGTGGCGTCACACGGCGCACAGCTGGCGCCCCGGGACCGCAGCCGCCGCCGTCGCCGCCGTCGCCGCGCGTTCTCCATCGCCTCGCCGACAGCCTACCCATCTCTCTCTCTCTCCCTGTCTGTTGCGCAGTAGCGATTGCGCATCTCCATCTGCGCGGTTTCTGGTGTATATAAAATTGGCAGTGGCTTAGCTCTGCTATGCCAGGATATGCGTTGGTCCGCCAACCTATTCAGTCTTCGTGTGATATTTTGGAACGCCCCACTTTGGCGCCCGTTTCTGCGCGTCGTCGCCGTCGCCATCGCCGTCGCTGCTGTCTGTTGTAACCAGCAGTGAACACCTTAGTCCCACTTTAATCTGCGAAATCAATGGAGAGGGAGCTAGGAAAGCCAAAGAAAGGCGCATAACTGCCCTCTTAGAACAGTGGACACATCAATCGTATTTTAAGCTACGCGGTGGTAGTGACGGATGTGCGCGGCATGCGTTGGCATTGAAAACATTGCGCCATTTGAAGGAAAAAAATGGCTGAGGCTTAGCTAAGGTTAAGCCTAGTCAGATGCGAAGCATATTGATGGCTAGGCTTGGTAATACATGGCTTTCCTTGGTTGAATACTTGGTCATTTTAATACAACCACTAGAAGCCTTCGTCGTGGGGGAAGACAACGGCATGGCTACAACGGAACGCCGACTAACCCCGAGACGCGCGTTGGGTGAGCGCCTGGATTGCCACGGAAGCCGCGTCCGCCTGCCCGGTGGAGCGAGCGTTTCACCTACACCGAGTGTGAACGCGCGTTCGAAATGCGCGGGAATGCCGCTCGAGGACAATGCGGCGTCTGTGCGATGGCATCGTTCTCCCTCTCCCAGCGCGTGACGGCGATCTGTCGTGACGTCACCGTGTCACGTGGTGTGGCATCATCGTGTCGCGTAATTTGGAGGCGCACAACCACAGCGACGGCACGATGTGGGCCCCCGTTTCTCCACTGTCGTGACGTCATCGTGTCAAGTGGTGTGACGTCATGTATCACGTGATTTGGAGGCGTACAACCACAGCGACGGCGCGAGGTGGGCCCCCGTTTCTTCACTGTCATGACGTCATCGTGTCACGTGGTGTGACGTCTTGTATCACGTGATTTGGAGGTGCATAACCACGGTGAAGGGCTGAAGTGGTAGCTAAAGTGGTATGCTTCGCATAAAAAGTGTACATGACTGGCTCCCTGTGTCACCAGCAGTTGTAACCAGCAGTGGACACCTTAGTCGCGATTGAAGCTACAAAACCAATGGAGCGGGAGCTTGGAAAGCAGAGAGAAAAATGTGTAAATTGGTTTTTGAGCAAAGGAATTGGCGCAATATCTGTCTCACACATCACGGTGGACACCTGAACCATAGGGAAGGTGCATAACTGCCCTCTTGGAAAGTGGGCACCTCATCTAGGTAAAGATTCTCGGCCTTCTCATTGACAACACACTCGATGCAACCGCCACCCTTCATCACTTGCAAAGACAGAACAAACAGGTCGCTGCACTTATCAGGCAGGTGGCAGCACGCAATAATGGGCTGTTTGAACGCGAGACCCTCAATATGACAAATGCACTAATCATTAGCCGCATTACTTACCACCTCCCATACCGCATACTCACTCAGCGGCAAACACAACAGGCAGACATCCTAATACGCACGGCTGTCATCTCTGCCCTACGTGTTCCACGGACGGTTAGCACGAATCGTCTCCTGGCCACTGGTACCCACAAAAATTCAGGGGGCGCTTTGACTGTCTTAAGTGCGTAGAGGCGAAAGCGTTTTCCGCTCCACTTTGACTGCTTCTGTGGCACTGGTGGCGTCACATGTAATTGAGTACTAATTACTAAGTGACGGCAAATCACTAATTAATGGTTAATTACTGACTTGTGCCTGAATACTAATTAACTGCTAATTAATGACGCTTAAGCTTCGCGTTTAGGAGTGCAACGCGACAGCGTGTTGTAGGGTTGCCCAGGGAGTCCACGGAACGCCACCACCCGTTCGGTGCGATGCCTTACGCTTTGAACGCTTTTCGAGGAAAGGAAAGGGCGCAGTAATTCTCTGTCATCTCGGTGGACACCTGAACCGCACCATAAAGGAAGGGAGGAAGTGGGAGTGGAAGAAGAAAGACAAAGATGGCCCGTAATGAAGGAAATGAAAATTGTATTTCAGGAAAGGAAATTACGCAGTAACTGTCTCACATATCTCGGTGGACACATGTCAAAATTCAGGGGGGCACTTTTTTGACCTAAAGTGTGGTCACTGATGTGTGGTTAAGATGTTAAGCTTCGCCTCTAAGAGTGGAACGCGACAGCGTCTTGCAACGCTTCCAGGAGTCCATAGAACGCCATCGCACATTCGGTTGTATGCCTCGCTCGTCGGTAAATTGGTTTTTGAGGAAAGGAAATGTATCTGTCTCTCATATCTCGCTGGACACCTAAACCTCACCGGAAGGGAAGGGAGGAGGATGGGAGTGAGCGAAGACACCGTATTCACTAGACGCACCTTTGTTCTTCCCAAACCATCGAGCTGGCATGGCGGAGTGGATAGCATGCTCGTCTCACACCCCGAAGACCGGGGTTCGATACCCCAGCCCGACCAATTTCTTACTCGGTTTTATTTATTTATATGGCCTGACTAGAAAAGTTAATTAGGCTGATTGAGTAATTGAGCCATTAACTAAGCTCATTCCCACTTACTTGGAGCATCACTATACGATCCCTTCAATTGGTTGCCTGGTTACTAGCCAAAGTACAATTGGCCCCGTTTGAAATTCGCGCACTGTGACGTCACGACCGTTTCGACCAACTGAAAAGCGCGACATTTTCTGTCGACAACTACTGCTTACAACGATGAGACATTAAAGGCTTTCGCCTTAATACGGTGATCGAATTAATAGAGGCTCAACGCACCAACCAATTAGTCCGCCTGAGTAGCACAGAAACAGGTCAACGCCTAATGCAAAAGCTACGTCCTAATCCACCCATTGCCACCCCAATAAGTCCTACACCTTACATGATTTCTCTGCGCACTCAGGATCACATATATCACAAGCCCCTACCGCGCAATATGAGCGCTAGTCTCCATCAGGGTAGGCGGCATGCACGAGCGAGCAATTACACGAAAACACACAACGACCGCTCCGATATCCTTGTGGGCCACGCAGGGCAGCACCGGGGATATTGAGACCAGCCTGCAAACAGCGGCGACGCAACCTGATTTGGGTCCCCGGTCACCAGGGCCTACAGGGAAACGAACAGGCCGATCAGGCCGCCCGCGCACTCTCTCCCCGGGCTATCTCCCTGTCCTTGGAAGCCTACTCCCAATCAGACAATCTGGCCATTACATTCAAACACATCACCGATTACTACAAGAAGGAGCACCGGCGCTACCCGGCCCCTTGTAAGGGACTGGATCGCGCTGACGAGCGCCTCCTCATCAAAATTCTTACTAACACTGTACTGTGCCCGGCGGTACTTAAACATTTCAACGAATCCTTTGATGGCACGTGCCAGTTCTGTGGGGAGGTGGCTGACACCTTCCACATGGTTTGGGCGTGTCAATCCAACCCATCTATCCCCCTCATCCCCAACCCCACCAGAGAGGACTAGGAGGCGTCCCTGCTCGGCTGTCAGGAGCTAAAGACCCAAAGGGCCTTGGTTCACCGGACGCGGGCGCCGTTCCTTGCCAATGGGGCCCCGGAATAGGGGCTCCACCTAGTATTGTTAGGGGAAAGGGCCAATAGGGCCTACCCCAATCACCTCTCTGTAAATATTTATTGCACTATAAATGTTTTTCACCACCACCGATAGTAGACCTCTACGCCCGCCGCTGCGGTCTTCAATGTTCCCCTCAAAAATCGGAATTTGTGCACCTCCGCCCCTCACAGAAGTGCACAACTAAAATCTCTCTTTCTCTCGAGAGTGGTCCCATACGCGAAAGTGATGAGATACGGGTACTCGCACTCTACATCCACAAACACAGGCGGCCAGACACTACATTGGCCAAACTCCGTAAGGTGGGGGACCAGGTGGGCCGCAAGGTCCGCCGGGTTTCCAACAAACGCGGAGGGTTACGAAGTAAGGATGCCTTGCGGCTCGCAAACGCCTTCGTAACTAGTCGAATTCTCTATTCGACTCCTTATCTCCACCTACGGAAACAATAGGAGGATGCCCTTGAGGTCATCCTTCGCAAAATTTTTAAACGTGCCCTTGACCTCCCCATCACTACTTCGAACAGCCGGCTTATGGCCCTTGGGGTGGTGAATACTTTCCGGGAGCTCCGGGAGGCGCACCTTACAAACCAGTACACGCGTTTGTCGCTAACGGAGTCGGGTCGCCGCCTTCTTGCTCGACTCCATATACAACACACCCCTCTAATGGAAGACAGGTTTCGCATGCTTTCGACACAATAAGCCATGATCATATCCTGACAACATTAGCCACCACGGGGTGTGGCACCCGCATATGGCAATATATTCGGGCCTTCCTTCAGGGGCGCACGGCAGACCTCCACCTTAGGGATATTGCCTCCCAGCCTTTCCCCCTGCCTAACCGGGGAACCCCACACGGGGCGGTTTTATCACCTTTACTCTTTAACATTGCCCTAGCGCCACTGGCAAAGGCCCTTGCTGCTGTCCCAGGGCTCCACACAGCCATATACGCAGATGATATAACCCTCTGGACAACGGGAGGATCCCTTGGAACAGCTCAGGATATCCTGCAATCTGCCATAGACATCACCACCACTCATTTAGCAAACACAGGCCTCCGTTGCTCTCCAAATAAATCGGAACTCCTGCAGCTGAAACCCCTCCCCAGTGAACCCCCGACTGAACTGCACATGTACGGGAATCCAGTGCCCATTGTGGCTCAGGTGAAGATTCTCGGCCTTCTAATTAACAACACACTCGATGCAACCGCCACCCTTCAGCTCTTGCAGAGACAGACGAAACAGGTCGCTGCACTTATCAGGCGGGTGGCAGCACGCAATCATGGGCTGTCTGAACGCGAGACCCTCAATATGACAAATGCACTAATCATTAGCCGCATTACATACCACCTTCATACCACATACTCACTCAGCGGCAAAAACAACAGGCAGACATCCTAATACACACGGCTGTCACCTCTGCCTTACGTCTTCCACGGACGGTTAGCACGAAACGTCTCCTGGCCACTGGTACCCACAATACAGTGATCGAATTAATAGAGGCTCAACGCACCAACCAATTAGTCCGCCTGAGTCGCACGGAAACAGGACAATGCCTACTACGACAGCTACGTCTCAATCCACCAATTCCCACCCCAACAAGTACTACACCTTACATGATTTCTCTGCGCACGCAGGAACACATATATCAGAAGCCCCTACCGCGCAATATGACTGCTAGTCTCCATCACGGTAGGCGGCAGGCACGAGCGAGCTATTACACCAACACATACAGCAACCGCTCCGATATCCTTTATGTCGACGCGGCACAAAATTCTAAACCAGGACATTTCACGGCCGTCGCAGCCTATGAAGACGGCACAGTGGAGGCCGCCGCCACTATTCGAACTAATTCGCCTGCAGAGGCGGAAGGAGCCGCCATCGCACTTGCTCTGGCCCACTCCATCATTGACAAAAACATAACAGAAATTTGCACAGATTCACAGACCGCGTACCGCCACTACCTAAAGGGCGTGGCGACTCCGGCAACACACCGTATTCTTACCACGGCCACCTCTCTCGACCGAACGGTTACTCTGTCGTGGGTCCCTGGGCATGCCTCGATCCCAGGTAATGAGCGCGCTCATGCGCTGGCCCGAGAACTCTCCTCCCGGACCCCGGAGGATCAGGCACCCAACCCTGCGCAAGAAGCCCCTTCGGTCCTCTCTACATATCACCAAATTACCACATTTTACAAATTCAGCCGCATGACACTGCCACCACCCCACAGTACCTTGTCGCCCTTATCCAGCGCCACATGGCGGCAATTACAGACAGGCTGCTTTATTTCACCCCACCGCCTCTCATGCTTTCATCCCACCTTTCCTCCTGATTGTAACACCTGTGGCGTGCCCAAATCCACACTTTTCCATTACCTTTGGGAATGTCCTTCCCCAAAGGCAGTATCCCCCATCTCCAATCCCGCCCATTCTTCCTGGGAGGCTGCTTTACGGACCGCTCAGCCCGCCGGCCAGAAATGGCTAGTGGATCGGGCTTTACGTGAAGCACTAGCCCGTGGACTCCTGGACCAGTAGGGGACCACCCTGGAAGATTTTTTTTTTGTGTGTGTGTGTAATAAAGTTGTTTCCATCCATCCTTCCCGCAAACATGTCACATGAAGATCATAATGGTCGGCGCCTGGCTCGAGCGGAAGCGCTAGCCCGATATTATGGCAACAAAACAGGTGTATACTACGTGGACGCCTCCGGCCCTCACCACGGGGGATGGTACAGCAACACAGTTAACGGCCTCACTTTCAGAGCCCGCAGTGCAACACAAGCAGAAGAGGTCGCGATTGCTCTCGCGGCCTCACATTCCAATTCAAAATACATAATTACCGACTCGCGAGGGGCCTGTCGGAACGTCGAACAAGGCAGCACTCCCTTCCTAGCCTATCGAATATACCAAAATTGCATACGAGATACGGACCCCGCACACCGTTACCTCATATGGGCCCCTGCTCATCAGGGGTTGGCAGGAAACGAGGCAGCAGACGCAGCCGCCCGCGCGCTCTCTCACCGGGCTGTTTTCTCCTCCCCACCTGATCAGGAACCCGATTTTAATCCGGTTTATACGTTCAAAAATATCGCAACCTACTTTCAAGATAGCCATCGCCTTTACCCTAGCCCATGTAAAGGCCTCAAGAAGGCGGATGAGCGGCTTCTTCTCCGCCTCTTCACCAATACATTGCTGTGCCCGGCAGCACTAAAACATTTTGACCCCTCCTTTAGCGGCAACTGCCCGCACTGTAGTGCGGTGTCTTCGGACACCTATCACATGGTGTGGGCCTGCCCCTCCAACCCGGCCATTCCCCCTATCCCCAACCCAACCCGGGAGGACTGGGAGGCGACCCTGCTCGGCTCCCACGACTTACAGGCCCAACAAGCCTTAGTCCGGCGCGCCCGGGCGGCGGCTACCGCCACTGGGGTCCCAAATTAGGAACCTCCACCTAGTGTTTGTAAGGATTGGTACCTTACGGGCCGATCCAAACACCTCCAGTCCGTTCTGAATAAATGTTTTCACCACCACCACCATCATTTATGTCGACGCGGCAGAAAATTTGAAACCAGGATATTTCACGGCAGTCGCAGCCTATGAAGACGGCACAGTGGGGGCGGCCGCCACTATCCGGATTAATTCGCCTGCAGAAGCGGAAGGAGCCGCCATCGCACTTGCTCTGGCGCACTCCACCATTGACAAAAACGTAACCGAAATTTGCACAGACTCCCAGGCCGCCTACTGCCACTACCTAAAGGGCGTGGCGACGCCGGCAACACATCATATTCTTACCACAGTCACCTCTCTCGACCGAACGGTTACTCTGCCGTGGGTCTCTGGGCATGCCTCGATCCCGGGTAATGAGCGCGTTCATGCGCTGGACCGAGAACTCTCCTCCCGGACCCCGGATGATCAGGCACCCTACTCTGCTCAAGAAGCCCCATCGGTCCTCTCTACATATCGCCAAATAACGACATTTTACAAACTAAGCTGCATGACACTGCCACCACCCCAGACTACCTTGTCGCCCTCATACAGGGCACATGGCGACAATTGCAGACAGGCTGTTTTATTTCCCCCCCACCGTCTCTCATGCTTTCACCCCACCTTTCCTCCTGAATGTACCACCTGTGGCATGCCCAGATCCACACTTTTCCACTACCTTTGGGAACCTCCTTCCCCAATGTCCTCCCCCCCCATCCCCAATCCCACTAATTCTTCCTGGGAGGCTGCTTTACGGACCGCTCAGCCCGCCGGCCAGAAATGGCTGGTGGATCGGGCTTCACGTCAAGCACTTGCCCGTGGACTTCTGGACCAGTAGGGAACCACCCTGGAAGATTTTTTGTGTGCGTGTTTAATAATTTGTTTCCATGCATCCACCCATGGTTTAAGCTAAGCGGCGGTGCTGACAGGTGTGCCCTGCATGCGTTGGAATTGACAACATTGTGCCAAAAACGCGTCGTTGAAGCCGTAGGCCGTCGGCATTCGTTGTGTTCATTGGCGTTGGCGTTCACCGCATTTTAAACTCCGATCACTTTAAGAAAACGAAGTGCGCATAATGGTCCTCTGGGTCAGTGGACGCCTAAATCGTGCTTATAGGTGCGTGGATGTGAACTGCAGGCAAAAATGTTGTGCCAGAAACGCAGCGCTGAAGCCATAGGCCATCAGCGTTCATTGTGTTCAGTGGCACTGGCGTTGCAAACGTTTTGCGCCGACCATTTTTTTGCGCCGACTGCCGCGGTCATACATCAAGAAATACAGGTGGATGGTCTGTCCTTTCAAGCCCCAGGCACAACACAAGCTGAAGAGGTTGCTATCGCCCTAGCTGCTTCTGATACCAAATCAAAACACATCATAACTGATTCGCGTTCGGCGTGTAAAAATTATGAGACTGGCTGGATAACTCCACTAGCTGAACGAATATTAAGGAACTGCAGCCGAGACACCGATCCTACTCCCCGCTGCATAGTTTGGACTCCGGGCCATCAGGGCCTAGCAGGAAACGAAGCTGCAGACGCGGCGGCCCGAGCACTCATTCACCGGGCGTTCCCATTGGCTCCTGAGCACCTGAAACCTGAAGGTGGCTCTTTACTCTCGTTCAAAGACATAACATCTTATTATAAGGATAGGCACCGCGTGTACCCAGCCCCTGCAAAGGGACTGGGGAAAGCAAACGAACGCGTTCTACTTAGACTATTCACTAATACAATGCTGTGCCCGGCAGTATTAAAACATTTCGATCCCGCGTTCACTGGCAGGCGCAAACACTGTGGCGAGGTGGCTGACACCTACCACATGGTTTGGGCTTGCCAGCGCAACTCAGCTCTCTCCCCCCACCCCAACCCTACCAGAGAGGAATGGGAGGCGGCCCTGCTTGGCTGCTCGGACCTTCAGGCCCAAAAGGCTTTGGTCAAGAGGGCTAAGCTGGCGGCTTCGACCAATGGGGTCCCGGAATAGGGACTCCACCCATTGCGGGGCTCTTTAAGAAAGCCTCACCTCTTTTATTAAATAAAGGCTTTTCATCATCATCATCGGTCAGGTGCGAACCCTGGTACTCCGGCTCGGCAGACAAGCGCCTTGACCACTGAGCCACACCGGCGGCTACAAGTTCCGATTTCGATGTGGATGAGACACTGACCTCCAATGCCTCTCAAGGTCAAACCCAACTTAACTGCGTGCTGGTATGACCCAAGGTGTATTAGCGTGACCACCAGATCATACAGTGACCATTGGGTACCTGACCTTGTCCTTGTCCTTGAAGTTTGAGATAGTGGGCCCCACATTGACAATGACCTTAACCGCCTCACAAGGTTAAATCGAACTCATCTGCGTGGTGGTATTGCCCAAGCTATTGTAGAATGAACACATGATCATGTGACTATGACCATCGGGTACCTGACCTTGACCTTTGAACCTGACCATTGAAACCTAATTTGAGACAGTGCAGACGATGCTTAACATAGTTTTCGCTCGTATAACTAGATTGACGCCGCGTTTAGCCCCAGATTTTATTTTAAGCGAAAAGTTTCTCTAGGTTAATCAACACCGGGTCTGGCGTATGTTCCGTTATCAGAATTAGCCACAGGTGCGCGTGCGCAGTACCGGGTCACGTCACAGAAGAGGCGCAGGTGGTCGGACGCGTGTCGCATGGGCTCCGCAACAAAGTACCCAAATCCTGTGAAAGTTCTCCCCTGGATTCCCGAATTTTGTTTCGAGGACTTTTATAAAGCCTTCCGGATTCCATCGAGACGACAATCAAGTCTGTGAGTGTTTTTCGGACTCTTTTACGGACTTGTGAAGTTTCGAGGCGGCGGGAGACGCGCTTGGCTTAACGCAACTAGGAGCTCCCTATTATTTCCCTAGGAGCTACCTAGCTCCCTAGCCAGCGCGTGGTGTGTCCAAACGCAGCCGACCGAACTCCATGGATTCGTCTACCCAAGCGACAGCTGGTCCCAGCGGGCTCCAACCGCCTTCCGTTGACCACCTGAACGTCCAGAATTATCAGGGAATGGATGTAGACCCCACCAACAGCAATCTTCAAGTGACGGAAGGGGTGCGTTCGTGGACGCCCGGCGACTCCAACTCCAACTGGCATCTCCATATGTGTAAACGTAACCAGAAGAAGCTTGCACGAGGGGAAACAGACGTCATCGCAGGAGCGGCTTATGTCCCCCCCAGCTCATTTGTTGAAAACCTTTGTGAAACCAATTACCACTCCCCAACCGGAGTGCCATGTGGCACCGAGGAAACCGCCACCGAGGCGCCGACTCCTGCCACCGCTACCCAAGACCGACTTGAAGGTTACTAATCCGACCAAAGAAAGGCCTAGAAGTCAAACAATATACGACCCTCCAGTTTTCCCGAGCCATCGTAGCTGCCTGCAACGACAGGGAAAAATGCGATCACACCAAATTCCAGGTGAGACTTCGCATGGGCTCCAATATATTCATCGCAAGTACTCCCTACGACGACACGGCTGAGGCTGTCCGCTGCATAACCAAGCTGGTCCTAGGGGGCAAGAAATATCACGTCAATGCTTATGTGGCAGCGCCGGAAGACGTCGTGCGGGGCGTGATTCAAGGAGTTCACCCAGGAACACCGTCCGACGAACTTTTGGCCAACCTCCGTGTCAGAACCCAGGGAGCAGAAGTACTACAAGCCCCCATGCTGGGCCAGACCAAAACAGCGGTCATTACGTTTCGCGGCCCGATCATTCCCCGCTATCTCATATAATACGGGGGTGAGATGGCCTCCTATCCGTTCAGAGCTACCCAACAAGTATGCCATGTGTGCCTGAGACTGGGGCACAGATCGGACGTCTGCCCGACCCCCACCATCAAAGTATGCCAGAATTGTGGCCAACACAACCCCGAGCAAGACCATCCCTGCACAGTAAAGTGGGCTATCTGCGAGGGAAAACACCCAACGGGATCCAAGGAGTGCAAACAGCGTCTGAAGACCAACGCTACTCCTCCCATCTCCCCCCTAAACACCAAAAAGCAAGGCAGGCTCAGCCGAATCGACAAGTCCAAGCGAGATTTCCGGTGGTTCTCATCAGAAGACGAGGAGGCCGAGTATACTGACCGCTCCAGCTCCCGATCCAGATCCAGAGGGCGATCTAGTTCCCGGTCCCAGTCAAGGCCAGGAGACCTTTCCCTCCCAAAACACAAGCAAGACAAGGCGAAGCAGGAGACCAAGACCAGCTAGGGCCAAGGACCTCCACCAGGGAAGAAAATGGACTCCCCCAACAAAAGGGTAAGCTGGTCTCAGGTTACCGTCTCCCCTGCTCAAAACAATACTAATACATGCCAGGATTGCAAACAGCTAGAAAATACTAAAAAACAGCTGAGAGTAAAAATTGCGGAGCAAAACCAACGCATACAAAGGTTAGAGGAAAAGGTCAACCAACTCCTTAGCTCTTGCTCAGCAACACCTAGCCCAGTACAAGCATTACCAGCCCCAGCAAGTATGGAAACTGAAGACCTTAGCAATCTACGGCCTCAGACAGAGAACACAACACCCTAAGCCTCTGTTCAATGCCCTCCCCCTGACACAAATGTTGAACAACCAACTCTCCAACAAATTATGGTCCAATTCCAGGCTCAGATGCAAGCTCTGCAACAATAAATGCAACAACAATCCCTCCAGATGCAACAGAAAATTTCCGCTGTGCAAGAAGAATTAAATTGTAAAATCCAAGTCGTCACGCAGGGAGTCAGGAAACGCGCAGGACTTACTGACAACCCCCGGGCCAAAGTCAACAGAAGACACACAAGCGTGGCTGACGTCAGCGATTGTGAATCCGTTGCTAGCAGTCAAGATGGCCCCCTCCCCTAAACAAGCACAAAACCATTTAGAAATCTGACAATGGAATTGTAGAACTTTCAAAAATAAGGACAGTTCCTTGCTTATGTTCATTCAAAAGTCTCCTATACGCCCGGATATAATCTTTGTCCATTAAACCCGCGTGGCTCCTTACCTTCGTGCATATTATACAATGGCACCTACGGACTCGCCGAGACAATCAGTTACGACAGTCCCACATCAACTCCCCTTCAGAGATATTAACCATGTTCTAGTTGTTCTGCCGCAAAAGAGGGGGAAGCAGAGCATCTTTATCCTAAATATCTACAGCCCTCCAAGCCGCAAGAAGGAAGATTTTCTGCCTATACTAACAGAATGCACCAGAATAGCCCAGGACAACTTCTTGGTGGTTCTGGGAGACATGAATGCAAGACAGAGCTCCTGGGGCTACATAAGCGACTCTCAAAAAGGTGCTAATCTACTTGAAGCCGTGGAAATTCTAATTTTAGGGCTCGTCACTGATACTACCTCTCCTACCAGAACAGGGAACAGTATTAGCCGAGATACCTGCCCAGACCTCACCTTCATTAAGAATCTAGAGCAATCCTTGGGCAGCGACCACAACATCGTAAGTCTCTCTATACCAACTGCCAGAATCAGAAGAGCTCTGGGAAATGTACACATCACGGACTGGACAAAGTTCAGAGACTGCCCGCCGCCAGAAGGAGGCATTAAAAATATTCAAGAGTGGACTCAACTAATCAAAGATGCCCACTCAAGCAACACTCGAACCATCCAGCGGAGCGTAGAAGCACTGGACATAGATCGCCACCTATTGCATCTATGGGAGGCTCGAAAAGGCCTCACTAAACGCTGGAAAAAGCAGCGTCTCAATAGAAAACTACAACTACGAATTGCTAAGATTACACAGCAAGCGCAAGCATATGCTATGCAACTATGTAGACAAAACTGGTCTGAGTTTTGTGCTTCCCTGAAAGGCACTCTAAGCACAGCCCAGCCATGGACCATCTTAAGATGCATGCTCGACCCGAATAAGGCCAAATCAGTTACCAGCCGAACTCTCCAAACAGTTGCCCATAAGTTTCAAGGCACAGACCAAGACCTCATAACAGCCATGCATCGCAAGTACATAGGAGACCACACCCCTCCATGCACCCTGACCTATGAAGGACAACAAAATCCAAGCTTATACGCCTCCATAACGGTATCTGAAGTTTATGCTGCAGCAAGAATAGCTCAGCGGAACACAGCACCGGGCAGAGACAAGGTTACCAACGCTATAATTCGAAACCTCAGCAACGACCATCTGAAAGACCTAACAGAATACATTAACAAGGAAGTATGGAAGAAAGGCCAGGTTCCAGCTGAGTGGCGCCATGCGGACATCATTATGATTCCAAAGGCCGGGAAACCCCCGGCAATAGAGTCCCTCCGCCCAATCTCCTTAACCTCCTGTCTGGGTAAACTGTATGAAAGAATCATACACACCAGACTCGAGAACTATATAGAAGATAACAACTTTTACCCCTACACTATGGTGGGATTCCGAAAAGGTCTCTGTACACAATATGCCTTCCTAAGGATTAGCGAAGAAGTGATTAATACAATACCCACCCACGGAGAAAACCTGCTTTTAGCCCTGGATTTAAAAGGAGCCTTCGACAATGTCTCCCATCAGGCTATCCTAGAGGAGCTGAGTGGTCTAAACTGTGGAGAGAGGATCTTTAACTACATCAAGGCTTTCCTCTCCAACAGAACCGCCACCATAGGCATAGGTGAAGTCCGTTCTACGAAGCCCGACGTAGGCTACACGGTCTATGCCGATGATATAACTCTATGGGTCAGACACGGCTCCTTAGCCCAAAAAGAAGAAGCCCTACAAGAAGCCATACACAGGGTTGAAGAATTTGCTGCGGTAAGTGGTCTGGAGTGTGCCCAGGAGAAACCTGAGGTCATTAGACCCCACAAACTCCCTTACACATCCCCAGGAGAAGTTGAGCTTTTCCTGGGAGGACGCAAGATTAATGAAGTGGACAAGATCTGGATACTGGGGCTCTGGCTTCAAAGTAACCTCAGATCCGACCATATGATCAGAACCATCAAAACAACAGTTAATCAAATCTCAGGAATGATCCGCCGCATTACCTGGCACCGCAAGGGTATGAGAGAAGAGGACACCCTTAGACTCGTCCAGGCCCTAGTTCTGAGCAGGATAACATACGGCCTCCCTTACCAAAAACTCGGCACTGTTGAAACCAGAGGTATCGATACAATCATAAGAGGGGCTTACAACACTTCCCTCTATCTTCCAATAGCCACTTCTACAGAACGACTCCTAGAGCTTGGTCTGCACAACACTTTTACCGAGCTCCAAAAAGCTCTCTTGGAAAGCCGAAAAGAACGCCTTCTCTCAACCAATGCGGTAAGGACGATCCTGGCTAAATTAGGGACATGGCCGGGGCTGGAGACAAGTGGCAGTAAAACCTCTCTTCCACTCCAAACCCGAGAAAAGATCACCGTTAGCCCAATCCCACGTCACATGCATCATGCTCATCAGCAAGGCAGACGACAAGCGAGAGCAAAGGCACTTCAGAAACACCTAGAAAGCGACCGTAAAGCCGTTTACGTAGACATTGGGGCCAACCCCACGCCGGGAAAGTTCTCAGTCGCTGCGATTGACCACCAACTAAAACCGGCTCTCCAAGCTTCTATCTATGCAGAAAACCCCTCCTCTGCAGAGTATCTGGCAATAGCTATCGCCATCAAACATAAAGACCAAAGAGGAGAGTCCTACCACGTTATAACAGACTCCCAACAAGCCTGCCGAGACTTTCTTAATGGCAGGCTTCCCTCAAGAGCAACACAGCTACTTGGCAATCTCAGCCAAACACACAGATTAACATGGACACCTGGTCACGAAGGACTAGCTGGAAATGAGGTAGCCAACGATCTAGCCAAAGATTTAACCCACCGGGCGGATCCTCATCCCTACCCCACGCCCATGCTTAGCACCTATGGTGACAGATTAGAACATATTCGGCTGGAGCGCAGAAAATACCCACCCCCTCACATAAAACTATACTCCACCGCAGCCATAGACTGGAGGAAAATTCAGACCAACACTTTCCCTAACTTGTTCATCCTACACAGGACTAGCCCCACTCAATATCAGAATACATGCCCTTGGTGTGGAGCTTGCCCTACGCTCTACCACATATCGTGGGAATGCACAACGAAACGAAAACACTTAACTGTATCCAACCCGAGATAGGAGCAGTCGGAGGTGGCCCTGACCAGCGAGACCCTGCATCAGCAACTTAAGTTGGTTCAGCAAGTCTGTCAGTCAGCTAAAGCCAGTGGCCCCTTGGACTAGGGGTGCCACCCAAGTTGCTCGAGCAACCTTCCTCAATTCAAATAAAAGTTTTCTCTCTCTCTCTTTCGTGCTAACCGTCCGTGGAAGACGTAGGGCGGAGGTGAAAGCCGTGCGTAGTAGGATGTCTGCCTGTTGTCTTTGCCGCTAAGTGAGTATGTCGTATGGAAGGTGGTATGTTATGCGGCTAATGATTAGTGCATTTGTCATATTGAGGGTCTCGCGTTCAGACAGCCCATGATTGCGTGCTGCCGCACGCCTGATGAGTGCCGCGACCTGTTTGGTCTGTCTTTGCAAGAGCTGAAGGGTGGCGGTTGTATCGAGTGTGTTGTTAATGAGAAGACCGAGAATCTTCACCTGAGGCACAATGGGCATTGGATTCCCGTACATGTGCAGTTCAATCGGGGGGTCACTGGGAGGGGTTTCAGCTGCAGGAGTTCCGATTGATTTGGAGAGCAACGGAGGCGTGTGTTTGCTAAATGAGTGGTGGTAATGCCTATGGCACATTGTAGAATATCCTGGGCTGTTCTAAGGGAACCTCCCGTTGTCCAGAGGGTTATATCATCTGCGCACAAGGCTGTGTGGAGCCCTAGGATAGCAGCAAGGGCCTTTGCCAGTGGCGCTAGGGCATTGTTGAAAAGTAAAGGTGATAGAACCGCTCCTTGTGGGGTACCCCTGTGAGGCAGGGGGAAAGGCTGGGATTGAATATCTCCAAGGTAGAGTTCTGCCGTGCGTCCCTAAACGAAGTCCCGACTATATTGCCATATGCAGGTGCCGCATCCCGTGGTGGCTAATGTCGTGTGGATATGGTCATGGTTTATGGTGTCGAAAGCCCCATGAATATCCAGGGTCAGTATGGCTCGCGTACTAACTGTACGGCGCTTGGTGCAAAAGAGGGACTCTTTAAGGGCAAGAAGTACGTCATGTGCCGAGATGTTTGGGCGGAAGCCGAATTGAACATCGGGGATAAAGCCTGTTGTTTCTAGAAACGGTTGCAGGCTATTGAGAATGACATGCTCGAAAAGCTTGCCGACACAGCTCGTTAAGGAGATGGGGCGCAAATTTTGAAGGCTGAGGCGTTGCCCGGTTTGGGTATAAATCGCATGCTGGCATGGGTCCAGGCTGATGGGAGCGTCCCAGCTTGCCAGTGGTTATAAAGAGCTCCGTGAGTTCCTGGAGGGAGACTTCGTCCAGATTGAGTAGTGCCTTGTACGTTATACCATCCGGCCCCGGCGCCGTAGAGCGGCGAATACTGAAGAGTGCTCGGCGGACTTCGTTTAAGGTTATGTCGGCATCAAGTTCTGGGTAAGGTGGAGGTAGATATGTTGGATCTGCCGACTGAAGAGAAATGGGCATATAAGTGTCCCGTAGTTGGCCAATTACGTTGGTGCCTTTTTGGAGCTCTAGTTGTATTAGCGTTGTGTGTTTACTTGTGTCTGAGATTTAGTGGTTGTTGGATCTAAGAGAGCTCGTAGGAGGGAACACGCTCGTTTTGTGCTTAGTGTACCCTTGAGATTGTTACAAAAGGTTGCCCAGTTTGCGGGGGCTAGCGTGTTCGCTTATTCTTCTGCCTCGCGAGTGAGAGCGGCTATGCGGAGTATCAATTTGCGATTGTGGCGCTGGTGACGACAGCGCTTGAGAAGTCCCTGTCGCGCCTACCATAGATGAGCCAGATGCGGATCAACCTGCGGTGCCTTGGGTGTATTTTTAATGCTTTTGCTGTTCGTCTGGATGGCCTTCACCAGACGGTCTGTCCAGTCAGTGACAGTACGGGGTTCTGTAGAATCAGCTGCCAAGTATGAGCGTAATTTATCCCAGTCAGTGAGAAGCTGCGAACAAGGGTTGAAAATCTTGGAATTATAAGCAATAATAGTGGAGACTGGAAAGCGGTCACTTCCAAGGCTGTCTTGTAGCACCGTGTGAGATTTAACTATTATGTTCGGTGCGGCCCATGTGAGATCGGGTGTAGTGCTTAATATACTTTTGAGGTCGTTACAATAGGCTGCCCAGTTTGCGCGGGCTAGCCTCGTATTCTTCTCGGCCTTTTCTGCGAATTTTCACTGTCCCAAGCAACCACCCACGGTACTTTTGTGGTGCGGGGAGTCCTCTCTTAAGAACTCACCTACTATCTGTCCCCAGCAACTTTCCTTTTTTCAGTGCCGACTTCCTGTCACATCTTTGTTTCGTGTTGCGACTGTTGCGACTGAGAGAAGGATGAAAAGGAAATGCACGGGCCTGCCTACTGGCTCGAGCCAAGCCACCACCGCTGCATCGTGCAGATAGAGGAGAGTTAAAGATAGGAGGAAAGTGAAAGAAAAGAAAAGACGCGCGTAGGAGCAACAACCGCGTCCGCCGAAGCGGACGCTGGCTGAAAAAAACATAAACGGCCGAAGCCGCGATTCGTCAACACCTCATAGCTTCCTGACCAACACGGCTCGGTTATATTAATTCAGCTAGGCTTGTGTACTTTCTTTTTGAAGCGATAGTTTCACTACGCCAGCCACTTCGCCTTGTCGAGCATGGTGGCACCTCGGCCGTATGCCCGTGGCTGCAGCTCTGCGCCGGAGCCGCCAAGGTAGATGTACTATGGTAGCGTAGGCTGCATAGAAGCCCATACGTTCAAAACATGGCGGCTCATGGTGCGCAGCCAGCGCCGTCTTCGAAATGCGTGGACAACTAAAAAGTGACGTCATAATTAAAACAAGAACGCGACGTTGAAGTCACGTGTTTTAGTGACGTCAGCGTCGCGTGCTGCTTGGCGGGAAAAATAAACTGCTGAACGCCGCGACGCTTCAGCGCGACACCCGACACGAGAACGAAGAAAGAAGACACGACGAGTGCCGACCACCAACGCTATATTTAGGTAGTCAGTTCTCGTTGTGCCTTTTTCCTTCGTCCTCGCCTCAGGTGTAGCGCTGAATGTCGCAGGTGTAGCGCTGAAGCGATGAAATGTGACGCCGCCAGTCAGGTTATCGCTCGCACGTCGTGCAACCGCACACCTCTTTTTTGCGTACGGGGGCCCCATGGCCACAGACGATGCCCTTTTGGGGCAAAAGCGACAGAACCGCACCCAACCGAACGAAACTACAGAGAAGCGCTGGCAAAAGGGAAAAGCGGAAGCTGTACACGAACGATGCACACCAAGAACTCGAGCAGCAAGCAAGGAGGAAAAAGTAGGGCTAGCAGAATCGAGTTTCAAACAAAAGCAAGCAGAGTGTCAAAAGATATGACAAGGGTATGACATCAGAGCACCGTCAACCTTGGCATCGTCCCGCTGCCATTGCCGCTGGTCTGAGCGAAGCTGTCATAAAAATTTTTACAAAGCAAGCGCTATACTTTTTAGCAAAATGCCCACAACTAAAACATTTTAAAAAGGAATCACTGCAATTGTTTTAAAATGCTTTTGAAACACAAAATATGTCCTAATTATTTTCCTCTTCTAGTCGTGTTTGTCCACTCATTTCATTTTGGCGCTTTAGTTCCACCACTAATTTGATGTCGTAAGCACTTGGTTCTGGACCGCATTCAGGCTCCGGCTTCGCGACATATTTCAATTGACCTTGGAGCCGCCGCTAGAGCCATTGCCTAGCAAGCGTCGCACTTGCGCTTCGCCGCGCGATCTGGTATGACGTCACCTAACCGTTACGCTCACCATCGACATGAGCGTTCGGTGCGCTATCTGGCATGACGTCATCTAGCCGCCCAGCGGGGTACGTATAGTAGGCTCTTGTTGGGGTGATGAAGGTGGTGACGAATCGCGGCCACGGCCGCTTATCTGTTCTTTCAGCCAGCGTCCGCTTCGGCGGACTTCGCATCTGACTAGGCTTAACCTTAGCTAAGCCTCAGCCATTTTTTTTTCTTTCCTCTCACATCTTTCAACTCTCCTCTGTCTGCACGTGACAGCTATTGTGGCCCAGCCCGAGCCAGTCGGCAGGCCCGTGCACTTTCCCTTTCATCCTTCCTACAGTCGCAACAACAACAACAACGACAAAAACAACGTCAGTAAAAGAATCGTTATGGACGACGATAGGCCGTCTACGGCCCTTTCGCGCTTGAATGAAACCAAGCGTAGACGGCGTGCCGAGTAGTCAGCAGAAGAGCGCACCGAACGCCTGGAGAAACGCGGTGAAGGGGTTAAAGTGGGAGTGAAATAGGAAAGAGGGGCTGTAATGAAGAAAATGAAAATTGCACTTGGGGAAAGGAAATTACGCAGTAACTTTCTCGCATATCCTCGTGGACACCCGTCATCTGTTTTTAGAGGAAGGGAGGAAGTGGGAGTGAAAGAAGAAGCAGAAAGAGGGGCCGTAATAAAAAAATAAATTTTAGGAAAGGAAATTACGCAGTAACTGTGGAAGGATCGAAACAACTTTATTACACACAAAAAAAAATCTTCCAGGGTTGTACCCTACTGGCCCAGGATTCCACGGGCTTGCGCTTCACGTAAAGCCCGATCCGCCAGCCATTCCTGGCCGGCGGGCTGAGCGGTCCGTAAAGCACCCTCCCAGGAAGAATGAACGGGATTGGGGATGGGGATGGGGGTACGGCCTTTGGAGAAGGACATTCCGAAAGGTTGTGGAAAAGTGTGGATCTGTGAATGCACGTCCAGGAACGGAGATTAAAGAGGAACGCCTAGCGAAACGCAGCGGCGAAGGACTGACTTTGCTATTCGACTAAGCCAGTTCCACTCGGCCAGCTGTAGCTATCGCGACGCGTCACTCCAGGTTTAACGGGAGCTAAACCAAAGTCAGTTATTTCTAAAGGTTTCTTTATTCTGTAATTATTCATTTTCTGCATATATATATGAACCTCAGTAAAAAAACCATGCTGGTTGAGAAATGGTATGTCGCGAGTAAAGCAGATAGGTGCAGAATTGAATGCTTTTTAAAAGTAGGCGTAAAATTTCTTGTATACTTCGTACACTTAAGCAGGTTTCTGAAAGGGACATACATCGCCTGCGCATGTAGCATTTGGCTCCATCAGAATCCTATGCCTATCTGGGCACGTGCTGAGTGGTGGTCTACGCGCCTGCCCGCCACTCCGACTCTTCTTGCTTTGATTCGTTAGATTCTTTCATGTTAGATTGTTACCCTTGCTTTCTCGTTGGCGATTTTAACTGTGTTCTAGATCCCGTACGAGACGTTCGCGGTCGAGGCAGGGGGCGACCCTACGCCGGGGCCCGGTCTCTGCGGGATATTTGTATTCAGTTTGATTTGACCGACGCGTGGGTTAAGCTTCACGATGATTGTTTTGGTGGAACTTGGGAGCGGGGCAGCTCAGCGAGCAGAATTGACAAGTTCTTGTTCACGCGATGATGATGATGAAAACTTTATTTGTATAACAAGGGAGTTTTGGACACGTCGGTCCTTGGGCCCCCGCACGGCCCCACTGCACTCAAACGTTCATGTCCCGGAGGCTCATGATGCTGGCAGCCCGGCCTGTGGCGATGGCTTGCTTGGCCGGGTCCTCGGAGCGCAGTAGGGTCTCCCAAGCCTCCCAAGTGGTAAGGTGCTGCAGGCCCCGCGGGGGAGGATCCGCCGGGCAGAGGAAAAGAATATGGTCGAGAGTGGCTTTGGGGTGGTGGCAGAGGGTACAGGAAGGGTTCGTGTGGACTGGGTGATATCGCGAGCGTATATAAGGGGAGGGCAAAGTGCGTGTTTGGAGCCGCCTCCAAAGTGTCTGATGGTAATTGTCGAGGGAAGGATGAGGAGGGGGGTAGAGCCGACGCTCGGCTTTGTAGGCCTGCGTCATTTCACTGAATGAGTGCATGCGCTCACGCGAGAACCCCAGGTCGGAGGCCGCCGGTGCCCGGTTGAGAGAAGCTCGGGCTAAAGCGTTGGCGGCCTCGTTTCCGGGATTCCCGGAGTGGGCAGGCACCCATATCCGCTCCACATGGCGGGGCGGGTGCGCGGCGAGGGAGTCCAGTATGCGAAATGCAGGGACGTGAACTCTCCCGCGAGCAAAATTTAGTATGGCAGTTTTGGAATCTGATAGTATATATCGGGCCTCCGTGCGGGTGATGGCCAGGGCAATGGCGGCCTCTTCGGCCTCCTCCGAAGTGGCAGTAGGGGTTATGTGAAGGGTGGCAATGGGTTGGAGGGAGGGGTTCGTGATGGCGACAACCGCGTCCTCGCCCGTGCATGCGGCATCCACCCAAACGGCATACGGTGCGCGAGCTCTGCGGCGGGGTTCGTGGTAGGTGGGATGCATGTTTTTGGGGAGAGGTTTAATAAATAAATCGCGGTGAATGAGGCGGGGGACCTGGAGCTGTGTGGGATCGGTAACTGGTAGGCGTATACCGAGGGTGTGTAGGATGTGTCTCCCGGTGGTGGTTCTCGCGAGACGTATGTATTGTGTCTGTCAGTGGGCCTCAATAAGCTCCCCTATCGTATTGTGCAGGCCTAGTTGAAGGAGTTTTTCGGTTGAGGTATTTAGGGGTAGGTGTAATGCTGTCTTAAATGCTGTTCGAATCATGGCATCCAGGGTGGAGATTTCCCCTGCCTGGAGTTTCAGGTAGGGGAGCGTGAAGATAAAGCGGTTGAGGACGAAGACATGAATGAGACGACATAGGTCATGCTCCTTCATGCCCCGGTGGTGTGCAGAAACGCGGCGGATTAGGTGTGATATCGACACAGTTGTCTGCTTGAGTTTCCGTATGGTGAGTGTGTTTTTCCCGTTGTTCTGGATGTGGAGGCCAAGTACCCAGAGAGTGTTTACCTCCGGGATGGGCCGGTTTTCCAGTGTCACGGTGATGGGGGCTGTGGGGCAGTTTCGTGTTGTGGGGCGGATTATGAGGAGCTCCGACTTCTCCGGTGAGCAGGAGAGTCCGATACTCCGCGCATGCGTTTGGGTGAGGATAGCCGCGGACTGTAGGGTGTTCTCTATGTCTCCATCACTGCCATGGGTGGTCCATAGCGTGATATCATCGGCATAGAGTGTATGCCGAAGGTGAGGGATGGTTTGTAGCTTGTGGGCAAGGGGAATGAGAGTGACATTGAAGAGGAAAGGGGAGAGGACGGACCCCTGGGGGGTTCCGACCCCACTGAGGGTGTATGGGGGGGAGATGTGGGGACCGAAGTGAATTTCGGCCGTGCGGTTAGTAAGGAATGTTTGAATATAGGTGTACATACGTTCACCTATGTTCAAGGGGGAGAGAGCCGCCATGATCGCTTGATGGTCCAGGCGATCAAAGGCCTTGGAGAGATCCAAGGCTAAGACAGCTTTAGTGTGACCCGGAATGAGGGGGTCGAAAATGTCCTGCGTGTGTTGGAGCATGGCGTCCTGTGCTGACAGATGGGGACGGAAGCCCACCATGCTGTGCGGGTAGAGGTCTTGCTCCGCCATGTGTTGGGTGAGTCGAGCGAGTGCGACGTGTTCGAAAAGCTTACCTAGGCATGAGGTTAGTGAAATGGGACGGAGATTTGAGGGTGTAAGCGGTTTGTGGGGCTTTGGTATGAATATGATTTTGGCGTGACGCCAGGATTGGGGAAGAGTGCCCTCGTGCCAGCATTTGTTGATGTGCTCCGTGAGCTGGGCGATCGATTGATCGTCCAAATTGCGGAGCATGGCATTAGAGATCCGGTCAACTCCTGGGGTGGAGTTAGAACGGAGAGTCAGGAGGGCCGCTCTGACTTCTGTCTCAGTGATCTCTGCGTCGAGGTTGGCATTCGGGGCGCCTGTATAAGGGGGCAGGGGGTTTGAGGTACCGGGAGTTATATATGTGTTTCTAAGTATATTAATGAGTGCGTCAGGAGAAAGGCCGGTCTTGTGTATAAGGCGTGTGACGTGGTGTTGTGTGGCTGTTTTGGATTGCGTGGGGTCAATTAGGTGACGGAGGAGTTGCCAGCTACGTTTGGAGGACAGATTGCCAGCCAAACTGTCGCAAATCTGACCCCAGTTTGATCGGCAGAGCTCCTCAGCGTGCTCAGTAATTTTTGTTTGCAGCGCGGCCAGCCGCTTTTTAAGGGTTCGATTGAGCTTTTGCCCCTTCCAGCGCTCTAGGATGCTATGGAGAGATCGAGTGTTTATTGGTGGCCTGCAATGTGCTCGCGTTCCCCCCGGGTACACCGCGCATTAGCGACCATCGACCACTGTCAGAGAGAGAGAGAGAAAACTTTATTACAACAGGAATTCGGGGCACACCCCAGGGTCCCCGCACGACCCCACTCCACTCAAGTGTTTATGTTCCTGAGGTCCATAACACTGGCAGCCCGGCCGGTGGCGATGGTCTGCACGGCCGGGTCCTCCGAGCGCAGCAGGGTCTCCCAGTCCTCCCAGGTCTTGAGGTTCTCTAGGTCCCGCGGGGGAGGGTCCGCCGGGCAGAGGGAAAGGATGTGGAGGGAAGAAGCGAAGGGTTCTGGGCATAGGGCGAATGCCGGAGTAGGGAAGGAGGGATGATAGTGGGCTAGGGTAAGGGGCGAGGGGAGAGTGTCTGTCTGTAATCTGCGCCAGAGTGTTGCGTGTCTGTTATCTAGGGAGGGGTGGGGTGGAGGGTAGGGCTGGCGTGAGGCTCTGTATACTTGGGTCAGCTCACTGAATGAGTGCAATCGCTCCTTCGTGAATCCCGCATCCGAGGCCACCTGAGCCCGGCTTATAGACCATAAGCTTGACTTTTGCACTCTGCCTTTCCCTGTTCCTCTGGCTGTGAAAAAAGATAGATCGCCGATTTTAGCATTTGGAAAGGCAGATGACGCAGCAATTATGACATATCTCGTCCATGAATACGCCAATTTCCTTGAACTGTGTATGGATGGTTCGTCAACCATTGGTCAGGTCTGGGCATGTTTTAAGGTTCACGTCAGGCATTGCATTGACAATTTCATTCCCACTGTAACTAAATGCACAAAGAAAAAGAATCCATGGATGACACGCGATGCTATCCACCTCAAGCGTAAAATCAAGCGACTGAGAAAATCAAACAAAATACGCCCGATTGCAAACTACCTTACTCGCCTTCACTCTCTAACTAACTTATTAAAAAGCAAAATAAAGTCTGCTAAACGGACTTATTGTAAAACCACACTTAATGGGTTCATTAAAACAGCACCCAGCAAATTCTGGAGATATCTAAGTTCCCAACGCACAAGCAGCAAGGCAAAATCCACCGAAGGACTTGATGCTGACACCTTTAACACTCACTTTCAGTCAGTGTTCACACTTGATAACAAGTCCTCTGACCTTACCCCTGCATTCGAATGTAAGACCACGCTGTCAGGCACTCCTTCAATATCCGAGGCGGGAGTGCTTATGATGTTGTTAAACATGGATGATAAGAAATGTGATGGACCAGATGGAATCCCCAACAAATTTCTCAACCGATATGCCGAGCCTATAAGTAAATACCTCTGCCTGATATATCAAAAATCAATCCACGAGTGTAGCCTTCCTGCGGAGTGGAAAGTAGCGAAAGTAATTCCGGTACATAAATCTGGCAATATTTCATCTGCTGCTAATTATCGCCCCATATCACTGACATGTACATGCTGTAAATTACTGGAGCACATTATTTTGGAATTTCTGACAAATTTTGTTGAAGTCAATAACATACTCCACAGAAACCAACATGGATTTCGTAGTGGCTTGTCAACGACTACGCAACTAGTAGAAATTATGCATGATTTTGCGCAGTGCCTCAACAATCAGTCACAAATCGATGCCCTTTTCCTGGATCTGTCCAAGGCTTTTGACCGAGTCTCTCATGCTGAACTCCACTTTAAACTTAGAATTATATTTGGTGATGGACCACTCGTACGATGGATTTATAATTACCTCTCTGACCGTTATCAATTTGTACAATACGACCGTCATGCCTCCAAGTTAGTACCTGTTCTTTCAGGAGTACCTCAGGGTACAGTTTTAGCCCCGCTGTTGTTTCTACTTTTTATTAACGACATATCAAATGAAACCGAAGTAAAAATGCGACTATTCGCGGTTGACTGCGTGCTGTACCAAGAAATAAAAGACTCTAATGACCAGGAAAAACTTAACAATGCTCTAGGAAAAATTGCAGAGTGGTGTAATAAATGGCAGATGGTAATTAATTTTGGAAAAACGGTCTCTATGTCTATTACAAAAATGTGTAAATTAGATTATGTGTATTCTTGGAATAACATGAATATCCGTAGTGTGACCGAATATCGTTACTTGGGTGTAGTCATCACTTGTGACAAACTGGTCTACGCATGTTCAAACCATAGCCAGCAACGCATTGAACAAATTTTTCCTTAAAAGGGCCCTTCGTCATTCTACATCCGATACAAAACTTCTTGCTTACGTCACTTTTATCCGTCCGGTCTTAGAATACGCCAACATAGCCTGGTTCCCCCCCACTAAAAACAACGTTAATACACTCGAGATGGTGCAAAGGAAAGCCGTGCGCTTTATTTTCAACTGTTACGGCCGCATGCATTCAGCCACAGATCTTTTACGCACGGCCGGGCTTCACACGCTGACCAGCCGTGCCAAATTACACCGTTTAAAGTTTTTGTATCTACTTCCTAATAATGCATTAAAGATGTCTCCCACAGACTTTGTTCGTATAAACACTACACGAGGAACACGTCACAAGCATGCCCTCACCCTTGAAGAATATTTCTGTCGCAGTAATACTTTCCTATATTCTTTTTTCCACAAGTTGTTCGAGATTGGAATCAACTGCATCCGTCAGTCACAGCCCAGCGCACCATAGACAAATTTATTCCCCTCGCTGAGAGTTCTCTACTTTCATTCCTGTCATCATAACCTTGCTCGTATTCTTGTATTGCAGTACTCTTCTCAGTGTATTTATTGTAATCAAGTGACATCATCAGTTTGATGACATGATTGCTTTATTATTGCCATTTGTATTGCATGTTTTACCTTCCAGTCCTCCATTTGTATTGCATGTTTTACCTTCCAGTCCTCGCAGCCGCGGCTGCCACGTGACGGTGCGGCTCCTGCAGTATTGAGTGTGTGTTGCGTGGTGTCGGTGCGCGTTCATCGTATTTAGTGAGCGTGCTTCCCCCCGCGATGCCTGGACATTATGGACACTTTGAACAATCTGTGCTGTGAATGATTTTGTGTGAACGGCGGCAGCAGTCGCCGTCGTGTGCTTGTTTCATAGCTTGTTTGTACCGAGCGACACTAGTCGCTGCCTCGTTGTTTTTGTCTTTGTGGGGGACTATGGTCCCTTTGTATGAATAATGGGTCCAATAAACTTCTCTTCAAGGTGAGTAGTACACGTAAGGTCGCTTTAGCTGACCGCCGCAGTAGCGGAGTGGTTCCGGATGTTCTCCTGCTGAGCGCTATGAGTTGCGAAGTTTGTTTTTTTATTGAGAAAGCAATACTACGCGCACTTTCAAGCCTTCGTGTGACCCGGCCGCAGTTAGTTTCACCTTTAGCGGAGTGAATATTGGCGATCAACTCGATCCTTCAGATAGCCCGGCCGCAGTTATGGTGTGTGTTTGCCGCGCTGAGTACCTGTGGCGCTACTGCCGCTGTGACGTCATACCAGCTGTAGATTATGTTTTCTTTCTCTCAGTCGTAACAACATCAAAAACAAAACATAAAAAAAATTACCGAAGACGCTTTGAGTCGTCGCGCAGCGGCGGCCGATAGCCACGCATGACCTGTAGACGCGGCGCACTGCGTTCCAGGACAGGATAGGACAGGATAACTTTATTTGGCTCTAGCACAAGTGTTTTTTTTTATGTGGTCAGATGAGTCCATCCGCAACGGTCGGTTGCCCCTATTCCAGGGCTCCGCTGGATGCTGCCGTCAGCTGAGCTCTCCGTATCAAACCGATCTGGTCATCGCGGCAGTCGCTGGAGAGCAGACCCTCCCATTGCTCCACACTTGGGTTTTGTATAACTGGCACGATGTCGACTTTTTGACATGCCCATATGATGTGATACAGTGTAGGTTTTTCATGGCACCACGGACAATTGTGTGCGTAAAGTGTGGGGTGAATTTTACTTAGTGTGTTTAGATTTGGATATGACCCCGTTTGAAGTTGTCTCCATGTGACAGCCTCTTCTTTGTTTAAAGATTTGTGCGGTGGTGTGTACCGCATCCTGCTGCCTTTTTAGTTGTTGAGTATGGCCGAGTATTCCTGAGGTACTGGCAGGGATTCCTCAAGGTCGTTGACGTTGGATGCTCGGTAGTTAGTATATCCTCGAGCTATCCTGTCTGCCTCTTTGTTTCCTGCCACCCCCGTGTGCCCCGGTACACAGATGATCTTATGTTTGATCGGCTTGTGTGGTTTTGCATGTGTTTGTTGCGTCTTGCAGTCTACAGAGCGGAGTATGCGGAGCGCTCTGTGACCTACTCTGCCGCAAAGATAGTTGCGGCAGGCTGCTTGTGAATCCGTAAGAATTGTCAGTGACCGCCCAGTCCGATAGCCCTCCGCTGCCGCTAGAGCGACGGCCGCTTCTTCAGCCTCAGCTATCGTGCAGTCTTGCAGTGAGGCGCTGGTAATCTCGTGTAATACCGAGTTGACTACAGTTGCCACTGCGTTGTTGGTGCCTTGTCCCCTAGTCATGGCATATGTGGCAGCGTCGACATACACTGTTGTATCCTGGGATGCGTGTGTTTTCTGTAAGCGGTCGGCCCTTGCCTCCCTTCGGTCTTTGTGGAGGTTCGGGTCCAGGTTTCTTAGTATTGGTGCCACCCTGAGCGTGCTGCGGTACTCATCGGGGATCGTTTTAGTTCTCAATATTTCTCGAATTTGTTCGGTGTAGCCCAGTTTCTTTAAAGAACTCTGCCTGTGGGGGTCTACTGTAGTCTGCGCATTTGGGCAACATGCTGCGCTTCCCGTAATTCCTCCAACGTGTTGTGCAATCCCAAGGCTAAGAGCTTTTCAGTTGAGGTGTTATGGGGTAGTCGAAGCGCGGTTTTATACGCTTTGTGTAAAATCGCGTCCGCTTGTTGTATTTCACTTTTGATATGATTGTAGTACGGGAGACTGTATGTCGCCCGGCTGACCACTAGGCTCCTGACCAGCTTGAGTGTGTCTTCTTCTCGCATGCCATGACGTCTGTGTGAGATGCGCGCAATCATGCGGGCCACTTGGAGTGTAGATGCCTTTAATAGCGCAAGGGTGTGAGTACAGCGTTGATTTGACTGTATCCACATCCCTAGTACCCGTATGAGTGTCTTCTCTGGTATTGGTTCTCCTTCGAGGTAAACTTGTAGTCGAAGTTCTTTACTGGTAGGGACTGTTCGGTTCTGTTTTCCTCTCCAAACCCGTAAGAGCACAGATTTTTCGGTCGAGCATGCTAGCCCTCTTGCTTTGACATAGTTTTCAACGCAGGTGGCCGCTTCTTGTAGCCTATCCTCTTTCTCGCCGAGTGAGCCAGTGTTAGTCCATATTGTGATGTCGTCGGCTGTAAGGGATCGGTAGCGTTCGCGGGGGTCATTGGAACGCGGCTGGGGGCACTCAAAGCGGAGCGTCTCCTTTCTTGGAACGCGGCCGCTCGCGAATGCGCCGGGAAGTACGGGTGTCCACCCGCCCCGCGGAACCGATTCGCGCACGTTCTGGCACGAATGTGTATTTGTGTTTGTTTTTATTTTATTTTGTGGCGGAGAGAATATTCTACTCCGCACGTGCTGGCAAGACCGTGCGTTTGTGTTTGTGGAAAGGTCGTTTTGCCCTACGGAAGCTGGAGGGCTGGCCATGCTCTCGGTAAACCAATCATGTGAGCAGTGCAACATGATTGGAAGCTACCAAATGTGGGGCGGGCCTTTAAGGTTTTAAAACCGGGCCCCAGAGCTGGAAGCGGGGTTCTGCGCTAAGGTGAAATGCTGCGCATCTTCGGCAACGCCGAGTAGGGGCCTCCCCTAGTATTAGCCAGTTCCACCTTTTTGTTGTTTGTCCTTGTACTGCTTAATATATCTCCAGTGCCTTATCTTGTATATTCTGTAAAT
The DNA here is from genome assembly GCF_055824585.1 of Amblyomma mixtum. Taxonomy (NCBI): domain Eukaryota; kingdom Metazoa; phylum Arthropoda; class Arachnida; order Ixodida; family Ixodidae; genus Amblyomma; species Amblyomma mixtum. Next base: position 36,080,802 of record NC_143017.1, on the reverse strand, counting down.
ATCTGTATTTAAATCTTCAGTTATTTCCTTTTTTTCATCCCTGCGTGTCAACACATCTTGAGACTGTCTCTGACGGGGCACCCCTGGTGCGAAGCAGGAAGCTTCAGTCTTCCAGTTGGAACAAACCGTCTCTGACGGGGCACCCCTGGTGCAAGGAAGGAAGACGAAAGAACCTGTGAAACTTTACTGGCGCAGCCGACAGGATCCTGCGGCCATTGGAAGAGGGCGCAGGAAGAAGATTGAAGGCAGGGAGAAAGGCGACGATCAGGCAACAGCAGCGTTCGAGAAAGGACCTGCGGAGAGACGGCGGCAAGGACGTAAGGACCACGGCAGTAGTCCAGCGACGCGGGACTGCGTCCGGTCAAGGAAGGCAGAGCATCGAGAACTCGACGGTCACCGGCGGGTCGCAGCAAGTGACAACGTGCACAGGACCAGCGGCGTGCGACAGCTCATCGCAGCGTCTGGTGCAAGTGGCGGTGGACTGCGACGCCAAGGAGCTGGCAATGGGGATCGACGCATCGAAACTGTGAGTTTCCTTCGTCGCATTGTTAGCGTCCCTGTGCATGTGTTCGAGCCGGTAGGACAGTTGAGGAGTACAGACGGCGGTATGGAGGGCTATCCATGCCGGCCCTCACTCGATGTGAGGTACCAGGTTGAGTTAGCGAAGGCGCGCTTAGCGGCCCTTCAGGCTCAACTCGCGAAAGTGAATGGCGGAAAGGCGCTGCTTCGTGAGGAAGAACACCAGGAGGTTAAGTATGTCTTGAAGGTAATCGAAGCCAGACGCCAGCAGGTAGAGCTCGAGATTTCTAAGATCAAGGAGTCTAGGAGAGCTAGCCAACTAGCCAGGGAGAACTGCTCCGAGTCCCGAGCAGAGAGGTCGCCAGTGCTGGAAGGCAAACGCATATGCCTGTCAAGCACAGGAAAAGAAAACAGCCAGAGAGAAGTAAAAAGAGAGCCAGCTTTCCGCGAAACTGGAATCTCTCGTGAAGAAAGTATCCTGACGGAACGCAGCGTCGCGGTGTTAGAGGCGGTGAACGCGCACTCCGACGATCCAGCTGTGCAAGTTAGCTCTACCCCAAATGACACCAGGGAAGCGGACGCGAGTTCATGATTGTTGGAAATCACTCTAATTCCAAAAACGCGGTCTCAAGCGGGCTGCGAAAAAGAGCAGTCGGTTCAGCGTGAAACGACCAGCGACGACAGACGTCGGACTGGCGAGCTAGGGATAGGAGGAGGTGAAATGTTGCCGCAACGGCACACTGTGCCAGGCATGTGGCATGAAGCGCCACGTAGCACTATTGATGGCAAAGTCCTTTCATTTCAGGACAGGGAAATTCGTGGCGACTTGCCACAAGGCAAATTAGGATTAAGTGGCTGCGAAAGAGCGCAGGTAGCCTCAGAGTTATATGATGCCACGAAATCGGCAAGCGCCTATAATACAGGGAGCGTAAATTTCATTGCATGCCCGTGCAGGAACGGGGCAAATGCCTCCAAGCGAGGCGAAGCAACAGGAGGCAGGGGCGTGGCTTTCAAATTGAAAGTCGGTTCGAGGAACAGTACGCTCCAGGCTGCGGTATGTCAAATTAGATGTAGCAAAGCCGGCCGCACTGTTATAGTTAGACTGGACAAGGCTAATGTTCTTTACGCAGTACGCTGTTCGTACTTTTGCGCCGGAGAGAGCGTTCCCTTAGGGGCGTCGCATGGTCAAAGATTTGGACTTATCGAGGATCAGGACGTTGTTTTCGATCCTGGAGGGCAGCATTTTTGAATTCTTGCCCCGCTGTGGCACCAGCCTAATGAGCCGAGTGGCAGTTAGTCGTTAATTGTGTTGAGACGCGTAGTGGCTCGAACGCACACAAGGACGCTCGGTGCGACTAAGGAGGCTCATGTGGCCACTTACGGATGTCGTGCGATTGCTACTGAACGCTCTAGTTGCGAGTGTCGGTGTGTGTGTCGAGCAGGACGCGGGTGTGCATGCTGGTGAACTGGGTGCAACGCACCAACTTGGACGCTGTGTTACGGCGCACGGCAGGCATGCCACTGTGTGTATTTAAGTGTGCATTTTGCGTGATGTTGTGTTGGTGCCCGTGTGCATTTTGTTGTTTTTGGTTTTGTTGGTGCAACTGGTCGCAGCGCGACAGCTTGGACTTCGGTGAATGCGCTGGTTTTACAGGTGTGAAACGCGCATTTGAATGTGTACGTTTTGTTTATGTTATGTCACCCGAAGGGTAGTTTCGTGTCAGACACCGATCCCTTTTGTTTGTAATACTAGAAGTGCCATTTGAGCCCTTTGTAGAATCTTGGGAAGGGCGTGTAAGGGATCGGTAGCGTTCGCGGGGGTCATTAGAACGCGGCTGGGGGCACTCAAAGCGGAGCGTCTCCTTTCTTGGAACGCGGCCGCTCGCGAACGCGCCGGGAAGTACGGGTGTCCACCCGCCCCGCGGAACCGATTCGCGCACGTTCTGGCACGAATGTGTATTTGTGTTTGTTATTATTTTATTTTGTGGCGGAGAGAATATTCTACTCCGCACGTGCTGGCACGACCGTGCGTTTGTGTTTGTGGAAAGGTCGTTTTGCCCTACGGAAGCTGGAGGGCTGTCCATGCTCTCGGTAAACCAATCATGTGAGCAGTGCAACATGATTGGAAGCTACCAAATGTGGGGCGGGCCTTTAAGGTTTTAAAACCGGGCCCCAGAGCTGGAAGCGGGGTTCTGCGCTAAGGTGAGATGCTACGCATCTTCGGCAACGCCGAGTAGGGGCCTCCCCTAGTATTAGCCAGTTCCACCTTTTTGTTGTTTGTCCTTGTACTGCTTAATATATCTCCAGTGCCTTATCTTGTATATTCTGTAAATATCTGTATTTAAATCTTCAGTTATTCCCTTTTTTTCATCCCTGCGTGTCAACACATCTTGAGACTGTCTCTGACGGGGCACCCCTGGTGCGAAGCAGGAAGCTTCAGTCTTCCAGTTGGAACAAACCGTCTCTGACAGGGCACCCCTGGTGCAAGGAAGGAAGACGAAAGAACCTGTGAAACTTTACTTCGGCATAAATGGCATGGTGGATGTCGTCAATTTCTTTTAGTTGCTTCGCCAGTCCGATGATGGCCACGTTGAATAGCGTGGGTGAAATGACCGACCCTTGAGGTGTTCCCTTATTAGGCGTTCGAAACTTCTCGGACCGAAGTTCTTCTATACCGATGGTTGCAGTTCTGTTGGATAGAAATGCGTTGACGAAGCTGTGAATCCTGCGCCCGCAGTTCAGGTTGTCCAGGCCCGTAAGGATTGCTTCGTGGCTCACATTGTCAAAAGCTCCTTTGATGTCTAGGACCATTATCACGTTTTCTCCGTCCCTAGGAACGTTCCGAAGTACACCTTCATATAATTGGAGGAGTACGTCTTAAGCTGATAATTTTGCTCTAAAGCCGAACATGCTGTGAGGGATCAGTTCGTTGTCTTCCTTGTAGTTTTGAAGTATCTGCGTTACCACTCGCTCGTATAGTTTTCCCAGGCATGACGTAAGCGAGATCGGCCTGAGGTTTTCTATCTGCTGTTTCTTGCCTGGCTTGGGTATCATCACCACTTTAGCATGTTTCCACTCCTCGGGTAAAGTTTCAGCTTCCCAATGTTTGTTGAGGAAGTCTGTCAGTTCAGCGACCAGCGCATCGCTGAGGTTGCGGATGAGTGCGTTGTTTATTTTATCCGCTCCCGCGGCCGTATTTCTGGTGGCGTTTCGCATGGCCGCGTAGACTTGTTCTAGTATGATGGGTCTGTCCAGATTAGCGTTATCGTCTCCCCGGTACTCCCCTGTATAGGTCGGCGGGTTCGTGCTGCCCAAGCATTTGGCGCGCAATCTGTCGAGGAGTTCTGAGTCAGTGCCCTCGAACTGGTGAATGAACCGGTATATGGATTTATTGTTTTCAGCTTTTGTCTTAGTCGGATCGAGGAGCGCTCTAAGGATACGCCAAGTACGTGTCGTGCTCAGCGTCCCACTATGAGAATCGCTGAATTGTTGCCAATTTTGTTTTGCCAGCTGTGTGGCGTATTCCTCTGCTTTCGCTGTAATTTCGGCGATTTTAAGCTTGAGTTTCCTGTTATGTTTTTGTTTTTTCCATCTCCTGGTGAGACTGCTCCTAGCATCCCAAAGCTTGAGCAGCCGACCGTCCACCTCGGGTGTGTCCGCTGTTCGGATTATGGTTTTGGTGTACTTGTCTTGCGTATCCCTTAGCTTGCTTCCCCATTCCTCTAACGACTGTATGCCATTCTCGGTAAGGTTGCTGTCGCATGCTTCGCGGAACGCATTCCAGTCCGTTATTTTTGCCGTGCCCAACTGGCGTCTCAGCCTGTCTGAGGTTACTTGCGTCTTGAGTACGATGGATGGATGTGTCTTGAGTACGATGGTCGGCTAGCGTTTTGCCTTTAATGGTGGCCTTTTGGTACCCCCAGCTCTTGTCCATGGCGTTGAAATCCCCCAAGATGATTAGCGTGTTGTTTTTCGCTAGTCTGTGGACACCGTGAAAAAGTTCAAAAAATTTTGCTTTTCTTTGCTTCGGGGGGCTGTACACGTTGACGATGAATACACTTCCCCCTTTCCTTTTCTTTTTCGGTACGATCTCTACAATCACATGCTCAATGTCAGTGTCGGGTATGCTGTCGTGATTGATGGCTATGACTGCCTTGCTCACTAAGATGGCTGTCTTTCCCGTCATGTGGCTGTGGTAGCATGTGTATCCCGTGAGAGTGGGTGTCGCGCCCGTTTCTTGAAGTTCGATAACGTCAGGTGGAGTTAGCTACGTCTGAATGAATAGTTTGATGAGGCCTTGTTTCTTGCGATAGCCTCTGCAGTTCCATTGCAATATGTCTAAGATGTCTTTTTTTTTGCTGTGGTTCGTGTTAGCCATGATTAAGGTTCTTGAGCTTGTGCAATTGCCCGTTCCCTGGGATGTAGATGGATTGGCGAGTGCTGCTAGCGCACGGCGGTTGTAGGCCTTTTCCTTAATGTTCTCTGTGTGTTTTTGTTTGCGGAAGGCACTCCGTAGCTCTGCTAGTTGTCCTTGTACCTGATGCTTCGTCTGTTGCATCATTTGTTGCGTCATTTCTTGCATCATTTGTTGCATCATTTGTTGCATCATCTGTTTATTTCCGCTTTGAAGTTTGAGCGTTCCTCATCGCTCATCTGCAGCGAGGAGTTCGTTTGTGTAGCGTTCGACAGCGGGTGGCAGTTGGATTTTAGTTCTTGAACTATTTTTGTGAGTTCCGCAATTTGGCGTTCCAGCTCATTCTTTTTAACGCGAGCAAGTTCGAGTTCGCGCTTAAGTACTGCTTTCTCTGCGTCTCCATGTTCAAGGTCACGGTTGTTTGCGTTGTTTGTATTGGTGTTGAGTTTGTTACCAGTCCCACCCGAATGTGTTCCAAGAAGGTTTCAGTCGTCGCGCAGCGGCGGCCAGTAGCCTCGCGTGACCTGTGGATCCGGCGCACTGCGTTCCTTCAGTTGGAGACGCTGCGCTTTTGCTTTCGCAACCTACCAGGCTTAACCAAAGCTGACCCCAAAACAATTTTTTTTGGTTCTATGTATTTGAGGAAAGGAAATGGTGCAGTAATTGTTTCACATCTCGGTAGGCACCCTTCACCCAAGCGGCTGGCTCGGCCGTGTGTGAGAGAGAGAGAAAAAAACTTTATTTCACCAAGAATTCGGGGCACTTACCAGGGTCCTCGCACGACCCCACTGCACTCAAGTGTTTATGTTCCTGAGGTCCATAACACTGGCAGCACGGCCGGTGGCGATGGCCTGCACGGCCGGGTCCTCCGAGCCCAGTAGGGTCTCCCAGTCCTCCCAGGTCTTGAGGTTCTCTAGGTCCGCGGGGGAGGGTCCTCCGGGCAGAGGGAAAGGATGTGGAGGGAAGAAGCGAAGGGTTCTGGGCATAGGGCACATGCGGGAGTGGGAAAGGATGGATGATAGTGGGCTAGGTTAAGGGGTGAGGGGAGAGTGTGTGTCTGTAGTCTGCACCAGAGTGTTGCGTGTTTGTTATCTAGGGAGGGGTGCGGCGGGGAGAGAGAGAGAGAAAAAACTTTATTTACAGAGGAATTCGGGGCACGCCCCAGGGTCCCCGCACGACCCCACTGCACTCAAGTGTTTATGCTCCGAAGGTCCATAACACTGGCAGCACGGCCGGTGGCGATGGTCTGCACGGCCGGGTCCTCCGAGCGCAGCAGGGTCTCCCAGTCCTCCCAGGTCTTGAGGTTCTCTAGGTCCCGCGGGGGAGGGTCCGCCGGGCAGAGGGAAATGATGTGGAGGGAAGAGGCGACGGGTTCTGGGCATAGAGTGCATGCCGGAGTGGGGAAGGAGGGATGATAATGGGCTAGGGTAAGGGGTGAAGGAAGTGTGTGTGTCTGTAGTCTGCGCCAGAGTGTTGCGTGTTTGTTATCTAGGGAGGGGTGGGGCGGGGGGTAGAGCTGGAGTAGAGCTGGCGTGAGGCTCTGTATGCCTGGGTCAGCTCACTGAATGAGTGCATGCGCTCCTTCGTGAATCCCCGATCCGAGGCCACCTGAGCCCGGTAAAATAAACGTTGAGCTTTTCCTGGGTGGACGCAAGATTAATGAAGTGGACAAGATCCGGATACTGGGGCTCTGGCTTGAAAGTAACCTCAGATCCGACCATATGATCAGAACCATCAAAACAACAGTTAATCAAACCTCAAGAATGATCCGCCGCATTACCTGGCACCGCAAGGGTATGAGAGAAGAGGACACCCTTAGACTCGTCCAGGCCCTAGTTCTGAGGAGGATAACATACGGCCTCCCTTACCAAAAACTGGGCACTGTGGAAACCAGAGCTATCGATACAATCATAAGAGGGGCTTACAAAACTGCCCTCAATCTTCCAAAAGCCACTTCTACAGAACGACTCCTAGAGCTTGGTCTGCACAACACTTTTACCGAGCTCCAAGAAGCCCTCTTGGAAAGCCAAAAAGAACGCCTTCTAAAAACCAATGCGGGAAGGACGATCCTGACTAAATTAGGGACATGGCCGGGGCTGGAGACAAGAGGCAGTAAAACCTCTCTTCCACTCCAAACCCGAGAAAAGATCACCGTTAGTCCAATCCCACGTCACATGCATCATGCTCATCAGCAAGGCAGACGACAAGCGCGAGCAAAGGCACTTCAGAAACACCTAGAAAGCGACCGTAAAGCCGTTTACGTAGACATTGGGGCCTACCCCACGCCGGGAAAGTTCTCAGTCGCTGCGATTGACCACCAACTAAAACCGGCTCTCCAAGCTTCTATATATGCAGAAAACCCCTCCTCTGCAGAGGCTCTGGCAATAGCTATCGCCATCAAACATAAAGACCAAAGAGGAGAGTCCTCCCACGTTATAACAGACTCCCAACAAGCCTGCCGAGACTTTCTTAATGGCAGGCTTCCCTCAAGAGCAACACAGCTACTTGGCAATCTCAGCCTAACACACAGACTAACATGGACACCTGGTCACGAAGGACTAGCTGGAAATGAGGTAGCCAACGATCTAGCCCGAGATTTAACCCACCGGGCGGATCCTCATCCCTACCCCACGCCCATGCCTAGCACCTATGGTGACAGATTAGAACATATTCGGCTCGAGCGCAGAAAATACCCACCCCCTCACATAAAACTAGACTCCTCCGCAGCCATAGACTGGAGGAAAATTTAGACCAACACTTTCCCTAACTTGTTCATCCTACACTAGATTAGCCCCACTCAATATCAGAATACATGCCCTTGGTGTGGAGCTTGCCCTACGCTCTACCACATATAGTGGGAATGTACAACGAAACCAAAACACTTAACTGTATCCAACCCGACATATGAGCAGTGGGAGGTGGCCCTGACCAGCGAGACCCTGGATCAGCAACTTAAGTTGGTTCAGCAAGTCCGTCAGTCAGCTAAATCCAGTGGCGCCTTGGACTAGGGGTGCCACCCAAGTTGCTCGAGCAACCTTCCTCTTTTTAAATAAAAGTTTTCTCTCTCTCTCTCTCTCGGGCTAAAAGGTTGGCGGCCTCGTTTTCGGAGTTCCCGGAGTTCGCAGGCACCCATATCAGCTCCACTTGGCGGGGCCGGGGTGCGTCGGGCGAGTCCAGTATGTCAAAAGCAGGGACATGAACTCGGCCTCGAGCAAAATTTAGAATCCCAGTTTTAGAGTCACTTAGAACTGCTCATTGTTTTCTAGCCTCAATCAGCGAGTGATGAAATATTTAAAACAAAGATATGAACTTCGCTGCCTCTGCAGGCTGCTCGGTTTCGTTGGTCGCACCATCTCTTGCTTCCGTTTCCACATATTTATCGTTTTTTTTATCAACATGTTCCGCTATATAGTCGTTGCAGTTCCAGTTTCTCCGCAAGCTGATCTCCTCGTGTTTTTTTTTTTTTTGAAACAGAGTAACCACAATGCTTGTACCTTGGAGGCCTCACAAGCAAAGTAGTAAGATATATTTTGGAAAATATCCCAAAACCGCAGGAGCATCGGTGGATGGAGAAACTTCAATCTTCTGTTTTTTTTGTTTTCATTTTGCTGCAAGGCCATAAAACGCGCCCCCTCCCCCTGTCTTCAGCTTTCTTCCCGAGTAAAGTGTTTTAACTTTTTCTTTCCCGGCTGCCCCGCTCTTTGAAGCGCCGAATCCCGGGATACAGCGGAGCTAAATAAATCAGCCCCAGAGCAGCGTATAGCCGTTTTTTTGTTTACGCCTCACACTTGCTAGTCTACCTCTCTGTGGGACCGAGTCGGGGAGGAGGTGCGCGGAGAAAATAAGCGCCGCGGCAGTCGTTCATCACTCATGTTAGACCGAGCATGAAACCAAGGTCGAAGCCAATACTGCACCGGAAAAAAGATGAAGACGTGGAAACCTAGACTGCGGCAACAGCGGAGGTGGCTGCGAGGCTTCATGTAATCCGTACCGAGCGAACGCAGCAACTTTGCGAAGACTGAACCCAGGAAGCCTCTTCTAACCGCTGCCTTTTTGTGGGCTGTTGTGTACCTGCTTTTCGCAAAAGTAAAAGGAAGCACTTAGGGGAAAGTGAGTGCTTAGTGTACAGCCAGCGGTTAACTGCATTTCACGCAAGGAAACCAGGTTTCATGTGTTGACTAAACATGGAACCCAGTCGCCTTCATTATGAAGCACTCCATCACACGTCTTCCACCGCTTGATTGGGTGCCAAGGTTGTAGTATGTTATATATGCATGTGCGTTCATTTTAGGCAATAAAAGTTAGAAGCAAGCGTCAGCGCTCTCCGCTATTTTGAAAGTGCTTTTTTTATGTACACTCAAGTGGTTGTTTTAAAGAAACATCAATATTCCAGCGGCTTTTTCATCTTTCAGCCGTCAAATAATCAGCACTCTTTTTTCCTCTTTATAATGCTTTATCTGAGACTATAAATAGTAAAAATTATATTCTTAGGTGATATATCAATTGTGTGTACAGCTCGGAAATGGCAAGAAGTATTCTAACAATGTTTATTTGTTTATAAACGCGAAAGTGGATATTTGGCGAAAGTAAAGTTGGTATGTCCCGGAAAACGACACAATTTGTCTGTCAGAGAGGTTCCTGCATTCTCTTTGAGAAAAGCTTCATCTGCTTTAACTGAAAAAAAAATTTAAACACATCCGCTTGCTAATGCATAATACTGCTAAATGGTGAAACGCTGCTCTTATTTGAAGGAATCTTCCAAATAAAAGTTCAACCAAGTACAGCAACTGAATTTGGCCGTGACAGATTCCGCGCCACCTGCTGAGTATCCAGGATGTTTCACTCAAGGCTACAGACATTTAAAAAAATATGCTTCTTGACCTATAAGGACGTTTTTTTCTGTATACCATTGTCAGTGGTGCAAGTCATCAGCATGCAGCTAAGACGTGCTAACTAGCAGGTTGGTTAACTGATATTGAATAGTAAACTTTTCAAGTAATACTCTTAGGATCCTTACTTATTGAGAGGCGTGTAGGCCATCGTAAGTAACATCCATATTAGTTTTAGAATTCCTAAAAGGCAGTTACTCTCGGCACTGTGGCCTAACAAATTTTGACTATTTCGGCAAGGAACGTGCACTGTAGACGTTGCTTTGCCTTCAAAGTTCTCAAAAGCGGATGTATTTTGGCGCGATGTAGCCAAACATTTGCATAACCACAGCGCCGAGAATGAACACGTTTTCGAAACTTTCTAAAATTTCATATGGACATTACTTACTGTGGGCTACACACCTCTGAATAATTAAGAAGCCTAAGATTCTTAGTTAAAAAACTTACTTTCACTATTGGTTAAACAGCCTGCTAGTTAGCTCGTCTTAGCTGTATTCTGATGCGCCACGCCGCTGACAATGCTACGCAGAAAAAAAGCGCTCTTCAAATCGAAAAAAGAAGCCATTTTTAAAAATTGTGAAGTCTTAGGTGAAAAACCTTCTATGATTGACGATAAGGTTACTGTCGCTGAATATTTTAGAGTAATTTTAAACTCAGAAAATTGCCGGAACGTAGTTGTTCAATGAAAAATAAATAGAATATTATGTTGCGACTGACACTGTTATATTCCACATTTACGTAGCAGCCTAGGAGCATTAAGCTGAAGCTAATATGTGAAATTTAGGCACTCGGCGAATGATCGATTTACTTCCCTTTAATGAGAGCACGGCTGCTGTATTATAGCTGCATAAGCAGGAAAAACCAACTTCGTTAATCACTCACGTGTGGTTCACCAGTGAAGGCTCACGGTACGCGATATTCAATAATGTGAATAGGCACCACGTAACCATCCGGAAAAACCAGTTGCGCTGCACTTTGCACCCCCCCCCCCCCTCTTTATACCACGGGTACTGTTATATTGCCAGGAAGGCAAGCTACACGACAAATATGTGGTGGGTCGAGGCAACAAAAACCCTGCGCTTGGCTTATGGTAAAATACACCCAGATTTTGTGTTTAGGCGCTTTACCAGGTGTTTCAGAGAAAGAGGCCTGAATTTTTTTTTGTATATAAAGTGAAGCTTTTCTCAGCATAGTAAACGCAATGTTACGGGCACTATCAAACATGCCAATTTTTTTCAGCAGTAAGGTAATAAACTAAATTATAATCAGTTCCTTATGACCGCTATAGATGGTCGCCAGATTACAATTTGAGATTTTTAGCTGGCCATTAGAGCTAGCCGTTTCATTATACTTAGAATTTCTAAAATATGGTTACCCTCGCCGATAGGTCTCGATACAGGCCATTCCTCACGTAATTCAAAGCCCTCACGCATGCAGCGCTTCCAGGCCGGTGTCCGCAAATTCGTGTTCCTCCAAAGCGTATGGGCCACGAGATATTCTCAGTTCCACCAGTGCTGCGGCGTCCACCTCTCATCGCCTCCAGAGCCAATCGCTGGTCCATCCGAAAATCTGTTGAATTGCATTAAGCGAATTGTCGGAGAACAAAACGTGCAACTGCCGATCTTGGGATATAGAAGTAAAGTGTGGCAATATTCTGCTAACTTCACAATCATGCATTAGAGAACCCAAGAGCAACATCGGCTTCTGAAAGTGTGGTATGCAGTCACCGGCTGATAACAAAGCGATACGCGGCTGTTGTCGGTCGCGTCTCCTGTTGAATGTTTCCCCCGATAGTACATCTAGACGCGCGGAAAAATGTGTTCGTTAGTGCGTTCGGTATATGTGCGATACGAGAAGCTCTAATTCCGGATATACATGTCACCACTGAAGCTAGTAACCAGGCAGTCTCGCAAGATGTGTTCATATTACCCGAAGCCCCATGACAGCTTATGGTAGGATAGATACAGGAACAAAGGCAACGTAACCGAATATTTCCTTGTTACGGTCTCGCATCCCGACGTGTTCCTCACATTGACGCAGACGACACTCCTGTTAAGATGATCGAAGTTTCACAATAGGACAAAGAGAGGTGGAGGGAGGCACAGCGCTTGAGGCTGGAACAACCAGAAGCAAGCAAGCGTCTGAACGAATAACGCGCCGGTAGCCAGCCTAATATAGAAGCGGGAAGAACGACGTTGACAAAAAAGAATGGTGTGGATCAAAAGAAGGAGAGAAGGAAAGAGGAAAGATCCGTATCCAGCAACGAAGCATGCCAATTCCGATAAAGCGGTAGGGGCCGTCTCCCGATGAATCAAGCGGGCAGCACACGACTAAGCATGTGGCCCTCGGCGTGCCTCGAACAGTATGTCTTTGGGCGCCCTGCATTCAATTTGGTGGTATTTAGAGTAAACCGAGACCTCTGCACACTCCTCACCCGGGCGACGTGAACGTTGATCTCTAGCTGCTTGTTGCAGTTCCTACTGCCGCTGAAGGCTCAATGGAGAGACGCAGCTTATCGCTGTTTTCACGAGGGTCGCGGAAAAGAAGACACGCCCATTCAGTCGACACAGCTGCCCCCCCGCGCAGGTCTTAGTACAAGAGATGACTTCATCTTCTGCCTACCCTTGTGCACTCTTGTGGTCAATTCTGACGCCTACGTATGAGGTTACTAAGCGTACTTCATACTTTGCCCTACCTATAGACAAAGCAAAACACCTCGTTGTGCTTGTTGAAGCGTTACTTTTCTTTGTTACGTGTGTTTGTTGAGCGACATTTCAGGCATTCTACTATTGCTGTTTTTTTCCTTGGACGCCTATACTGAGGGCAAAACGACTTTACGCTTTTCCCTAAAGGCGATAAGAAATGCCATTCGTAGAAGATTCGTCTTGCTAAGAGGAAATCGGAACGTCGCACTGTTGTCATAGGCCTGCTTCAAGACATCGCTTCGTCAAAATTCAGAATGCGCCTTACACACAAGTCCGGCGCAATCCCTCTTCAGCGGTATTCAACGCGCGGCAGTCGGCAGCGATTCAACGCATAACCTACATCTGTTCATGACTGTGTTCACGGCTGTCTATGGCTTTACGGCCTTAGTAATCTGCGATTCGCTGTTGACACTGCCTTGCTAAGTCACATAGGGTTCGAACTCAAAGCATGATTAATGACCTAGAGCAGTACTGTGGGTTGAAAAATGTATATGCACAAAACGAAATTAATGCATAACAGTCTCAGGAGAAAACGGTAGTTTTCGTTTGGCAGCAAGGTGCTGTACCTGGCAAGGAAATACGTCTACTTAGGGCAGGTGCTAATCGCAGGTCCGGATCACTGGAGGGAAATAACTAGAATAATAAGAATTGGGTGGAGCGCAAGTGCCAGGTTCTCTCAGATCATGAATGCGAGTTTATCGATACACCTCAAGAGAAAAGTTTATATCACGTCTATCTTACTGTTACTCACTTTTGGGGCAGAAACATGGAGGCTAACGAAAAGGGGTTAAACTTAAATGGAGAACAACGCAGCGAGCTATGGAAAGGAAAATGACAGGCATGACACTAATGGACAGTAAAAGGGCTGAGTGTCCAGAGAAGAAACGCCGGTTAATGATGTTTTAGCGGAAAATAAGAAGAATTGGGCTTCGGCAGGGCATGTAATGCGAAAGGAAGATATGATATGCGATGGTCGTTAAGGATAGCGTCCTGGATAGCATGAGACGGCAAGCGTAGCAGTGGCGGCAGAATGTTTGGTGGGCGCATCACATAAAGAAGCTCGCGGGGATTAGCTGGCCGCTCAGCACACGGCTAACTGGAGAGGTATGCGAGAGCTGTTTGGACTGGGTCGCGATATCGGTGCCTTCGGCGTAGTGTCGGGCCCGGTGCTTAGAGATGCGAAGCTGCGGGAAGACGTACAGTTTTACATGCAAAAAATTACATCATTCGGGTTGTGGTCAAGAGAGTTGATATATGGTTGTGCTCTGTATAAGCAAAGTAAATGTTTCCTGGTGTTTCCAGCACTTTGTACTAAAAACTTTGGCCATACATTGCGTTCAAATTGCTGTCTGTATACAAAAGCCCCCCACCGCTAGACACTACATCAGGAGGTCGAGCAGTTCGGCTCTACTCGGCTGTCTCGATGCGTTCAGTCGAAGCGAGTGGTCGGTGAAACTTTCGGTACAAGCTCTAGTGCTCTTATTTGGTGTCTTCTTCTGCAGACTCAGCAACACCTAAGAAAATTCGCACACCCAGCAAGACTGCCATTACAAAACACACCCAGCGCAGAATGCACCCCAAGAAAACCGTTGGATTTTCTAGATCTTCAAGAAAAAAGTATCTTTATATCCAATGTGCCACACCACGAAAAGGTGCTTGTAAAATGCAAAGGCTTGAGGAAAATTCCAAAAGGGTGTCCCTTACAATGAGACACCGTCGGATTTATGAAACGCGTCTAAACAAATTTGCAGAATAAATCAGGAACATATCAGAGAAGCGAAGGAGATGAAATATTCTACTCAGAGCACTGTATGATCCCCTCTGAGTCTAGCGTTTGTTTTTCAAGCTAGTTTTGTTGTGAATCCTTCGAAGTTTTGTACACCTTCGGTCAATTTTGTATTGATCATTATTGGCCACGAACTTAAGGGCTCCAGAAATTTCGACCAACTGGGGTTCATTAACGTGCACTCAGATCGCACAGCACACGAAATTCCGCTGCCGCGGCCAGGATCGAACCCGCGTCTTTCGGGTCAGCAGCCGAGCGCCGTAACCACTAAGCCACTGCGGCAACTAGTGCACATTACTGGAAAGACCGAGTGCTAACTCTTCAGCGCTTTGCTGAGACATTTTTGTCCAATGGTGACTCAATTTTTGGCAGGGCACCGCATTAGCCTCTTTGTCGTCACTGTGATTTAGTATATACTACAAATATTTAATTGCACAAGACGTTATATTCGAAGTTTTCTCGCAGTTTTTAACGCTACTTTTATCTGTATATCCGGCGGATAGTTGGTCGTTGCATGTTTTTCTGGGACACTACACACACAATAGTGCGTTCATTTTTGCAAGGAAGTTTCATTTACATTTTACCATGCCTCAAAGTGCCTTGTAATGTTTCTGAACGTCCATGATTGGGGTTCATGCATGAGCTGTATTTGTATTCGGCTGTTCGTTTTGTACTTGTTCGTTTTTCCCCTCAGTTGTTTGCACCACTGTTAATTTGTATTTTCTTCGCTCCGCCTATGTACCGGCCTGTGTGTTTTGGTTACCGGAGCATTAAGTACTCAAAAGAGTACGTGAAAGGCCTCTATCACTATGTGTACAACAACATTTTTATAGGCTAAGCACTGAGATATAGCGGTCAGAACATGGCTAGTGAGAAAGTATATTTTGTGTAGCCAGTAAATTCAGTACATAATCATGCTCCTGAAACGATTGAGAACGCATTGTTCCATCTGTTTTAAAAATGCGATACTCTTCTGGGATATCAGGCAATGGACACTGGAAAAAAAATTAATTTGACGCAGCGTTCTGTACGACATCTCACTGCACAACCATTTCTTGCTCTAACCTCGGAGGGGTGGTTCTATATATTGCAGAGCACTTCGTCAGCTAAGACGTGGCGCATATTCATAGGAAAATCTGGAAGAGAGAGGGTGAAAAAAGATTATAAAGTGGAAAGATTTGAGGGAGGCCCCCAGATGGTGGACCATTTAGAACAGGCCCACTTGCTTTGCTATATGAACCTCTGGAATGCTGCTGTCCTGAAAAGAGTCAAGAATGCATGTGTAATCTAAGCTGATAGCATCACAGAATGTCACAGGCGCTTGGCTACTGTGTCATCTCTTCCTGTATATATTTGTTTCATTGGTTCATTGCCAGTTCGCCTCAGATCTGAGCTAGAGCACGATGCCAGTTATTTTCGATGTTTTTGTCCCTGAATGAGGCAAGCAAAGAGTGGCGTTCACAACCGCACATACAAAGAGCGAGTCATTATTTTCCGACTGCGGTAACAAATTTAAAGGTTGTTAGATCCCATTGCCACTTTTCCTGGATTTTTTAAAATGCAATCGTATTGCAAATATTTTCTATACTCGACGAGGAGAATGCTAAAGATGGCCGTAAAGATTTAGACAAATAGATCTTGAATAATCGTCGGGGGTAGAACGTAAGTCTATGCAGCCTAAGCAAGGCAACAGGCTTTACCTATCGCCACCGGGCTCAGATTTTTATCAATAAACTTGCGGAAAGCTTCGGAAAACCGCTTCCGCGGAAAACTTTGCAAGCAATCGCTTGGTCCCCTTTGTACTCAGTGGCACTCTCAAAGCTAATCCTAAAGGCCACCGGAGTTCGCTTCGAGACGTCGTCTGCCATGCTCGCTTCAGGATGTTTACGTGAAAACTTTCTGAGCCCACAGCGCTAACCCGTTGCAGAACTGCAAGAAAAAAGAATAAACGAATGAAAACATGAGAAGGAGGGCACTGGAGGGTTTCCCACACTGGCTAAGAATTTCTATGTCAGACTTCGTCCATGAATGCGACGAAGCTCTCTACCGTGCGCAATTTTATATTCTAGTCGCTTTTTTTCCCCTTATTTTTACAATTTTGGTCTTTTCCGTTCATCTGCGTCGTTATGAGATTTATGAGATTCTTTTGCGTGTCACCAAGAAAGTTCCATCAAAGCGCCTCCGGCACAAACACCCGTGGCGCTTTCGGCTGGCCATCTTTCCCGAGGGTGTCGGATTTGGCGACAAATGTGGAGCGGGGCTCGGAAAAAGAAAAGGGAAAGCAATGCCAGAAAGAAAGAAAGCAGCAAAAGATTCGAAACGTGCGCAGAGGGAATAAAAGTTGCCGGGTTGAACGATTGTGAACGCTAGCGTGTTACACGCCAAGGCCAAGGAGAATGTTGCTGACCCCTCGTCTTCCACTTGTTCCCATTTACATGTATGCTTTCTTCGCTATCCTATTACTTCACCTTCTGCTTTTGTGCTTCTTACTTCCCGTTATGGTGTAGCCCCACGGATTGTGTTTCTTCCGTCTCTTCGTCCCCTCGGCTTTTCTGAGCTCGCACTTTCTGTTGCCGGCTCGGCACCGCGACGTGAAAGGAACGGCCGCCACGGGGTTTACAAACAGCGCGGTCAGCAAGACGCCAATGGTGGGCGTTTTTCGGAAATAAACGAAAGGAATTGAGATGAATAACCCTCTAGTTAGGCGATTGCAACATTTATGATTACAGTAAGGCAGGAGAGGTACGACGAAACCAGGTTTTAGCACACAATGCTCAAGACTTGTCAGCTTGGGTCCCAATTGGTCAAGATGGAAGTAAAGTATCGGAAATTTCGGCGCACAACCCGGACCCTGCGTATAGACGAAAGGGCTCAATTTTGCCTGATGGTGAACTTTTTTTTGTACCATATTATTTACACCCGGTATATGTTCTACAGAAACAAGGTCTAAACTCCGCGCCTAAAAATATACCTCCACTCGCTGATTGCCTTAATTTTTCATTATAGACCTAGCAGCCTCCATCATCGCCAAAAGTAAAGAGTGACGATCCTCAGATTTGCGTGTTAGAGTCAGTGTCTCACTGTTAGAACTCCTCATAGGCTATATGATACTCGTGTTCGGAGCGATAAAAACTTTCATTCCTACGTCTAAAGAACACTAGTTATTGTCCTTGGTATATTTGCTTTTGCCCTCTTCAACGGCTGTAGGGATCCGGAAGATGGCGTTAACGAAGCTGCTGCCATTGACAATGACATGTTTCCTCGAAGAAGAGATAGCCCCTTGTACTGACAAGCAGAATGTGCAACCAGTAATCAGCGCAATGCGAGCAGAAGCTGATCGCAACTACATAAAAAATAAATACCGATAGAATCGCGAAGGGTGTTTGAAGGCCGAATTGTCAATATCGAAATGAAATATTCAATACCACGCACCTATAGACAGTCAGCAAAGGCAAACCATTTTACTCTTAACATGCATAGCCCGCGGTCTGCATAACAAAATTTGCAGTATCCAAAATTTCTCTAGTAAACAATACCAAAATGTGAACTGAGAACAGCTCCTAGCAATCTTATTTCTTAGTTAAAACCGATTGTTTGCGTTCCTACGGCAATGTTGGTGTGCATTTATAGGCAGAAGACCAATTTATTGATGAAGAATATTTACTGTAAAGCAGAATCAATAATTAACGCTTGTTTTTTTAACATTTCCAATGTTAATGTGAGGTGTCCTCTGCTCGTTGCCTTTTTTTTAGGCCGGAATACATATACTTTCACGTCCTTTCCAAAACACCCTGTTGAAAGTCAGTGCCCGTGCCGTCGTATTCCTTGCTCGCCCTTGTCTTTTCTGAGCTAATTTGTGAGCTCCTCGATTCGCGCTCACGACGTTAATGACGACGCCGAGAAAACTGTGAATTACGGAGCTGCTGGCTGGAAGTGTATGGTGGAGAGCTAGAGCCTCACAGTTCTCCTAATTATATTATTTAAGGTGCCACCACCTTTGTAACGAGAAATTAGCACCTCTGACGCCGCACAGATGTTCTCGTCCCTCCGTCTTTGGTAGACCTCCCGAGCGGTCTTCCCTGTGAACAGGAGGTTGCGCTTCACAGGACCCGGGTGGAGACTGCCTTCACTCCAGCCTTCACTCAAAAGTTACCTTAATTTATTCAGTTATATCCCCGCCCCGGGTGTGCAGTCTGCAAATCGCGGAATATTGAGGCCGATATCCACCAGATGTGGGTTTGCGCCGGGCTGAAATCGACGGGAATCCGGCACCTGTCGGCGCCAGGCCCCTCGCCGACTAATCACCCGTCCTAAAATCACTTGGACCCAGGAACACCATGATCCCTTACTCCTCGAGTTATTAGAATGGCCAATCTTTGAGCGCGAAAGCATTATTTAACGAAGCCAGACAGGATCACCGCTAAGTGTGAAGCTTTAATTTGGAGATGACCGTGGGGAAAGCATAAATAAAAAAATTAATTAAATATATTTGCCACTGGCATCCGGACCTGTGGCGGCGCACATCAATCAGCTTCACTGGCCACTGCTCGAGAACACTAGGCTATTTTATGCGTAGCATATTGCAATCACTCAGTTCAGCCCTTGGGCGCGGCCGGGCAGCCAGCAAACCACGTGACGTGATGTCACGACAGCCGGAGGAAAAGCTGGGCCCCAACTCGCGCGGTCGCGCGCGGCCGCAGCCACCACCTGACTCCCGCTCCTCCCGCTAGGGGCGCTGCGCCGGCGCGTGACGTCACGGAGGAAAAGCTGCTGAGAAAATCGAGTGCCGCCAAGCAATACCTCGCGCAAAAAGACCGCGCAGTATGCAACGCATTCTTGGCTTAACCAAGCTAAGCCTGGGCATCTTTTTTATAAATGGCATTTATTTCAGTAAGGAAATGCTATATGCACATGAACTATGCACAAATCTTGAAGAAAACGCTCGAAAATCAACACAATGCATGATCAACATCATCATTATCTTGACTACACCAAATCAAGGGCAGAGACCTCTATCATGCCTAACACTTTCCTTTTCAAGCTGCGGCCCTCGTATCACCGCTAACTTCTTGATCTCATCAGCCCACTTAAATTTCTGCTGCCCCCTGCTACGCTTCCCTTATCTTATAATGTACTATGTTACTCTTAAAAGGCAACTCCGGCGATTTTTCAGCCACTTTAAGCTAATGGCTGTTTGTGTTCCTAAGAACCTCCTGTAATCTGTACGATACGAGGTTTTAAAAAGCAGCCCTGAAATAATTTTCAAACAGCGAAAAACGCTTAACTCGAAACCTAAACCGCGAAACCGAAACCGGGGAGGTGCCTTCGTGCGGTATTGACTGTGACGTCACTGGCGTGTTAGCCGCGCTGCATGTTTTTTTCCTCCATGCCGCGCTGTGAAGTTCCCGAAGATATCGCAACTACCCTGAGCCGCGCTGTCGACATGACTGAAAGCGCGGAAAACAGCTTTTCCGAGACCAGCGAGTCTTTAGAAGACGACTCGTTCGATGATTTTGGACTGGACGAGTCGCTTTTGTGGTATGATTCACCGCTGCGCGAGCTAGCCGAGTCACACCACAGGCCGCGTCATCTGCAGCATGGAGACGGTCTGAACTCGAAGAAGTACTTGAGTCATTTCTCGTGCATGCATTTGTGACACAATCGCCAGAACAAAAGGTAACGTGGTGCTCCCGCTGACAGCTATTCGTGTGGCGAGTGCCAGCCGACCTAGCCTGATGAAAGAATCTGCTGCCGGAGCGTTGCCGCGGTGCACAACGTCCTTACAGTACCATGCATCATCAACAGTCCTCTCTCTGCGAAGCTTTGTCTCGACAGCGAGCTTTTGGGAGTGAATTCACGCCAGCTACAGTTCTACAATCCGCACATACTTTGAGCGCGCATACCGTGGTCCGCTTCCTCTTGACGGCCGCGCTTCGTTCAGCTGGCCTCTGCGATGTGCGGTTGTAGTCGAATAACGTTGGCACAGAATCTTACTTCAAGCGCCGGCTGAACGAAGCCTTAGCGAGTCCAAAGCTCTCTATGAGGTACAAGTTTTCATGGCAGTCTGACGCGATATGTTCCGAGCACAAGCGGCAATGCTTTCTTGGAGATCGGCGGAGAGCTCTCACCCCCTTGTCGCGAATGTTCTTATCGCTAGGAAACCTATGGTAGATCACGCCCGTTGTCACAGATGAATAATTTGTGCACCCCACAGCACAACAGAAGTTGCCGTGACGCACCACTCTGGAGTACACATCACATCAAGCACACTGAGATGGCGCAAAATTGCACAGGTGGTCGAAATAATTGTGGAGACCTCCACTACGGCACCTGTATCTTCCTTTCTTCTTTCGCTCCTTCCTTCTTTCACTCCTGCATAACGTCGCAGTTCCGATGTCCGTTATTGCGTCATTTACTTCCCTCAAAACCAATTTTCAGTTTTCCCCTGCACGGCCAACGCCAGCGCGCGGTTGACCAGCTTGACACGCCGACACTCCAGTGACATCATCGTACAGGGCGGCCTGTAGAAGTTGCTCGATCAATGGGTGCCGCTCGCGTCAGCTAGCGTCAAGGAGCGCTTGTCTTCAAAATTCGCTTGCGGAAAACCTACGCCGCTTTCAGGTGCGAAATTTTACATCAGACATCCGACCACCATAGTGAATACAAACCTAAAATTTCATTTCGATCGATGAACATCGAAAAATCGCCTGAGTTGCCCTTTAAGGACAAGCGGTTTTCTTCCCTTCGCATTACGTGCCCTGACCGCAGCGGTGTCAAAGTGGTTGAGCATCCGCCCCACAAGCGGGAGGTGCGGGGTTCGATCCCCAGTACCGCCGGGTGCCCACCGGTGATAGAATGGATACAAGGTTCCCTTGGCCTGGTGCTGGCCGTAATCGGGGTGAAATGCTTGGGAAATTGGCCTTTGACCCCACCTTGAGCAAACGAAAAGACTTTGTGCCATGGCGGTCTTAGACCGCAGATGCCCTTGCGCCATAAAAAATTCACTATCACCATCATTACATGCCCTGCCCAAGCCCACCTCTTCCTCCTGATTCTGATTGGGATGTCACTAACCCGCGGTTGTTCCCTCAGCCACTCTACCTACTTGCGGTGTCTTAACGTTACGCCTATCACCTGTTTCCACAACTCCCTGAGTTGTCCTTTATTGAAGCTGAACCCTTTTCCTTAGCCTACGCGTTCGTGGCCGTTAGGTAAGCACCGACAAGATAGAGCTATTGTGTACTTCTCACTTGAGACATATCGGTAAACTGCCGTTAATTAACTGAGGGAACCTGCCATATGCACTCCTCCCCATTCTTGTTCTTCAAGTTACTTCCTTCTCATGATCGGGATCAGCGGCCACTGCCTGCCTTAAGTAGACGTATTCCCTTACCACTTCAGGCACCTCGCAACCAATTGTTAACTGCTGTTCCCTCGCTGGACTTTGGAACTTTCCTTTGGCTTTATGCGTGTTAGTTTTATGAGCTACCATCACGCTTTGCAGCTCATATCTTCAGTTACTTAGGAAGGCAATGCCAACAGCGAATCGCAAATTACTTCCTCATTAAGTCCTCATTAATTCCTCATTAAATAATTCTTCATTAACTCTTGTCTCCAACTGTTCCCAATACGTGCCTCGGAACTCCTCCTTTAAACAGGCGGTTAATAGCACTGGCGAGATCGTGTCTGCCTGCCTCACACATTTCAAATTTATTCGGTAACGCATACAACAATAATGAATACAACAAAATCAGTGCAAAAGGAGGTCCCATAGTACATGACTGTCGGCGGCAACTCCTAGAGCAAAGCAAGTGGTGTACAAATGCATACAGTGAAAGGCATCAGTTAGGACAAAACTACAACCTACAAAAAAGCGACGGAAGGGGTGATACGAGTGAAAAAACGGCGTAAAAAATATATAAAGTATTAACTTTGGTACATAATACATACAAAAGGTAACTTTATACAAGGATTACTGCTGTCAAGTCGAATAACTACACAGCAAATGAATTAAATGCTCTTTATTGCGATGGTGTAATGAGTGAAATGTTAACGGCGCTTTAATTTCACATGATAAAGTATTTCAACAGGATATGCCGGCATAAATTGCAGTAAATTTTCGATAATTAGCCCTTACCTTAGGCATAAGAAGATTATTACGGTATTGAGACCTAATGGGATTAGTATCTATAAGTTGATCAGTAAAGCCATCAATATGAGCGTGACGATTAATTAGCTTGCAGATAATCATGAATAATTTCACCCTGAATAATTGTTGAAGTACAAGTATGTGTAAGATCTGATAAAGGGGTAAGGAGTGTGCTTGGAACGAACTGAATGACATCAGCATGATGATTTAATTCTGAAGGCGTTGAAGTCTTTCGATGTGTGTGAGATATGTATTTCCCCAGCAGGATAAACAGCAACTAACGAGACTAAGGACATATGCAAAATATAATGAATGTCTGAATGCGGTTGAAAGTATGCAGTGTTTTTAATATGACATGAATGGCAATTGAAACGTTACGAAAGAGGGATTGAATATGGAGATGAAACTTCAAGTCCTTATACGATGAAAATGTTGAAGACTTGCATAACTGGTTCCCTGGGTGAGTGGAAAGCTTAGTCGCGCTTGTAGGTACGCGACAATGGTGCCCACCTGGAAAATACTGTTGTTTAGCACCACATTTCGTTCTTTGATGTGTTGAGCAGCCAAACAATTTTTTTAAATTCATTTTGCCCTCCGTCTCATTCAGTCATCATTATATACCCCTTTAGTGACCTGTGGCAATAAATATCGCTTGAAAAGGGTATTGACGTTATCGAAGCATGCTTCAGAAAACCGCCGGTGGCGTAAATAATTTTTTTTTCAGAGCCTCTTCTAAAGCCGGTGGCAGAAATACATGTATTCCTTTTGGTCAGGGCCTCTTCTATATTTAAAATGGTTCGATTTGAGTGAAAGTAACCTCGTAATTAGTGCAACATGGTAATCGATTATTGTAAAGAAAATACAGTTTTCACTTTATGCGCTTTTAATTCACTCTCGGGCAGTGGCGGCAATTGGGTTAGACCAAACTAAGACTGCAGCTAAGTCCTGCCCTCCCTGCAGACTACGGGCCAAAGGGCTCGCAGTGTTGGCCCGACAAAGTTACGTTACAAGAGCGCCATTCCCGGCGAAACCATTCTCATTTGGCGGTTAAATCCTCTTTATTGCTTCAAGTATTTCATGTCGTGATTACAAAACTACGCTGATAAAGGTGAAAAACTCTGCTATTGAAAAAAAACTTAAATCTGCTTGTCCTTTTTTTTTTCTTCTACAACCAATGCTGTCGCCTGTGAATCATGTCACTTGACACCAACTAAACAGAGGAGGACTTTACGGGGCGTGCTCAGTAAAAACTGGTTGTTCATAAGAAAACAGAAAGAAATATAACCAGCGAGAGACATCTACGTGGTACTGCCCCAAGCAACTGTATTCTGGCGTGACTGATTCGCCGGAGAGGAAAAAACTACCTCAGCGATTTAGCTCGTCGCGCCTTGTACGACGCATTAAGATTATTAAGATATTACGGCACATTACGAAAGAAAAAGGTAAAAAACAGGCATCTATACTATTTTCTTGTGTTTCATTATTAATAGTGAGGACCGCCACTTCATTACAAAAAATAAAACAAAAAGAATGCATTTTTTGCCACAAGAAATTCATCTTACATTCTCTCGAAAGCTGGTGATATTTTGTCCTCATCCTGACGCATAAAGATGAGAATGATTGCAATTGAATTTCCTTGCACCTCGATAGATATGACCTTTCACTGAAAAACAGAGTGTGTCCCACAGCTTCTCAAAAAATAAAAATGTATAATTGCATGACGCCGGCAGCTCAGGAAAGTGAATTGCACAGAAAGGAATCATTAAGCAGCAAGCCTTACTTTCCCAAATATTTGTGTGTGCGTGTGCGTGCGTGCGTGTAAGTGGCCGTGTGCGTGTGCGCGTGCATGTGCGCATACACGTGGGCGTGTGCGTGTGTGTGCGTGTGTGTGTGCGTGTGTGTGTGTGCACTCGTGTGTGTCCTTGCGTGTGTCTGTGCGTGTGTGCGTGTGTGCGTGCGTGCGCGCGTGTATGTGTGCAAGTACGTGCGTGGACCTTCGCCAATATTGTTAAAATATGGCGTCCTCACGCAACGTGTCAGGTGGCAGTAAAATACATGTTTGGTCGCGTCAGATTGGTCGGGACAACCTGAATTGCGCAAGCCCTACCGGTGGAAGCACCTGCCATCTCAATGCTGTGGCGCACCGCTTGCCCGCTATACTGCACTGGGAGTGGTATGAAGGATCCCCTTGAATCTGTGAATGTTTTATTTCTTTATTTTTACTTATTCAAATACCAGCAAATCTGAGCATTAAGCCTTTAAGTATGGCTTCACACCCTTGAGGTGGAGTATGGGCCATGTTACGCTGACGACTGACCATGAAGTTAACACGCAGATCAGAAGGAGAGCGGCGGCAGAAGCTACGTATAGCCATGCAGATGAAGAACTGCCAGCTGCGTGACATCGGGTTACACCAGGCCGCGCGGTGACTGCGTTCACAAAGCAAGCGGGCGGGCATACGGCTTCCCATACGTAAGCAGTCAAGTCTCTCCGCTGGCTTTCGGGTTTTTGTTTTTGCACAGGAGGAAATGCAGAATAAAACGGCACCTGTAGGTTCTCTACCAGCGGCCTAAGTTTCCTGCTAGCGGGACGCCCCAGCGTATTCTGAGTGGAAATTTCTTGATGTTGCAATGACGCGCTCAGCAGATGGCAGAGCAGGACGAATTGCGCGGTGGCCAGCAAACACTAAACCAGGTGCAAGGAATGTTAAAAATAAAAGGACGGCAGAGCCGAAAGTTCGTATTTGGCTATGCACGACTTACTAGAGCGCACTTCAGCCAAAATGGATGTTTGAGTACATATCTAGTATTCGACGTAAATACGATAGGAGATGGTCCCGACCCTCTGCTAAGCTGAGGTGATCTAAGGTAAAATTTTGTGTTTGCCTCCTTTCTCAAAAAGCGGGGAACCGGAGGTAGAATAGAGAAGAAGAGCATTTACCAGAGGCTGTATTGTGTTTAGGTTTAAGGCCCGTGAAGATTTGTACTGGGGGATTCCGCAATGCGCCGGAGAAGGGAAGATCTGGGCACACCTATACCGTCGCACATTGGTTACATCCCACTTGAGAGAGCCGGAAGTGCCAGGCACACGGTTGCTGTATCCAATTTAGAACAAACTGTTGCTGATATAAATGGCATACGGTTTTACATGACAGTTCAAAAAATGATGGCCATAGCTGCTTTTAACGGTATTGATGATGATGATGATGGTGAATTTTTATGGCGCAGGGGCATCTGCGGCCCAAGAGTACCATGGCGGGGTGGGGTCAAGGACCCATTTCCTTTGCATTTCACCCTGAATAAGCCGAGCAACAGGCCAGGGTAAGCATGCACCTAGTGTATCACTGGTGGGTACCCAGCGGCACTGGGGATCGATCCCTGCACCTCCCGCATGTTAGACAGAGGCTCAACCACTAGGCCAACGCTATGGTCTATTTTGAACGTTGTTGTGCTTTTAACGGTATTCTGTAGTCGCCGTTATGAAGAATCAGAGCTCAACGCCCAATTATCCACGATAAAACAGCTACCGAAGCTGCATTGCGAAAGTGAGACTACCAATATTACTGGTTGGTTTAAGTTTGCCCAGAACCTCTTTTGTAGCGTCAACTCCTCTACAAAAGTGCTCATACATGTGATGGTGGCATGCTCTCTATTCTCTGTGTACAAGGAAGCCCCCAACAGGTCGCCACTTCTTATTCCTGGTTTAATATTTATTTCCATCTTGTGCGTTCTAAGTGTTATGCTTTTCGAGCTCTGGTGCATATGCTCCGCTTATGACGGGCTGTCGGCTGCATATTTTACCTGGTTGACTACCCTATCCTCTGTTATTCGCCGTCTCCTCTTTGATCTCGTGGGATTACCAGCGAAATTCCAGGATAAACTTCTGTGCCTTCCTTTTCCTCAAACCCCACCAGCACTTCGACTCCCCCATCATTTGCTCCAACCTTCTAGAGGTGGATTTGAAATGTAAATAACCTTCCAAATGTAGTCGGAGTTCCGTTTATTGAGGTCGTATGCGAATGCACGATACAGCGTCCGCTATATGTTCTCCACTTGCTTTGCCCCCTCGCATGCTAGCATCCAGGAACGCTCTCCTGGTTAACTTCCCCATATTTTCCTCTACCCTCTTTCCCGATGCGTCGGTTGCTCAACGAAGAGCTCTAAAACTTTTTATTTGACTAATATTTAAAAAATCGCAATGCAAAATGCACATGAAACGAAGAAACACAACGAACTGCCGTTTCCTTTTCTGTGCTTTCTTCTTAGAGCATAAACTTAAGAAATGCAGCCTGTTTCCGACTACGTCTTCAACCAAACGCTTACTTGAAAGAAACCAAAATGGGACAATACCAGATTTTAGGTATCTTAGGTAGCACCTTAAAGATATCTAGCGCTCATAAATAACTCCGAATGCTTTCTGGGTTTATAAGGCTCTTAGGCAGAAACCTTGGGATGGGCTTTGTATCTTTAAATATTTTTATCTCTCTAATGCGTGTGTGCGCGTATAAGAAATTTTAGAGGCGTGTATTACGATGTTGTTGTGTTACCTTTCGTACATTTATCAATTGTTTTTCTATGCTGCACTAGCTTTTGAGGTGTGATTGCAACTAAGGTAATGCTACCGTTCTTTATTCCTTACAACTTCTTTAAAGGTCATAAATAAAGGGTATGCTGGTGTTTAATGACCGGGCCTTAACGCAATAAAAGAAGCACAAACGTCTTAAAAGCTGGCGTTCCGCCACCACTAGTGGCAAACAGTCGCGGCGAGGAAAGCCAAATAGCGCTGGCACTTATTTCGTGAACAATTAGTTATGTTCTCTGCCTACGGGGAAGTTTTCTTTACTCTGTTCCGATTGCCAAGAATTCTGCTGAGGTAATACAAGAGTTTATTTAAGCTGTTTTAAACAGAAGAAGGAGAGTGGCGATTACAAAAGAGTATGAACAAGGCATCGAACAACAGTGTTTTTAATCCGGGAGGGGAACAATGCGGTTGGGTTCTCGATTGAAGTGTCTTGAAGTTTTTGTTTTTCTTTTAATCTGCACATCGAAAGAGCTTTCCCGGCTCAGGAAGCGATAGCACTACGGGGCGAGCTCTGCACACCTATGAAAAAAATTGTAGGGCATGAAAAGGGGGAAGGGAAAGAGGGCGAACGAGGAGATAATATGTAAAGATAACGGACAACAGCGCCCGCATCTTACAGTGAATAGGAGAGAGACAATAATAAATGGAGAGGAGGGGAATAAAGGGAGATATGGAGGGGGTTTCCTTTGTTCAGAACTTCCCCCACCGAGAGATTCGAGAGAAAAATAACGCAAACGACGAAGCAAGAGCGGCTGCTTCAGCTCCAGTTCCTGATATTCATGTATGCGCAACGTAGGGGATTTCTCCTAATTGCTCGCAGACTTTCATCTTAGGAACATTCCACGGGACACAAGCGTGGCTCTTCGCACACGAAGGCTTTGCCGGCGCAGGATTATGGGTAGGCTCTTCACGCTGAGGCGCACAGCATTTCCAGAGAAGGGAGGCGAAAGATAAGGGCTCGAGGAAATGTCGCGGCGATAATAATAGCACACAACAGTGTCTAAGAACCACGATTACGCCTGAATAGTGCAGTATCAGACAGGCTGAGGCTGGTTGAGCAGAGTCTCAGGATGAGGAGGCAAAGCTGAATCGCGTAATTGCAAATGCGCGAGATAAACTAGGCCTCTGATGAACACAGTGTCACTGTAGTCATCGAATTTGGGTCTGCCGCTTGTAGGGGTAAGAAGTGTAAGTGCGCAACATTAATGGCTTCTCAGAACCAGAGCTTCAGCTGTTAAAAGTTCTCGAACGCCACAGTTGAATCGCCTAGCCTAAGAGGAAAGACCGATCTTGTTGGTAATTCATCTTTACGGAACAGCGCAGAAGTGCGCAAGGACGCAGAAAAGGGCCCGACGACACGAGCGCTTACTTTAAAAGACAGCACTAATGTCGTGCTGTAGTCTTCTGCGTCCGTGTCATTTTCTGTGCGGCCTTTGTGTGCGCCCTAAAGGTTTGAACTGGGGTGCGGTTCACTTTCGCGTAGTTTTAAATTCGTTTAGGGGATGAGATTCTTATATCAATTCAAGATTTCTTTTTTTAAACATGAAATTCCAGGTTTCCTCGCGGGGAACAGCACCAGCGTGACGCGAATAGTACCGGCTACTCGGCGTACCTAACCTAGAGCATGCAAACAGGTGAACTCATTAGTTTACACCATTTATTAATTTTGTTTATTAAAACCCAACAAATAAATATTGCTTTTAACACATCTGCAAGCTACTGTTTGCGATTTTTCAGTTTTGTTTGAAAGCTGCAGTGTACATTGCTTGCTTTATGTGCAACATTTTCAGGACTAGCGTCCACCCCCGCAGTTCTTGCGCTAGGTTCTCAGTGGAGTAACAGCAGGCGCATGCTCCCGCACGAGAAACTCAAAAATTAAATTTTATGCATAACCCGTCTGCCTGCAGCCACTTGGTTTGCTATTGAGTGCCAAAGTTAAATTGTTAACCTTAACACAGGGTCACTAAGATTGCGTGTGCGAAACAAAATCCCGCTAGTGGTTAAGAAAATTGACCATCAAGCATGCCACCAGAATTCGATTGTTTTATTACTGCTGGTTTCATGTGTATGAACTACATTGAAATACACTGAGGTACAGAGTCGATCACACTTGTCTAGAGCGCTGGAAAGGTGCAGTTCAGTGGAAATGAAGAGAAATTATTAAGCAGGAATTGACTTTCATTGATAATGCTTGCGCTGGAAAGCAGCTGAATAGAGACGTGAACGCGCAGGCACCAGTGCCTTATCGTTAGCAAAGCAGCTGCGAACAGATTTCAGTTCATTTGCTCCGCAGCACACCATCCGGGCACTCTAGACAAGTGTGATCGACCCTGCATATTGAGCGCAGATCAAATTTCAGTGTTTTTGCCCAGATAGTTTCCATTCGGTGCAGAGTCAGGAGGCACTCATTTCGGTTGAGCATATGATTTCTAGCCCAATTTACAACAAAAGCGCAAAATAGGAGGCAATGTGGCCGTGATATGGCAGCCCACCGGCCTGGCTCCAGGACGAGCAACTTCAGCACCGCAAAGGCTAGTTTTCGCCTCTTGTTAAACGAACAACTTAGAGGAAAAGAGGGAAAATGCATTTATTGCGCAATCAATTGAGGTTGGAATACACTTGGAAAGCAAGAGTAGGGGCACACATCAATTACTGAACGATAAACTTCTCCGCTGGGTGAAAAATGAAGTGGGGAATATAACAATTTTTGAGCTGAACCCGATCCTAAACAAATTTTTTCATGTGCCGCACCGTTGCCCTTTGAGCGCTAGGAGAGCGGCTGCAGATCATGGCCTTGTAAAGAATGTTCTTCAAATCGAGACAAAACCTCACGGCAACAAAGAACGTTAGTTTAGGAGTTGCTGTATAATTGTAGGAGTATTGTAGTATGGTAGGGGTATTGTAGTGTTGAAGGAGTTGCTGTACAATGCTGGATAATTGGAAAGACAGACTATAGTGGGCATTATGGGATGCGCCTAACTGAAACGTAATTTAAAATTTATTGCAATAATTTTCGCGAGTAATTGCAGGTTTTTGAAATCACGTTTTTGGGCAGTAATGAGCAATTTATTGGGGTACATTGAACTACAGTAAATATTTTGAAAAATAATTTCACCATCTATGATTCCCTGCTTCTTCCCCAGGGAAGCAGCGGTAATAAAATCAAAGAATTTCGGAGACATGCTGGACTCTCAACAAGCCTTGACACCAGCGGTGTTTTCCTTGGAACACGCGACCTTAATAGCCCTGTATTAAGGTTAACATTCTATTATTTGCCCTCAACAGCAAATCAAGTAAATGGAAGCAGACGGGTTATGCTTAACATTGTATTTTGAGTTAATCGTGTGCATGCCTCATTCCCGCCTTTCAAATTCTTACGCAAGGCATAGGCAGGAAAGAATAATTGCGCTGGCGTGGAAAACTTGAGCGTGTATCGAAACGCCTCGAGAGGCCAGCGCTGCAGAGACAAACAGGTAACCGAAGCATCTAGCGTTTTCCGCAACACGCATAGCCGCTTCGGCTAAGCGCAGAGATATCTCGTACAAAACACAGGAAATATGAGAGGGGCGACGGGGCTAACATGCGAGGTTGGAAGGGGAGCAATAAATAAGAGGAGCCGAGGGAAAGAGGGCATAGACCACAGCTATGCCAGTGTCTAGGTGGCTTTGGCTATGCACAGTGAGCCGAGGCCAGCCGAGTGGCGTGTGCCGGTGGAAGGCACGAACAGCAGCGCCAGTAGCAATCGGCTTGAAGAGAAAAGAGGATGAGAAGGGTAAGGTAGGAAGGGAAAAGGGGAAGGGAAAACTATTTACAGTAATGGTTTTTCCTGCGGTTTGGGGGCTTCTTCAGAGACGTCTTGGTTCTACCCCCAGGAGCCTTCTCTGTCGAAGTCGTCCGCCTCTAATCAGTGGTCGGTTGCCCTCAGTCCAGGGCTCCGCTGGCCACTGCCGCCGTTGAGCTCGCTGTACCAGACCTTGTTGGTCTTCGCAGCGGTCGCTGGACAGCAGAGTCTCCCACTGCTCCGCACTCGGGTTTCGTATTTTGGGGACCACGTCTATGTTTTGGCAGGCCCATGTGATGTGGTATAGTGTAGGTTTTTCGTCGCACCAGGGACATTTGTTCGTGTATATCGTAGGGTGCATTTTGTTTAGTATATGTAGGTTTGGGAAAGAGCCTGTTTGTAATTGTCTCCAAGTGACAGCTTCCTCTCCGCTGAGAGATTTGTGCGGTGGGGGATATCGCATTCTTCTGCCTCTATAGTTTTGTAATATGGCCGAGTATTCACTAGGTGCTGGCGCGAGTTCCGCGGTCTCGTCGGATGGTCGGAAAGTAATGTATCCTCGAGCTATCCTGTCGGCCTCTCGATTCCCTGCCACCCCCGTGTGCCCCGGTACCCACACAATTTGGTGTCGGATCATTTTGTTCTTCCTGGTTTTTAATTCTGTCGCTCGCTGCGAGGAGTATACGGAGCGCGTGACGACCTATCCTGCCATTCATGTAATTTCGGCAGGCTGTTTGAGAGTCCGTGAGTATTGTTAGTGACCGCCCGGTTCTATAGCCCTCCGCCACCGCTAGAGCAACGGCTACTTCCTCAGACTCTGCAGCTGTGCAGCCTCGGAGAGACGCGCTGGTCATTTCGCGTAAAGACGAATCGACCATCGCCGCTACAGCGATTTTAGTATCTCCTCTCCAAGACGCGTATGCATAAACGGTCGTGGCTTGAGGAGCGTATGTTTTCTCGATGAATTCGGCCCTCGCTTCTCTTCTGCCTCGATGGAGGTTGGGATCCATGTTTTTTGGTATTGGCACTACCTTGAGGGTCTTGCGAAACTCGTCGGGGAACGTTGCCGTCCATGACATTTATCGCATCTGCTCACGGTATCCGAGCCTCTGCAGGAGCGCTCTTCCTGTCGTTGTTTGCAACAGCCTGAGCTTTTTCGACTCAAGCTGCGCCTCTCGTAGCTCCTCAAAGGTGTTGTGTAATCCCATGAGTTTTTCTGTAGACGTGTTGCGTGGTAGTCGGAGCGCTGTCTTATACGCTTTGCGTAGCAGGGCATCCGCTTGTTGTATTTCGTTTTTGTTGAGGCAGTGGTAGGGTAGCCTGTACGTGATTCGACTAACTACTAGGCTTCTGACTACTTTTAGTGTGTCCTCTTCACGCATGCCATGTCGCCTGTTGGTGATGCGGGTGATCATGCGTGCGACTTGTAGCGTTGTTGCTTTCAGTAGGGTAAAAGTGTGAGTACTGCGCTGGTTGGATTGAACCCACATGCCCAAAATTCTTATTGTTGTCTTTTCGGGTATGGGCGTCCTTTCTAGGTAGACGTTGAGTTTTAGGTCCTCGTTGGTTGGGACGGTCCGGTTTTGCTTGCCTCTCCAGACTCTCAGCAGTTCCGATTTCTCGGTCGAGCATGCGAGTCCTCTTTCTGCGAGGTATTGCTCTACACAAGAGGCCGCTTGCTGTAGCCTTTCTTCCTTCTCTCCGAGACAGCCCGTGTTTGTCCAGACTGTTATATCGTCAGCATACATTGCATGCCTGATGCCTTCGATGTTCTCTAGTTTTCGAGCTAGGCCAATTATAGCTATGTTGAAGAGTAGGGGTGAGATAACTGACCCTTGGGGTGTTCCCTTGTTTGGAGTGCGAATTTTGTCCAATATAAGGTCTCCTATGCCGATGGTGGCAGTTCTATCGGACATGAAGGCTTTGACGAAGCCGTGGATTCTGCGTCCGCAATCCAGGTTGTCTAGGCCCGTAAGGATCGCTTTGTGGCTGACGTTATCGAATGCCCCCTTGATGTCCAGGGCAATTATGACATTTTCTCCCGCCCGAGGTACGTTTCGCAGGACATCTTCTAATGCGAACAATGGTACTCCGGCTCGGCAGACGAGCGCCTTGACCACTGAGCCACTCCGGCGGCTATACCCCTCGGACTACAACTTTCGATTTCGATGTGGATGAGACAATGACCTTCAATGCCTCGCAAGGTGAAACCGAACTTGACTGCTTGCTGGTATGGCCCAAAGTGTATTAGCGTGCCCACCAGATCATACAGTGGCCAATGTGTACGTGACTTTGTCCTTGGCATGGAAGTTTGAGACAGTGGGCCCCACATCGACAATGACCGTAGCCACCTCACGAGATTAAATCTAACTCATCTTCGTGGTGGTATTGCTCAAGGTATTGTAGAATGAACACATGATCAGGTCACTATGACCATCGGGTACCTGACCTTGACCTTTGACCTTGACCATTGAAACCTAATTTGAGACAGTGCAGACGATGCTTAACTTAGTTTTCGCTCGTATAGCTAGACTGACGCTGCGTTGAGCCCCAGCCATTTTTTTTCAAGCGAAAAGCTTCACTAGG
This sequence comes from Amblyomma mixtum, assembly GCF_055824585.1. Classification (NCBI taxonomy): domain Eukaryota; kingdom Metazoa; phylum Arthropoda; class Arachnida; order Ixodida; family Ixodidae; genus Amblyomma; species Amblyomma mixtum. The sequence continues at coordinate 36,047,392 of NC_143017.1, read as the reverse complement.
TTAGTCAACACCGGGTCTGGCGTATGCTCCGTAATCAGAATTAGCCACAGCTGCGCGTGCGATGAACCGAGTGACGTCACAGAAGAGCGGCGCCACCGCCACAACCGCCGTCTGACCTTTCGGCGCAGCCGCGCGCTACTGCGCATGTGCGCCGCCTCCTCACTGCCGCTACTACTGTGCGCTGGCCTCCTCGCCACCGTTTGACCTTTTGTTGCAGCCGCATGTTTACCACAGTTACTATGCATGCGGAAGGAGGGCTACATAACGCGCTTGCCTACACCGTTATTGTGGTGCTCCCAGTGCATTGTGCGCTAACTGCGACAGCCATCACGTCAAACAAAGCATAACAGCAGCTTTTCGCCTGTATATCCTGGATTAACCAGAGCTAAGCAGCTGCCAATTTTTTGTCTTACAGCCGGTCTATGAGACAACGTAGAAAAAATTGACCGGTGGTTTAACATTCCTAAGTGCGACATAGTCGAGTGAAAGTGCTGTTTTTAAGAGCGTTAGCCCTTACTAACGTTTTCAGGGACGCGTCTTTTTCCAACGATGATCAAACTGAACAAGCAGTAACCACGTGATCACGCTATATTTCTTTATTGCTTTATTGTTTCCTCACACACAGTCCAAGGAGGGGGGGGGGAGGGGGCAAGGCCGAACCGAAGGCGACGGAGCGCCTGACAAGGGCCCCGGTCCCCTTGCACAATGCAGATATAACAAAACTAGCGTAACAAAGTTCGGTCAAGCAGTCGTCCCAGGATCAGTCAATAGGAAAACAAAATGTGGCTACTTCCGGTGAAAATCACACTGCACTAGAGACAATTTCATTTTCTATACAACAGAGGCACGATACCAAATAAAACAATAATTGAGTGGTACATCGGGAGCATAGTGAATAAAGCATTAAACCAAAGCATGCTTTACACCTGCCTCAACGTTAGCATGCCTCAACGTTAGGCTGGGCGAACAACGTAATTGCCTAAAAGATCATTATGGGAACCTTCCTGAGCATTGCCAGGAATGTAGCAAAAAAAAGAACAGAAGGGGAAAATTTGCAAAGCGATTTTTTCTAGTACCGTCATACTTTTTAGACGCTCTCACTCGCGAGGCAGAAGAATACGCGACCACACTAGCCCGCGCAAACTGGGCAACCTTTTGTAACGACCTGAAGGGTACATTAAGCACTAAACGCACGTGGTCCCTCCTACGCGCTCTCTTGGATCCAACAACCACTAAATCTCAGGCACAAGTAAACACACAACGTCTAATACAACTAGAGCTCCAAAAGGGCACCGACGTAATTGGCCAACTACGGGACACTTATATACCCACATCTCTTCAGTCGGCAGATCCACCCAATCTACCTCCACCTAACCCAGAACTTGATGCCGGCATCACCTTAAACGAAGTCCGCCGAGCACTCTTTAGTATTCGCCGCTCTACGGCGCCGGGGCCGGATGGCATAACGTACAAGGCACTACTCAATCTGGACGATGTCTCCCTCCAGGAACTCACGGAGCTCTTTAATAACCACTGGCAAGCTGGGACGCTCCCATCAGCCTGGACCCATGCCAGCATGCGATTTATACCCAATCCGGGCAAAGCCCTCACTCTTCAAAATTTGCGCCCCATCTCCTTAACGATCTGTGTCGGCAAGCTCTTCGAGCACGTCATTGTCAATCGCCTGCAACCATTCCTAGAAACAACAGGCTTTCTCTCAAACGTTCAATTCGGCTTCCGCCCAAACATCTCGGCACAAGACGTACTTCTCGCGCTTAAAGAGTCCCTCTTTTGCACTAAGCGTCGTACAGCCTCTACGCGAGCCATACTGACCCTGGATATCCATAAGGCTTTCGACACAATAAGCCATGACCATATCCTCACGACATTAGCCACCACGGGGTGTGGCACCCGCATATGGCAATATATTCGGGCCTTCCTTCAGGGGCGCACGGCAGACCTCCACCTTGGGGATTTTGCCTCCCAGCCTTTCCCCCTGCCTAACCGGGGAACCCCACAAGGGGCGGTTCTATCACCTTTACTCCTTAACATTGCCCTAGCGCCACTGGCAAAGGCCCTTGCTGCTGTCCGAGGGCTCCACACAGCCATATACGCAGATGATATAACCCTCTAGACAACGGGAGGATCCCTTGGAACAGCCCAGGATATCCTGCAATCTGCCATAGACATCACCATCACTCATTTAGCAAACACAGGCCTCCGTTGCTCTCCAAATAAATCGGAACTCCTGCAGCTGAAACCCCTCCCCAGTGACCCCCCCGATTGAACAGCACATGTACGGGAATCCAGTGCCCATTGTGCCTCAGGTGAAGATTCTCGGCCTTCTAATTAACAACACACTCGATGCAACCGCCACCCTTCAGCTCTTGCAGAGACAGACCAAACAGGTCGCTGCACTTATCAGGCGGGTGGCAGCCCGCAATCATGGGCTGTCTGAACGCGAGACCCTCAATATGACAAATGCACTAATCATTAGCCGCATTACATATCACCTTCCATACCACATACTCACTCAGCGGCAAAGACAACAGGCAGACATCCTACTACGCACGGCTGTCACCTCTGCCTTACGTCTTCCACGGACGGTTAGCACGAAACGTCTCCTGGCCACTGGTACCCACAATACAGTGACGGAATTAATAGAGGCTCAGCGCACCAACCCATCAGTCCGCCTGAGTCGCACGGAAACAGGACAATGCCTACTGCGACAGCTACGTCTCAATCCACCAATTCCCACCCCAACAAGTCCTACACCTTACATGATTTCTCTGCGCACGCAGGATCACATATATCAGAAGCCCCTACCGCGCAATATGAGTGCTAGTCTCCATCATGGTAGGCGGCAGGCACGATCGAGCTATTACACGAAAACATACAGCAACCGCTCCGATATCCTTTATGTCGACGCGGCACAAAATTATAAACCAGGATATTTCACGGCAGTCGCAGCCTATGAAGACGGCACAGTGGGGGCCGCTGCCACTATTCGAACTAATTAGCCTGCAGAGGCGGAAGGAGCCGCCATCGCACTTGCTCTGGCCCACTCCATCATTGACAAAAAAATAACAGAAATTTGCACAGATTCACAGGCCGCGTACCGCCACTACCTACAGGGCGTGGCGATTCCGGCAACACACCGTATTCTTACCACGGCCACCTCTCTCGACCGAACGGTTACTCTGTCGTGGGTCCCTGGGCATGCCTCGATCCCCGGTAATGAGCGCGTTCATGCGCTGGCCCGAGAACTCTCCTCCCGGACCCCGGAGTATCAGGCACCCAACCCTGCACAGGAAGCCCCTTTGGTCCTCTCTACATATCACCAAATTACCACATTTTACAAATTCAGCCGCATGACACTGCCACCACTCCACAGTACCTTGTCGCCCTTATCCAGCGCCACATGGCGGCAATTACAGACAGGCTGCTTTATTTCACCCCACCGCCTCTCATGCTTTCATCCCACCTTTCCTCCTGATTGTAACACCTGTGGCGTGCCCAAATCCACACTTTTCCATTACCTTTGGGAATGTCCTTCCCCAAAGGCAGTACCCCCCATCCCCAATCCCACTCATTCTTCCTGGGAGGCTGCTTTACGGACCGCTCAGCCCGCCGGCCAGAAATGGCTAGTGGATCGGGCTTTACGTGAAGCACTAGCCCGTGGACTCCTGGACCAGTAGGGGACCACCCTGGAAGATTTTTTTTTTGTGTGTAATAAAGTTGTTTCCATCCATCCATACTTTTTAGACATCGTGATCAGCGCGCACGCCAGATAATGGAGGCATACCATATTAGGAAATGTCGGAATCTGTGTATCAGTGAGCCCTCTGTTAACTTGGCAGACTGTGAAATTGATTTCTTAGCCTCAGCGTTGCATTGACTTCCTTTTTTGATAATGGTTTTTTAACTGATCCTTTCACAGCGATGAGTGGCGCCTGATGCTTCAATTCCATTTTTTTCTCTCTGACATGGTCTTTCGAGGAGGGACTGCGTGTGGTTGTTTTTGTTTTTATGTTTTTTAAAGTGACTACCTTATATTGCGCGTGTCAGCAATAAACCACAGTTGCGAGTGACCGCTTGTCTGCGTCGTTTCCTTTCTGTCCCCTATGTTCCTTGTGTGCTTTTTTTGCATCATGAGCGTTATCCAACTTGCCCAACTTTCCGCTTTGCTTACACATTAGATTTGGTTGAGCACTTGCTACCCAGTAAGGCGCAACCGTGACACAGCAACAGTGGGTGATTAGCGCCTCAATTAACACCTAAACTTTCAATCCTCTATATATTTCCCAGTATGGTTGCCATCGAAGTGCAACCTCTCCGTGACCACCGTTTGAACAAAATTTCGGGGCCACCCGTTTGAGGCAGATTATTCGAATTGTTGCCCAAAGAATACGCATATTCCAGGCGTTAAAATTTCTAATTGAGATGAAGCCTAGAATATGTGTGGGATTCGCCGTGTTTCGATGGAGGCGAAACGCAAAAGGCGCCTGTGTGCTGTGGGGTGTGAGTCCACGTTAAAGATCCCCAGATGTTTTAAATTATTCCGGAGACTTCCACTATGGCACCTCTTTCACTCTTTCTTCTTTAACTTCCGCCTTCCTACCTTCGCTTACCGTGCGGTTCAGGTGCCAATCGAGGTATGTGAGATAGATATCGCACCCACTGATTAGAGGCGGACGACTTCGACAGAGAAGACTCCTGGGGGGTAAAATCAAGGAGAAAACGTCTCTGAAGATGCTCCCAAACCGCAGGAAAAAGGACTAGAGTAAAATAAAGTTTTTCCTTCCTTCCTTCCTTCCTCTCCTCTCCATTAATTAACGGCTCATTAATGACGCTTAAGCTTCGCCTTTAGGAGTGGAACGCGACAGCGTGTTGCAGCGCTGCCAGGGAGTCCACGGAACGCCACCATCCGTTCGGCGCGATGCCTTGCCCTTTGAACGCAACGCTTTTTGAGGAAAGGAAATGAAGCTGTCATTCTCTGTCATCTCGGTGGATACCTGAACCGCACCGTACAGGAAGGGAGGAAGTGAGAGTGAAAGAATAAAGAGGGGCCGTAGTGAAGAAAATGAAAATTCACTTTTTGACCTAAAGTGCGGTCAGTGATGTGTGGTTAAGATGTTAAGCTTCGCCTCTAAGAGTGGAACGCGACAGCGTCTTGCAACGCTGCCAGGGAGTCCATAGAACGCCATCGCCCATTCGGTTCTACGCCTCGCTCGTCGGTAAATTGGTTTTTGAGGAAAGGAAATGTATTTCTCTCTCATATCTCGGTGGACACCTAAACCTCGCCGGAAGGGAAGGGAGGAGGATGGCAGTGAGCGAAAACACCGTATTCACTAGACGTGCCTTTGTTCATTCCAAACCATCGAGCTGGCATGGCGGAGTGGATAGCATGCTCGGCTCGCACTCCGAAGACCGGGGTTCGATTCCCGAGCTCGACCAATTTCTTACTAGGTTTTATTTATTGATATGGCCTGACTAGAGAAGTTAATTAGGCTAATTGGGTAATTAAGCAATTAACTAAGCTCAGTCCCACTTACTTGGAGCATCACTATATGGTCCCTTCAATTGGTTGCATGGTTACTAGCCAAAGTACAATTGGCCCCGTTTGAAATTGGCGCACTGTGACGTCACGACCGTTTCGACCAACTGAAAAGCGTGACATTCTCTGTCGACAACTGCTGCTTACAACGATGAGACATTAAAGGCTTTCGCCTTAATACAGGGTCTTTTGTTGGGGACAAGCCGTGGCAGCACTAATCTCGGGCGACTGGCGCAACACGAGGTCCCATCCTTTGTCGCAGAGGGACGCCTTTGCCGTTTATCTTTTGGTTGGGAATAATACCGGATCCTCCTCAGCTGGCCCGTCCGCCATCTGCTTGTGCTGCGTAAAGCAGCGAACGCCTCGGATTATCCGTTGTTCAGCACATCGGTACTGGCAGCCGGAACAGAGTGAGACCTCCGCACACCGTCGAAGTTAGTCGCGAGTGGGATTAGGGAGAGGTTCGAAGCACTAAACTAAAATACTCTCCGTAAAGGCGCATATCGACCCGATTCAGTGAGTTTCACTCAAAACACAAACAAAAAAATTTACATCACCTCGGAAATGCGCAGTGCGCTCTGGTTTTGATTTCGAAATGCCAACTTCAAAAAGACGTCATTTTCTCTTTAGTTTTTTTTTTAATTGTCAATCGAGTGCCTGTAGAAGCTGCTGCAAAACAAACAACGACAGTTTCAGATCAAACGTAATCGTTCCCTTAACTGATGGTTTCCATCCAACTGCAGCAAAAGTTTACACTTCCATATTCCGAGGGAGTTCGAGAAAGCCACCCACAGACAGATTACTAGGCCTGGGCCTCCACAACACGATCGGGGAACTGGTGGAGGCCCACCGACAGGCCCAATACATCAGGCTCACAAAAACTTCCACAGGTCGGTATATCCTGGACTCCCTGGGAATCAAAATACCGGCCAACGACCCAACCCTTCTCGCCATCCCACGATCCCTTCACCGAGAGCTTCTCATCAGGCCGCTCCCGAGGAATATGCACCCGTCCCACCATGAGCAGCGCCGCAGAGCCCGTGCGAAGGCACTCCATCGAGCGTACGGCCCCCAGCCGGACGCCGTATGGGTGGACGCTGCCTGCACGGGTGATGACGACAGCAGCTGCGGTGGACTCCTCCTCATCCACCCTCTTCACACTACCTCTCCCTCCAGATACGTCCCCAGAGGCTGCAGAGGAAGCCGCCATTGCACTTGCTATAACCCGCACGGAAGCCCTGTATATTTTAACTGACTCTAAAACTGCGATTCTAAATTTTGCTCGAGGCCGAGTTCATGTCCCTGCTTTTGGCATACTGGACTCGCCCGATGCACCCCCGCCCCGCCAAGTGGAGCTGATATGGGTGCCTGCGCACTCCGGGAATCCCGGAAACGAGGCCGCCAACCTTTTAGCCCGAGGTTCTTTAAACCGGGCTCAGGTGGCCTCGGATCGGGGATTCACGAAGGATCGCATGCACTCATTCAGTGAGCTGACCCAGGCATACAGAGCCTCTCGCCAGCTCTACCCCCCGCCCCACCCCTCCCTAGATAACAGACACGCAACACTCTGGCGCAGATTACAGACACACACTCTCCCCTCGCCCCTTACCCTAACCCACTATCATCCCTCCTTCCCCACTCCTGCTTGCGCCCTATGCCCAGAACCCTTCGCTTCTTCCCTCCACATCCTTTCCCTCTGCCCGGCGGACCCTCCCCCGCGGGACCTAGAGAACCTCAAGACCTGGGAGGACTGGGAGACCCTGCTGCATTCGGAGGACCCGGCCGTGCAGACCATCGCCACCGGCCGTGCTGCCAGTGTTATGGACCTCAGGAACATAAACACTTGAGTGCAGTGGGGTCGTGCGGGGACCCTGGGGCGTGCCCCGAATTCCTTTGTAAATAAAGTTTTCTCTCTCTCTCTCGAGAAAGCAGAACAAGTTCAAGTTTGGCTCAGCCGAGCATGAATATATTAAACCTCTATATATTGAGTTAATCTTCGCATAGAAGAGTCAGAACAACTCCTTGAAAATCCCAACTAAATGTATAGCACTACTGTCCTCTTATAACAGGCACAGCATGCCGGCGAGCGCAGCTTTTCGTAAAATAGCTCTTCGACCGCTCTATGGGCGCAGTTTGGACCTGCTGAGCAGCTTTGGACAGCTGCTTACACCACTAGCACAGTGAAACCACGGGACGACGCTAACGAGGGGTGTGATAGAGGTGTATTCGTTTTCCCGGACACATCGCTGTCTTTCGGTCAAGCCAGCCTAACCAAATAAAGCCTTGCTGCGGCCCTCACCTGGTGTCCTTCACTCATTTCGCTACCGGAGGCCTTGTTGAAACGAACTGTACCTAATTTCAAGGAACGACTATTCTAGGTTGTTTTATGGGGTTTTCATGTCCCAAAGCGACTCTCTCTAAGAGGACGCCGTAGTGGAGGGCAAATTGGTTTCTGAGGAAAGGAAATGGCGCAGTATCTGTTTCACGCATCTCGGCGGACACCTGAACCGCGCCGTAAGGGAAGGGTGGAGGGTGGGAGTAAAAGAAGAAAGAGAGAAAGAGGTGCAGTAGCGAAGGTCTCTGGAATAATTTAGACCACCTGGGGATCTTTAACGTGCACTGACATCGCACAGCACACGGGCGCCTCTTGCGTTTCGCCTGCACTGAAACACGGCCGCCGCGGTCGGGTTCTATCCCGGGCACTTCGGCTTGGTAGACAGGCGCCTTACCACTGAGCCACCGCGGCGTGGAGACTCCGGAAATTTCGACAACCTGGGATATTCTATCCGTAGTGGGCCGGTAACAACAGTATGCAGACAATGGTTGGCATTGGCTAGTTTAGAAACACCATCCTTGTGGCTTCAGTGCGAAGCAGTTTTTTATTTATTATTTATTTATCTCTCTATTGATGTCAAAATTCTGCGCACCCACATTTTCGGCTCATGCATGAGGTGCTTTTCAAACCGGGAAAACAAGGAGGGGTGCAAGAAACAGTCGACAATTTGCGAGGTTGCAGCTGTCAATAAAAAAGGAGTTACTAGCCCGCAATATTTCATTTCCTATTTCGTTTCTTTTCCTTCCACTCGGGGTACTTATGCAGACCAACGAGTCCTTTCCTAAAGGACTCACTATCTGTGGCTTTAAAGCCTACCAAATGTTTTCATCACACAGCTTCAAAGATATCACAAACTACTATCAAGATAGTCATCGCCTTTACCTCCGCCAATGTAAACACCTCAAGAAGGCGGATGAGCGGCTCCTTAACCTTCTCAGCAATATATGGCTGTGCCCGGCAGCCCTAAAAAACATTTAGGCCCCTCCTTCAACGGCAGCTGCCTGCAGTGTAAAGTGGGGTCTTCGGCACCTATCACATGATGTGGGCGTGCCCCTCCAACTCAGCTATTCCCCCAATCCTCAACCGAACCCGGTAGGACTGGGAGGTGATTCTGCTCGGCTGCCACGACTTACGTGCCCAACAAGCCTTAGTCGGGCGCGGCCGGACTGCGGCCACCGCCACTGGGGTCCCAAGCTAGGGACCCCCAATTAGTGCTTGTAAGTGTCGGTCTTTTTACCGGCTGATCCAAACGTGCCTCCTGTCTCTTCGAAATAAAAGTTTTCGCCACCAGCATCACCCGGAACGGTGTACGACGAACGCTTGAATCACAACTTTATAATGAAAATTGGCTTTAAAGAAGGAAATGTCGAGCACACACACACACACACACACACACACACACACTCTCTCTCTCGCATCTAGGTGGACACCACAACTGCGCCTTGAAAGAATAGATGGGAAATTGACCTAGTGGAAGGAAATGGCGCACATGCTCTCTCTCTCTCTCTCTCCCCCTCCAATTTCGGTGGACACCTGAACCGAGCCTAAAAAGAATAGTTGGAAAAATTGGCAGTGGCTTAGCTGAGCTATGGCAGCTATGACGTAGCGAGAGGTAAAGTCAAAGGGATTGTTCGTAAAGTCCGCTTGGAACATGCGAGCCGCATTCGCACTTTCGCTAAGTCTAATCACATGATCGGTTACAGGGCGGGCCTTTACGTTGTCCTCCATCGCGGCATCGCGTTCTAGTGAGGCTACGGCACGCCGCTCCACGTCCTGACACCGTCTCTTGGCAAGGCGCTTCTCTCTCTGTTCCGGCGTCTCAGCCTCTCACTTGGCACTGCGCCGTTCGTTGTTGTTGTCGGCAGCCAGCCGCCAGGCCCCCGGACGAGTTGAGATTCCCCAGTCCCCAGCGCCTCTCGGCAGCGGCCCGACCCTCTTTCTCCATGGCAAGCGCCTGTACCCAATTTTTTTTGTTGTTGTTGTTTCGCCTTTCTCCTTGCAGCGCTTTAGAGATCGAAAGGGCCCCCTGAATTTTTTTCTTTATACTTCAGGGTCTGGGTTGTGTACCACAGCGTTCCATGAGTCTAGTGTACGTGTGTTGTCTTCATAACGTGGGTGTGTCCAGATCACGTGTACACCTAACTGAGGAGGTATTCAGAGAATTGGAGGTGCATATGCCGTCAGTCCGAATCCTAGTTGCAAGCCAGCTTCTAACGTGAGTAGAAAGCATAAGCTATATGCAAAATGAAACCGTATAGCACCTGCGAACGCGGCTTAACGAACGGTTCCTGACAATTTTGATATGAGCGCAATCTGGAGTACTCGCACTCCATTGAGGTCAGCAAATGGGGATATTGAGGACAGTTCTCATTTTTGCTGGTCGAAACTTTGGCGTTAGGGTAGTTGCGAAAACAAGGCTCCTGTTTTTTTTTTTAATATTACAAGTTCTGCCCCGCAATTCAAAGCTCGATTTCTGTGTCATTGATCCCGAGAGGCACAAAGCCCAGTTTGTGTGTCGCTGATCCCGAGAGGCAGTCATGCTCCTTTGTTGAAAACCAACGGTTTTGAAATCTTTCGCTGCTTTTGTTAAAAGGAAAGGCGCATAAGTGCCTTGCATTTGCTATACCACTGCTTACTATAGTTGATAGAGCTTTCCATTCATCCACCGATTATGAGGCTTTAGTTGACACAGCCATCAGCAGGTCCTGTACAGGCGACTTCAGGCCCGCATCCTCCTATCCTCCTATGTCCTCTCCCGGATCCACCCGGGAGCCTGCACCCACTCCAGCTCTCTCGTTACCCACCCACTCGCCACCATCACCCGGATCCTTTTCCAATGTCGGGCAGACCCTCCCTAGTGGGGCCTGGAGCGCCTGATTCTGAATGGGAGACTGTTGAGCTCTGTGGATCTGGACCTGGTATAAGATCGCGACGCACCAGGCAGCCGCCTTCATGGACCATATCAAGGACTCATTAACGTCTGAGTGCAGCCAGGTAGTACGGGGATCCAAGGGCCTAATGCCCGAAACATATTTTTGTTTAATAAGGTTTTATACCAAAACCTTTACTGGCTTAGTCAAGCCAAGGATGGATGGTTGGATGGATAGATGGCTGGATGGATGCAAACAACTTTATTAGACAAAAAAAAATCACGGGCTTGAGATTAAAAATTACCGAAGGCACTTTGGAAATTCTAAAGTTTGCTTGGCGAAAGCCTTGTAGTCATCCCACTGCCTTCTCACCGCCTTCTCACCAATACTTTGCTGTGCCCGGCAGCGCTAAAACATTTTGACCCCTCCTTTAGCGGCAGCTGCCCACACTGTAGTGCAGTGTCTTCTGACACCTATCACATGGTGTGGGCCTGCCCCTCCAACCCCGCTATTCCCCCCATCCCCAACCCAACCCGAGAGGACTGGGAGGCGACCCTGCTCGGCTGCCACGACTTACAGGCCCAACAAGCCTTAGTCGGGCGCGCCCGGGCGGCGGCAACCGCCACTGGGGTCCCATACTAGGGACCTCCACCTAGTGTTTGTAAGGATCGGTCCCTTACGGGCTGATCCAAACATACCTCCAGTTCATTCGAAATAAATGTTTTCACCACCACCACCATCCCACTGCCGCTTCCCCAAACCGCTAAGCGCGGGCGGGCTTCCCGCATGCGCGGTTTTTAAGGCGAAAGCCTTTTATGCCTTATACTGTCGTTAGCAGCTGTGTCGGCAGCCGTGTCGGCAGATATGTCCACGTTTCGGCGTCACTATTTAAAAAAAAAATGTGTCGAGGTTGAGAATAGAACCATGGCCTTTGGCCTTTGAAGTCCTTAACTACTCATTTGGCATTTGAACTAGTCATTAACCACTCATGACTAATTAATGACTGGTTATTGAATAAGACCGCTCATGACTGGTTAATGACTAACTAGGGATGACTAACCAGTCATGACTGCTTAGTCATCAGTCATTAATCACTCGTGATTAGTTAGTCATCACTAGTTAACCATTATCATTAACCTGTCATGACTAATTATGACTGGTTAGTCATGACTGGTTCGTCATAGCTGGTTAGTTATGACTAGCTAGTCATTAACCAGACATGACTAGCTCGTCATTAACCAATCATGTCTAGCTAGTCATCAACTAATAGTCATGACTAGCTAGTCATTGACCAGCCATCAATTAACTAGTCATGACTAGTTAGTCATTAACCAATCATGACTAGTCAGTCAATAACCAATCATGACAAGTAAGGCATGGGTCATGACTTATTAGTCATGACCCAATAGCGATAACTGGTTAGACATGAGTAGTTAGTCATGATTGGTTAGTCATAACTAGTTAGTCATTAACCAGTCATAACTAGTCATGACTGATTACTCATGTCCGGTTAGTCATTAAGCAGTCATGAATAGTTATAACTGGTTAATGACTGGTTAGTCATGACTAGTCATGACTGGTTTGTCAGGCTGGTTAGTTATGACCAGGTAGTCATTAACTATACATGACTAGTTCGTCATTAACTAATCATGGCTAGTTAGTCAACTAATTAGTCATGACCAGGTAGTCATTAACCAGCCATCAATTAACTAGCCATAGTTAGTCATTAACCAATCATTACTAGTTAGTCAATAACCAATCATGACTACTAATTCATGGGTCATGACAAAATTAGTCATGGCTAGCAAACCCATATCGCCCCATAGCCGTCTCGTGTGTGCTAACGGCCGTGCGGCCAAAGTTTCGTGGAAAGGCTTTCGCCTCGCGCACTTTAGATCCTCAAAGTAGCAACCGTCGCGGTGGACACCCGAATCGCACCGTACAGGAAGGGAGGATGTGGGAGTTAAAGAAGAAAGACAAGGAGGTGCCTTAATGGAGACAATGAAAATTGTATTTGAGGAAAGGAAATTACGCAGTAACTGTCTCGCATATCTCGGTGGCCACCCGTAAACCATTTGTAGAGGAAGGGAGGAAGTGGGAGTTAAAGAAGAAAAAGAAAGAGGGGCCGTAATGAAGGAACTGAATTTGAGGAAAGGAAATTACGGAGGAGGTTGCACCGCTCCGCGGAGGAGAGGCCACAGTTGGCACTTTTCCAGCACACGGATGGACACCGCGAGCACGGACGGACACCGCGAGAAAGGGCGGACAACGCGAGCATGAGCCATCAAAGACTTTCGCCTTAAAAAGTCCAAGTGGGCGCTTTGTTGGCCTACAGTGCGGTGAGGCGAAAGCCTTAACCACAGTGTTGCTGCTTGTGTCACTGATGTGTGGTTAAGATTTTAAGCTTCGTCTCTAAGAGTGGAACGCGACAGCGTATTGCAACGCTGCCAGGGAGTCCACAAAACGCCATCGCCCGTTCAGCACCACGCCTTGCTCATTGGTAAATTGGTTTTTGAGGAAAAGAAATGTATCTGTCTCGCATATCTCGGCGGACACGTGAATCTAGCCGTAAGGGAACGGAGGAAGATGGGAGTGAACGAAGACACCGTATTCACCAAACGCACCTTTAAGGCGAAAGCCTTTAATGGCTCATTCTCGCGGTGTCCGTCCATGCTCGCAGTGTCCGTCCTTGCGCTGGAATCGTGCCAACTGCGGGCTGTCCTCTGCGCAGCGGCGGAACCTCCTCCGTAATTTCCTTTCATATAATTCATTTTCTTCATTACATAAGGGGGGGGGCGGCTATTCCTGTTTCTTCTTTCACTCCCGCTTCCTCCCTTCCTCTACATACTCATGATGGGTGTTCATCGAGATATGCCAGATAGTTACTGCGTAGTTTCCTACCCTCAAACACAATATTCATTTCCTTCACTGAGCCCCTCTTTGTCTTTATTCTTCACTCCCACTTGCTCCCTTCTTGTACAGTGCGGTTCGGGTTTCCACCGCGAGGGTTTTTAGGCAACGGCTCTAGCGGCCGCAACAACAACACAAAAGCGCGATTCAGCCGTCCATTGACCCAGGGAGCCATTTATGCGCGCTTCCTTTCCTTAAAATGATCGGAGTGTAAAACGTCAGCGCCAACGCCAATGAACACAACGCCGTATGGACAACGGCGACGGCGACACCTCGAAACGGGCGCCAAAGATATGCGGTCTAAAAAACTACAATCAAAAAAGCGACCGCATTCCCCGCAGACAATGGAAACCGCAGATGCGGGAAGCGCGCCACGCGCCAAGCGGCTCGGGGAAGCGGCGGTTGGTTGACCGCAGAGCTCTCGCCAAGCACACTTTAGAATTTCCGAAGTGTCTCCGGCATTTTTTCATTCCGAACCATCCAGCTGGTGGGGCGGAGTTGGTAGCGTAGTCGTCGCGCACTGCGGAGACCCTGGTTCCATTCCCAAACTCGACCAATTTCCTACTCGGTCTTATTTGTTTAGTTTACTAGAAGCACCACTATAACATCCCTTTAATTGGTTGCCTGGTTAATACCCAAAGTACAATTGGTCCCGTTTGAAATTCGCGCACTGCGACATCGCGACCATTTCATGAAGCTAATTGAAATGCATGACATTTCTGTCGGCAACTCCTGCTTACAACAACGAGGCAGTAAAGACTTCCGCCTTAATAAAGCCCGATCCACCTGCTATTTCTAGTCAGCGAGCTGAGCGATCTGTAAAGCAGCCTCCCAGGAAGAATGAATGGGCCTTAGGATATGTACTGCTTTTCAGGAAGGAGATTCTCACAGGTAGTGGAAAATTCTGGATTTGGGCACGCCACAGGTGTTTCAATGAGAAGGGAACTTGGGGCGAAAGCATGATAGCCGGTAAGGTGAAACGAAGCAGACCGTCTGTAATTATCGCCATGTAGCGCTGGATATAGGCGACAAGGTACTGTGGGGTGGTGGAAATGTGGTTGTAAGTGCTTGTAAGGATCCTAGTGCTTGTAAGAATCAATCCCTTACGGGTTGATTCAAACATACCTCCTGTCCCTTCTTGATAAACGTTTTCACCACCACCACCACCGCCGACGATCACCGCGGGCAGTTGCCGAGGATCTTCATTTCCGTCAGTGGGCGTGGATCTAGGCGCTCCAGCGCACGGATGAGAGACTGCCTTTGCGCACTGTAGGCACGGCAGTCACAAAGAATGTGGGCTATGGTCTCGTCATGGCCGCAGATAGCACATGCAGGGCTATCAGCCATACCGATAAAGAATGAGTAATGGTTGGTGAAAGCTACACCACGCTAGAGGCGGCACAGCAAAGTTTCTTCTCGTTGTGGTAGGCCTGATGGAAGCCGGAGCTTCAGACCTGTATCCAAGTGTTTTAAACGTGAATTACAAAATTGGCCCGAATTCCACGCGGCAAGCGTGATGCCCCACGCACGTGCGCGAAGCCTGCCCGCTGCATCGGTTCTTAAAATGGGGATCGACACAAAATCGCCGTCGTCGTGAGCAGTTCGCACGGCCTCATCCGCGCGGTGATTGCCTGCTATGCCGCTGTGCCCCGGTAGGCATTGGTAGATAATGTCATGTCCTTTGTTGATGGCAGAGTGATGTCGTTGTCGAATTTCTGCGACCAGTTGTTCATGGGCTCTACAGCGAAGAGCAGCTTGTAATCCTTGGCGGGCAGCTTTGGAATCGGTGAAAAAAGACCACAGCTCAGGGCGCTTCTGAGTGATGTGTTCAATGGTAACACGAAGAGCGGTGAGTTCTGCACTCGTCGAAGTGTGGTGAGCTATCCTAACTCTCATTTCTGTAGTCCTTGCAGGGATAAATACGGAGCCAGAAGAAGTGATAGGGTTCACTTAGCCGTCGTTTTAAACGTGCACCTGGTTTGCATGGTGCTCATGAAAATATTTAAGAATGACTTGTTTTAGTTCTATCGGCGATAAGTAGATCTCCTTCCTGAAGCCAGGTATCGAAATCAGCGCACGGGGATTGTGCATGCTCCAAAGTGGCGAGGACGGTCAAGAGGCGGGTGTAAACTGGGACGGTAAAATGGCGCGATGAGCGTCCATGATGTCTGTAAACGATATGCGCGGCCTCGTAATAAGAAGACTGGCAAGATGGTGAGAGGGAACCCGGGATATGTGTCGGAAATGTGCCCTCTGTGCGTCAGCTGTTATGTAGGTAGGAACTAGATGCTCCTGCTCGATGAGTACAGATGCGGCCGTAGAGGCTCATTACGGAATCTCGGCATTTCGTCACAAGTAGCACACTATATTGCAGGCTGTGAAAAATACGAAAATAAAGTTGTAAGATTTCCTCGACTTCATGAAATAACTTCTCTTATTCACAGATATATTAGAATTCCGTGCTTTATTTATAAAATTGTGTATAAAGCAAAAGAAAATTTAGCGCTGTCTGGTTAGGCCTGAATGTAAAATGTTCGTAAAAAGTGGGAGGAAATATGCAGGCACATGCAGAAAAAAAATGGCAAAATTCAAAACTACTGCGTCATTTGTCAACGCCGCACTATTATCAAGAAAATATTGGCCCGTTTATCGCAAACGGTTAACGTTTTTATAAATTTATCGTTAAGCAGGTATCGTGCATATCTAGCATGCGACACTTCAACCTTGCTTTCATAAGTAAGCTGGAAGAGGCTGTTTCTGCAAGTGCTTTTGAAATTCATGTAGTACTGCAGAGAAAAATTCAAGCTATTCACATTTTCACACTGTCACATAAATGATACAGTGAGAAATGTAGGCTTAACCACATCAGCGCTGGTCAGGAACAGCACTGCATGTTAAGTGCGAAGTTTTGAAAGACAACCTTAAGGCCCTTAACAGGGCTATTACAGTGCACTTGTAGAGCGGCATGTGCTGCTAGCAACGCACACGTGATTGTTTCGAGAGGCCTGACTGTCTGCACGCCTAGCGCCGTGCACGTGCATCGAACCTTCACATCGATGTGTCTAGCAAAAATTTCTACTGTACACTTGATGACATCGTCAGCGCCGGGCGTACGCTCTATTTCAGAATATGTGGATCTTCAACTACCTCCATTTTTACAGATATATACACGGCAACGCCTCTAAAAGTGAAACGCCTTTCATTGCATTCCTTTGGGGTTCTGCGTTGACTTACTGCGCTTCAGTGCAGTGGAAGTTTAGAGAGTGTCCAACGTGGCAGTCACGCCTTCTCTGTTTCTCCGAACCATGCGCTATAGAATTTGATGCGACGCGGGGAAAACGCTGCAAGGGTGCAATATAAAATAGGGACAAAAAAAATTCAGGGGGCACTTTGACTGTCTAAAATGGGTAGAGGCGGAAGCGTTTTCCCCACCACCTTCGCTGTTTCTGTGGCACTGGTGGCGTCACATATAATTGAGTACTAATCACTAAGTGATGGCAAATCACTGATTAATTATTAATTACTGATTAATGCCTGAATACTAATTAACTGATAATTAATGTCGCTTAAGCTCCGCCTTTAGGAGTGGAACGCGACAGCGCGTTGTAGCGCTGCCAGGGAGTCCACCTAACGCCACCACCCGTTCGGCGCGATGCCTTGCCCTTTGAACGCAACGCTTTTTGAGGAAAGGAAATGGCGCAGTGATTCTCTGTCATCTCGGTGGACACCTGAACCGCACCTTAGAGGAAGGGAGGAAGTGGGAGTGAAAGAAGATAGATAAAGAGGAACCGTAATGAAGAAAATGAAAATTGTATTTGAGGAAAGGAAATTACGCAGTAGCTGTCTCACATATCTCGGTGGACACCCGTCAAAATTCAGGGGGGTACTTTTTTTACCTAAAGTGTGGTCACTGATGTGTGGTTAAGATGTTAAGCTTCGCCCCTAAGAGTGGAACGCGACAGCGTCTTGCAACGCTGCCAAGGAGTCCATAGAACGCCATCGCCCATTCGGTTCTACGCCTCGCTCGTCGGTAAATTGGTTTTTGAGGAAAGGAAATGTATCTGTCTCTCATTTGTCGGTGGACACCTAAACCTCGCCGGAAGGGTATGGAGGAGGATGAGAGTGAGTGAAGACACCGTATTCACTAGACGCGCCTTTGTTCATTCCAAACCATCGAGCTGGCATGGCGGAGTGGATAGCATGCTCGTCTCTCACGCCGAAGACCGGGGTTCGATTCCTGAGCTCGACCCATTTCTTAATCGTTTTTATTTATTTATATGGCCTGACTAGTAAAGCTAATTAGGCTAATTGGGTAATTAAGCAATTAACTAAGCTCAGTCCCACTTACTTGGAGCATCACTATGCGATCCCTTCAATTGGTTGCATGGTCACTAGCCAAAGTGCAATTGGCCCCGTTTGATATTCGCGCACTGTGACGTCACGACCGTTTCCACGAATTGAAAAGCGTGACGTTCTGTCGACAACTGCTGCTTACAACGATGAGACATTAAAGGCTTCCGCCTTAAAAAGTTCCATAGAAGGGACGAGAGGGTTTCGACTCCAGGTTGTCAAAACATCCGAGCTGGCCCCCGGAGGCAAACGTGGGATAGCGAGGTTGTAAGGGTAACCTGCGGCCGGCGGGGTCATCGACAGCTTTGTTCCTTTGCATCTGTAGTTCAGTCTCGAGAAGGCAAGAGGAGCAGCAAAGGACGTCGTTTCTGATGCAAAGCCGCCCGCGGTATTTGGAGAGCAGAAAAGCGAAAAGGAAATTAGGTTTGGAAGGAAGGGAGGGGGAAAATCGCTCTTCAGGCATCACAGTGACTGGGCAGAGGTAGCAGCAAAGACGAAAATAAAAATTCTCCTCGCGCGTTTTGCTTGCTGCGCCCATTGTACCACCGGCAACAGCTGCCGTGCCCGGACATTCTAGTTTAGAAAGCGTCGGCTTTCAAATACCCATTCTTGCAAAGCCTTGCTGATTCTGAAGATTTTTCTAATTTTTTTGTGAATTTTTCATTTCAGATATTTTTATTTGCAGACGAATAGCAAGAAGAGCATGTTTTATGAGCTGTAAAGACAAAACCACTCGTGCAGCAGGCGCTTCTCTGCAAGTCTTCTTGCATAGGCAGCCTTTTAAAACACGAAGAATTAATTGCAGTGTTAAAGATGTCTTTCGCTCGGGATTGAAATAAGGAATGCAATAGATTCGGAACCATACATTTCTGAAGAAAAAAAAACGAAACATTAATGTCCAATGCAATTTCTCAACAAAACCTTGCTCGATTGGATGAACGATGGCAGGGCGCTCGCCCAATTTATTTTCCCTACTCGAATCCGCGCGCATCTCATGGGCTTTATGCAGTCCGGGCGTAAAAAGCGTAGTTGTTAGTAGCATGACATTAGAGGCAATGCTATTTACACCTCAGTTGTATCAAAAAAAGCAAAAAAGAAATAAAACCTAATTGCGAGCGCAATCTTCTACGCCAACGCAGGGCTACAAAATGGGGTGTACGGCCGCTGCGTCAGCTTTCGAAAAGTTTGAGATAAAGTAACGCCTTAACGGTGGTACACTATCGTCCTGTGGGCCCCTAACCGCGTTTTAACATTTCGAGTAAGCAAGGCTAGAACACAGAAAGTGCCGTAATCGGCGTGTATGCGATATATTAGAGGCGTCTGTGCTCTGTAAGGCGGGGAAAATGCAAATGATAGCCTATTCGCGTTCTCTGTCAACAAAGCCAAGCTCCGTATCGTTAAAATTGGCAGCCCGGTCTTCGCAGTCACGCTGTAGCCGACTACATTTCATTCTGACTATTCTGGTTTACTGCGGAATGACGGAAAAGTTATTGTCGGCTCGTAATTGCTCTCTCTGTTTTGCAGCTCATTTTGTTTTCTACGCGGAGGATACGTTTCGACAGAGGTCAAACAATAGTTGCGGTGCCCTCCACTGCAGCACCTCTTTCTACTTATCTTCTTTCACTCCTTTCTCACGGATTCCATCACGGTGTCGTTAAGAACACTGACAAGTAAGTTAGTTACTGTAGTGGCTGCGCACAGACTCATAGAAACACGCGCGCTACTCAGATACGCCACTTTGATAAGGGCTTACGTACCGCTGCACCGAGCGCTGTCGTGGCACTTAGTCCTGGCTTCTCACTGACGGTCGCCTAGCTCTACTGGCGCTAGCCACTAAATTTGTGAGATGGTATAAGAAAATTCCGTCAGCACTTCGCTGCAACTTCGTGGTTATTGCTTGCACTGATGACCGAACACCACAGTTACTGTGCCTTTAGTTTTCGTAAAAATATTTTTTTACATGCAAAAAGAAAGCATATACATTATTTACCAGCCACTGTTTGCACATGTCTATGGGTGGTACTATGCCTTTTATTTCAGAAAAACCAAATAGATGGCGCAGTACAAAAAAGCTGTGCGGTAATTATTCACTCCCATGCGCACAGGTGCATTGCCCTGAGTAAAGTACGAGAGCTGTTTTGCGGACAGAGCTGAAAGTTGAGCGCTGGCATATTAGGTTCCTTCCTGATTTGCGAGAAAATCTTCTCACTGCATTTTCGTTCTGGCTAAAGTCCCATTTCCAAAAAGGCAGGTTTGAGATATTCGCTAGAGCACGTTTCCAGAGAATCAGCCACATGAACACCACGTGGTAGGTGCTTTACCGCGAAGCGTTACTCTCTCAGTCGCTTCATAAACCATCGGCCTGATTTCATGATGTGTGATTTCCCTGTGAGCAGGATTTTGTAGAAGATACCAACTTTACTTCCATTTCCAGCATTCCATATCTGTCACGGGTGGGAGGGAAGATCCTCATCGCACCTAGAAAGCTTAGGACTTACGCCGGCGCTAATAAGCCGAACTGCATAGCTTAGAACCAAATCCTGTCGGCTTTTATTTTCAATATAGACTATATGCGCTTCGTATTGAAACTCTTTATCTTATCGCATTTGGAGATGCTTAGCAGGAGAGGTAAATTAATGGCGTTTGTTCTCGCGCATTTGCTTGCCACAACATGAGGCATGCTCATAAAACTCTCGTGACCATCTCTCACGGAAGATCTATCTATATGAGCTAAACGGGAACAAATAAAACGACAAGAACTTTTTTGGATGGGAGTTTTTTCTGAGCTGGTGAGTACAACAGGAAGATGAACTTTCACATCTTGTGAAAAGAAAGCACTGTGAATGGAAAATAGTTTTAACAGCGTTTGGGATACAAGATATGCAATGACGTTAAGGGGCAACAAAAATGGAACAGCCGGTCGTTGGAAATGATGTGTCTCTGAATGCCGCAGGTCCCGCGCACTTTTTTCATTACGTTTCATTTCAGCACCAGTTCCTATTTTCATTTGGAACGAATCTCTGTTGGAAGGTTAAACCATTATGTTTTCCTCACTGTAGATGTGCGACCCGTGCGCAAAAGCTGTGCGACGAAAGAGCTCAGGACGACCGGGAGAAAACAACACATCGCCCTTGGTTCTTGCGCGCAGCACGTACGAGCAAAACCGAAAATTCCCGCCGAAGATCCGCGAATACAAACGGGTCTCGCTCACTCGAGGTGCATATCCGTTGTTGCCGCGTTGTCATTGTGTATGTGTGCTCGACCTGGTCGGCAAAGAGGTGCGGCCTGAGTCACCGCCAACGTTATCTATCTCACGTTACACTGAAAGCAGTGCGCCCTGTACACGGGAGATTGCATCCAGCGCTCTTTCTTTCAATCCTTCCCTACAGCGTGTCTTCGGCACTCGGAGCTAGCGCCATTGTTACAAAACATGTTCTTGTTGCGGCACTCACAATGTGTGGGGACTTCAAACTGATCGGGATCGCAGTAAGATGCACCTTTCTGCATTGTTACTTTACTCCTCCTTTTTTTTACTTTCAACGTAACCTTGGTTGGTTTTGGTTTTGTGGGGTTTAACGTCCCAAAGCGACTAAGGCTATGAGAGACGCCGCAGTGAAGGGCTCCGGAAATTTCGACCACCTGGGGTTCTTTAACGTGCACTGACATCGCACAGTACACGGGCCTCTAGAATTTCTCCTCCAAAGAAATTCTAGCCGCCGCGCCCGGGATCGAACCCGCGTCTTTTGGGTCAGCAGCCGAGCACCATAGCCACTGAGCCACCGCGGCGGCCAACGTAACCTTCAATCCTTCTTCGAATTTTTTGTGGTTTCTAAAAAGGAGAAATTTGTTTTCCAAACATCCATTCATACTACACGCACAAATTCGAGATGGCACCTAACCTCCCATAATTTTTTAAGCAGGCTATTGAATTATTAATTACTAATAAACAAACCAAGAAAATGACAAACAAATGACAGCCTGCTGTCGGTCTCGTTAATCTTTCCAGTTGTCAAGTGCGTTGCGCCTCGGCGATTTCGCTAAGGGTGTTGTGAAGTCCGAGCTGAAGCAAGCGTTGCGTGCTTCTGGTCTCGGGTAGAGCCAGTGCTATCTTTTACACCCTGCGGGTGCGGACATTGATCCTGGCTTTTTCTCCCTTCTACCAGTTGTGAAATGGCGCAACGTACGCAATATGGCTAATGAAGAAAGAATGTATGAGCCGTGTGAGACTCTCCTCCCTCATTCCGTTTTTTCTGCTAGTGACCCTCTTGAGGATCATCATTGTATCAGTAAATAAATTTCATAAACGTGTGCATCACAACTAGACAAATTGTTGTAATTTTATCCTCAGAAATATGCCAAGTCGTTTGACACCACTTGTAACATTTTGCGTGTGGACACCAAATTCTATGCAGATCGTGGTCCCTGGGGTGGGGCTCCACCTTGATGTTTGTTATTTTTATTTATTTATTTATTTATTTATTTATTTCATAATACTGCAGGCCACTGCTTGGCCCAAGCAGGAGTGAAAATACAATGTTACATAACCAAAAAATGTTATTCAATATTAGCAGCACACGGATACAAAACATACATATAAACAATATTAGCAGGTAAGTAGACGATTTAACGCCTCACAAATATTTTCCGAAGAAAAAACAGATTCCGGTAACGAATTCCAATCTTGCACTGTTCTAGGGAAAAAACTGTATTTAAAACTGTTAGTTTTCGCGAAAAGGGGAGTAAGTGAATGTTCACGAACGTTCCGAGTCCTCACTAGAGGACGCTTAATGCACTCCAGAAGCTTCAGTTTATTTTTACCTGTTAAGATATTAAACAAGAATACCAATCTATTAATCTTTCGGCGGATTTCTAGTGTAGGAATGTTATTTGACATAATTAACTGCGAGGGAGAGTCTTCCCTTTTGTATTTTCCGTATATAAACCTAACCGCTTTCCTATTGACTTTTTCAAGGACCATTATGTCCTTTTTCGTGTACGGGTCCCAAACGACTGAAGCATATTGAGTAAAGACCGCACACAAGTTTCGTAAGCCAAATTTTCATGTGTGCTGGGGCAGTTTTTAGCTTTCTTCGTAAAACCCATAGCTTTCTCAATGCGGCTGAAGAAATATTAGTAATGTGTGACGACCATTTTTACTTACTGTCGAGTGTTACACCTAAATATTTATATTTCTCAACTTCCAAAATCCTATTACCGCGAATAAGGTAAGGCAGCAAATTTGGAGACTTTTTTTCTAGTTATACGTAAGACAACAGTTTTTTTCACTATTAAGTTCCATAGCCCATTTAAGACACCATTCTTCAATGGCAAAAACTGCTTTTTGTACAGAGCTGTGGTCATATTCGGATGAAATTTGTTTAAACACAACACAGTCGTCTGCGAATAACTTAACAGAAACATCTTCAGGTACAACCGCAACTAAATCATTGACATATATTAAAAACAACAATGGCCCAAGCACACTTCCCTGGGGAACTCCTGATTGAACACTAACAACACTTGAAGCGGTCTTATTAATTTCCACATATTGCCGCCTGTCTGTAAGGTAGGCTTGAACCCACTGAATGATAAAAAAGGCACACCCAAACATTCCATCTTATAGAGAAGTTTGCCATGTGGCACCTTATCAAAGGCCTTGCTAAAATCAAAGAAAACGACGTCCGTTTTCCCGGACATATGAAGCACCCGTGCAAAGTCGTGCACAGCCAGAACAGTCTGAGTAACTGTGGATAACCTCTGCCTAAACCCGTGTTGACAATCAGATAGAAGATTATGATCGCTCAGGAACTTTCGCAGGTAGCCGGCTACAATGTGCTCCAAAATCGTACAGCAACTGCATGTTATGGAAACAGGCCGACAATTTGAAACTGACATTCGATCACCTTTTTTATACACAGGAACCACACATGCTATTTTCCAAACTGAAGGAAGTTTTCCGCATGCTAATGATAGTTCAAAAATGTCTGTTAGGCAACCTGATATTTGTTCTGCGTATCGCCTCAAAAATACATTCGGAAGACCACCGGGTCCAGCGGATTTTTTAGTGTCCAGTTTCAAGAGCATCGCCAGGACACCCTCACGAGTCACTTCAATGCCCTCCTCTGGTGCAGCCGCTGCTTTTATTTCATATTCATCTAATTCTGAAAACACCTCGTAGAAATACTGATTAAAATTCTCAGCTATTCCGGCAGCGTCCGTGATAATCGTGTCGCTAACTTTTATTTTGGTACATGGATCTTTGGGTCTACTCAAGCGCCGCCGAAATTTCTGCGGATCAGACTTTAGAAACTCTGCTAAAGTGTGCGAAAAATATTTAGTCCTGGTGCTGCTCACTTTTGATAACAGGTCATGTTTGATGTCTTTAAACAGCGGCGATGACGCCCATGCTTTTTACGATATCTCTTAAGTCTACGCTTAATGTGTATAATTTCGCGAGTAATCCATGGATGTTTCCGCTTTTTAACTGTTTTTCTGTCTGGAACGTAATCTTTAATACAATGCCTAAGCACATTAGCGAACCGTTGCCAAGAGCTTTCCACATCACGTGTAATCACAGGATTTTCTTCAATATAGTCAATAATCGCCACATCGTCAGCTCGACTAAATTCTTTAACTGTAGGAATATCAAGCGCGTGTGTTTTTGACTTTTCAACTTTCCAGGAAAAAAAAACTACCTTATGGTCAGATATACCGGGTTCAATTGTAACCGTTCCTTCTCTAAATCTCTCGCTAATGAACAGCAGGTCAGGAATTGATGTTTCGCGAGTACATTCAGTAACTATTTGATCAAGACCAAGAGCAAACATAACATCAAGGATGATATCACTCGTTTGCGATAATCCAAAAGACAGATTGTTCCAATTTAGTAAAGGCAAATTAAAGTCACCCGTTACAATCACATTCTTGTTTTGCGACAACAATCGATCATACAATTTACTCAAGAAGCTTCCATCAGCATCTGGAGCACGATAAACCGCACACAAATGAAACGCTGTTTCCTTCACTTTGATTCTAAAAAAAAAGGCTTTCATGCTAAGCAATCTGGCTTTCTCCGTCAACATCGACACAGGATTTAACAACAACAGCAACTCCACCCCCTCTAGATCCTCGGTCCCGCCGATATAACCGATAACCTGGTGGGACGATGTCATCGTCACTGATTTGCTCGTGTATCCAGGTTTCAGTTATGACGCACACGTGCGGATCCAAAGAGAGCAAACATTCTTCCAGTTTTTCTGTTTTGTTTACAAAGCTTCTTGCATTCAGAGAAACTAACCGCACATCGGACGTATCTAGGCATTAACTTTCAGATAAAGATGCGGTGTTGCGTTCTATCAATCTCCTAGAGTTTAGAACAGCATCCCATTCATAGTACCGCCCATCAACCTTCAAATTGTCATAAATCAAAGAAACCTTACTTCTAGCCTTTTTTTCATGTTTTGCACTTTGCCAAAGATGCTTGCGTTTGCACAACATTTCCGCGAAGTAGTCATTATCGATTCTAATGTGTTCTCCTTTTAGTTTAGACACATTGCTCCAGACTGCTTGCTTTCCCCTATAGTCCTGAAAGTACATTATGACACGGCGATTAGAAGAACTTTTCCCCATTCTATGAATTCGAGCTACAGATGAACACGGCACTCCCAATTTAGCGGAAAAAACATCATCGATAACTTTCCTACGCATATCCGACTCTGATTCAATAGGATCTTCCTGTACGCCAAAGACAATCAAATTTGACCTCCGACTTTTATCTTCTAGATCTTCAAACTTGGCTTGATGCCGTGCAAGTGCATCCTGCACACCATTCAAAGCTGTGCGTATGTTTTCAATTTCATCTGTTTTCATCCGCAGCTCTTTTACGTTTGCCTCTATGTTACTTAAGCGATCACCAAAGTTATACTGGCACATACATAGCGGATGGCGCCCACTGTTGGTGTGTGATACGAATCGCTACGACGCTTCTACGAGTTGCGTAGAGTGCTGGTGCTCCATCTGTGACCTCCCTGTGTTTCTCGCGAGGGGTGTGCCCTTCAGTAGCCATGGCGCCGTCGGCGCCGTGGAGCCCTTCGAATTAAAGCACTAGTCTTCGATGTATTTGTCCCTGCGGGGACTAGTCAGATGACCGTCATCGATGCGGCGGCCACCATAGATGGATTGCAGGAAATGTTGACGGGTGCCCATACTTTCAAGTCACCACGCCGCCATGGCTCTTATTGTCGACGCCGGCTGACTGATCATGGGCAGCGAGCGCGTTCCCATTGTTCCACTCGGACCGCAAGTCACCTTCTTGGCATGCTTTTTCCTGCCCTCGTATGGTGCCAACGAGGCGCTCGACAAGGTTCTGAGCCAGCACGGGAAGGTTCTCATCCAGGACCAGATGGTATCACGCCGTGGATGCTGAACGGCACATAGTTTGTCTGCATAGAAAATTAGTTCCGATTTTACTACTTACTAGGCTTGGTGTCTGTAACGTTGAGTGCGTTCCGTACACTGGATAGGCAGCGCAGTGGCAGGTGGCAGTTAAAGGTTGATAGCGAAAGTTTACTCACCCATTGAGCGCTGCGACCTATTCCTGCAGTTCCGCGTGTCAGCCACAGGGTTGTCAGCGCTAACGCAAGCAGGCGACATCTCTGTCTCATCACCCCACGTAGCTCAAAGCGCTATTCAGGCTTCCATTGACCCAGGGAGCCAGTTATTCGCACTTCCTTTACTTAAAATCATTGGAGTCTAGAACGCTAACGCCAACGCCAATGAATGCAATGAATGTCGACGGCCTATGGCTTCTGTGCCGCTTTTCTTCCAAAACGTTCTCAATGGCAACGCGTGCAGTGCACACCCTTCTACCGCCACGTACCTTAAAACATGACTGAGAAGTCCTCTGTCCCAGCGGCCAGCTATGCGCCTTTCTTTTGCTTCCGAAGCGGCCGCGCTCCATCGCTTTCGTAGCTTAAAGAGCGACTAAGGTGTCCACTGCCTCAGGGGGCCAGGAGTAGGAGGAGGAGGAGGTAAACTTTATTAAAGTAGCGGTCTTAGGCGCGGGTTGGAGGGATGTTCCCCTCCCCGCGATGGGCTCCTTTTCTAGGTCGGACGCCAGGTGGCCGACCGAGGATTTCGTTCGTCAACCTCTTCCGCCCGCTCCGTGACAAGGAGAGACAGAGAAAAGAGAGGAAACTTTCAGTCTGAAGAGGAAGGCTCCCACTGGCGCAGGTGGGCTACTGTCACTTGGTGACCTTGATCTCTTATCTTTGTGACCCGGTCAGCTCTCTCTGTGAGCAACTTTTGGTGCCACAGGTCCGAGCTGCGCAGCGGGGTCTCCCACTGCTCCTCTGCGGTTATTCGGCTGAAAGGGTTCTTACTGCAGGCCCGAATGGTGTGGTTCAGGCTAGCTTACTCTCCGCAGCTTTTTCATTCTGCACAGTATATATCTGAATGAATTCTGGCTAGTATTGCGAGCGGGCATGGGAATGTGTGCGTTTGGAGCGGCCTGAGGCAAGTTTCTTGCTCTTGCATAAGCAGAAGGAAAGCCCCGGCCGCGCGGAAAATGTGCACAATAAACTTAAAGACGACAAGTCAGTGCTGTACGTCGACGCTGCCGAGTACAGGCACAAAGAGGCATATGTTGTGGCTATAGATGACCACAAAGGAGAATGCATAGCAGCTGCAACCATACCAGAGAAGCAGCAGCAATAGCATACTCCATGTGCATAAAACTCCCTGACGCGGAGTTGAACCTCCGGGTCCCAGCGGAGCAGCGCGGCCTCCCACTGTGAATGGGTGGAAAGCTCCAGACTCTGCGATGGCTTGTCTTGATTACATGACTATAGGACGTGCACTGTGTCTGCCTTTTGGTGCCCACATAGTTTAGAGTGGGCTTAAAGAAAAGTAACTAAGGAAAAACATAGCCCTGCCCGCACTGTCTTGCGACACAACGGGCTTAAATCGAATAAAATAAACGAATTGGCCCGTAGGCAAATGTAATTTTGCCACCCTAAGGTGGAAATAAATAGATAAGGGAATGCTACTATAGCAACCCACAGCGGGGGAACGGGCCCGGGAAGACTCCCCTGATCTCCCCTGAGAAGTAGCGGAAGGGATGGGTAAATGGATGGGATAAATGGTTGTAGGAAAATGGGTTAGGATCAAGGATGGGAAAGGGGACAGCGAGATTTTCGTTCAGATCCTTCAACTGTCTCGACTCCATTCCTGGCCTGCCTGGCCAGGGCAGGGAGAGCGTCGAGATTGTCCAATGGTGCCGCCCCACTCACGGGATGCTGGACCACCCACCGAACGCAACGGGCTTCGACCGCCGGGGACAGGAAAACCTAACACGGGGTCAGCAGCTACCTGGGGCCCCTCCACGACAGGGTTTGTTTCCAACCTGCCAGCTACCATCCGGCGAGTCCTGTTCACGGTTTTTCAGGCTCGGGAAGTATGTGTGATGTACTCCAGCCAGTAGAGGCCCAGGTCAAGCAAATGACCTGACACCTCCGGGGGCACCCATCTGTGCTTACAACCAACCAACCATGGACTTATTTTCTCCCCTTGCTTGCTCTTCTCCTAGTGAGGAGGGAGTGTTCAAGCCCGGGCGACCGGGCACAAACCAAGAACGAGGCTTAGGGTGAGATGACCGGACCTACTCCGCCGTCACTTCACAACATCGCCGGAGTAACTGGACGCTCCGAGGTCGTACTACGCCCCCATTCCTCGGCATCCCGCAAAGGCCATAACAGCCCTGCGGCCGGCCGTGCGGCCTCTTCCCCGAGGCGTCGTTTCAGAGCCTGGCTACTATGAACTCCCTCGCGGACCTGGCTTCCCCGTAACGAGAAACCGACGCGTCGGTAGCCAGACATGCACGCCCCCGCGTGCGGAAGGAAGTAGCATGTATTTGAAAACCTTTGCTACTTTTTACATGCCCTCGGTGCCGGATTTCATGGGTCCAACCTGAGTATAAACCCAGGCCTGCCTCCGCTCAGGCATCGGATCTCACGCGCGCGACTGGCCCTCACAGTCGCCTGAGAGTCGCTGCCATTGCCATGGGGTATTGCATCGCCAGCGGTGGGGATGGGACGGCCGGGACGCATGATGTCGGGCCGGGACGCATCCCCAGAGGATGCGTCCCGGCCGTCCCATCGCCACCGCTGGCGTTGCATCGGAACAAAGCCTAGTAGCCGGAACTACACCGGCCCGTATCCGGTGGTGGGGGGGGGGGGGGGGCACGAGCAGGCCGCACAGCCGGATTTGCCCCGAGATAACAGACGGGGCTGAACTGCTCTTGAGTTCACATTTTCATTTTTTACTAGTCGTCATAGATATTTCCCTGATATTATTTTCATGTAGCCGAATAGTGATACCTTGATTTATTTACAGATTTATGCATTTGTGTCTATTGTAAAAATACTTTGTAATTAAAAAGTGCGTACTGAAATCTGTTTATCCTCTTTTCGAGTGTTGTACCCTTGTGATGCGTTGTAAAGACTTACTAGGTATTTTTTCCTAGCTTCTTGTGATGCCTTAATTCTTTTGTAAGTTCTATGTGTTTTGTTTGATGTGTAAGTTTTTAGTTTATATAATCTGCAATACATGCGTTTCTTTTGTTGATGCTCTTACAAGTGTTGAGAGTGATGTATAGCCCTCTTTATACTAGCTTACTCTCTCTTTATTTTGGTATATTGTTGCGTGCATGCTAGTATACCATTTTCTATCGGACGCACTACTAGCCGTTGGCTATGGGTCCGAGCAGTGTTTGCGTACATTTGTAACGCAACAAAGAACTATAAATAAATGAATGAAACTATATCGAGTACATGTACGGATTAAAGAAAGTATCTGTTTGGAGCGACCGCCAACTGACTTGTTGTGTATTACTTAGAGATCTATGTGGTTCTGTGAAAATTTGTCTTTCTTTCTTGAGGTGGGTAGTAATTTCTTTCTAGGTTATCATTCGCTCCTTGGCCAACCTGAGCTCGGGGTAGAGCATCGCCCGGTTAACTACGAATCTTCGGGCAAATTGATGCTCCCCCTCGTTTCTGAGATGGTCCGAATGGGCGGGAACCCAGGTCACTGTGATCTGGCGGGTATTGGAGATTTTTTATAAGATTTTGATGGCTGCGGAGTGTGTTATTCCTTTGGGAAAAGTTCGAATGGCGGTTTAAGAGGCACTGATGATGTATTTGGCAGTGGTGGAGGTAATGGCTAAATCTATGGCAGCTTCTTCGTCCTCCTCCAGAAAATCGATCGTCACCGATGCAAGGGGAGAACCTCGATAGTCGACAACTGGTAGGGAAGAGGCGTCTCTGTCTGAATTTTCTCCCACGTCCACGTGTTCTATGTCTTTCTGAACTGAAAATATTTGGTGTATTTTTTGTGCGCTAGCCTTTCTTCTGTCCGTATCGTAGTGTGGATGCATGTTTTTGTGCAGAGAATGGGCTATTAAGTGTTAGTGCACGTGTCTTGTGATTGGCAAGGTGCTTTCTTTTGGATGAAACTTCCTGTTTCAGTGCCTGATAGTCTTTCGTATTGTGCGATCAGGTGTGTTTCCATCATTTCCACTCATGTGCTATGAATTCCTAACAGTAGTAGTTGTTCGTTTCGCGCATGACGGGCAGATTGACCGCAATTTTGTAGGACTCTCTAATTGCAGAAGCCAGTTCGTCTCTTTCTCTGACGTTGAGGGTGACGTATGGTGTAGATTAGATGACTGGTAAGATTGAAGACCTGTATTAGTTTCTTGGTATCGGCTTCTTTAACTCCTCCTCGTCTATTCTCAATACGCCTGATGAGGATAGAGACTTGATTGATGGCGTTCTTAGCTGTCTTTATTAGAGTGCCGTTTTTTTATTTTACTATATCAACGTTCCCAGGATTCTTTGTGCTTCTACTCCAGGGTCAGTTATGCGCCTTTGCTTTCGAAGCTCCTGCTCTTCATCGGTTTCGTAGCTTAAACTGCGACTATAGCGTCTACCGTCCTAGGGGACAGTTATGCACTTTCCTTTCCTCTGCTTCATATGAAGGTCAAATGAAGGTGAAAACCACAAGCGCCGCGAGGAAAGCCCAAGGTCGCATAGTGAAGTTTAGCTTGAAGAATTTTGAGGGCACTTCAGTCTGCTTACGTGGAGGAGCGCGAAAGCGTGTGTCCTGAGGAAAAGAAAGGGCTTAGTAGCTCTCAGTTCTAGAGGCCCGTGTACAGTGCGATGTCAGCGCAAGTAAAGAACCGCAGATGGTCGAAATTTCCGGAGCCCTACACGACGGCGTCCCTCATAGCCTCAGTCGCTTTGGGACGTTAAACACCTATAAACCATAAACCATCTCGTTGCTTGAAGTTTATATGTGGAAGTCAAGTTGGAGGCTACCTTGCGACAGAGATACAAAACGATGACATATAAAAATTCAACTGTATACCTTGCCATACTCTCCGTAGAAATTCTAGAGGCCCGTCTGTTCTGCGATGTTAGCGCACGTTAAAGAATCCCAGGTGGTCCAATTTTCCGGAGCCCTTCACTACGGCGTCCCTCAGCCTGAATCGCTTTGGGACGTTAAAATATCATAAACCATACTAAACTTTGCCTCTTTCTTTAAGGCGCAATTGAGGAAGGGGGGTTAAACTTCCTATACCTCCTAGCGGACAGAAATTACAGACTCTAGCGCCAATTCCTCCCTCAGTTACGTTCATAGCGGTTGGTCTCGAAGTTACGGAGTATTAATCTCCGTGACAACGGACGACCGAAACACGCGGGCGCGTGGGTGCTCGCAGGGCATCTGCTTCATGCGCGGACTGGTCCGAAATCGGGCATGCTAGGAGACGTGAGCGGGTGTACTGTTTTACACCTGCTCTCCGTGCAGCCGCACGCCATGCTTTTACCTGGGCTTTCGCAAATCATTTATTTGCTGTAGCGGCATGTTAAAATTGGTAGCGCTGCTGGACAGCAATGGTAACCGCACCGCTTGGCCAATGTACGGAGACGAAAAGTGGTTTTTGAGGAGAGGAAATGGCGCAGTATCTGTGGGCACCTGAACCGCGCCGTATGGGAAGGAATAAAGGAGGGAGTGAGAGAAGAAAGGTGCCATAGTGGAGGGCTCCAGAACAATTCGACCGTCTGGTGACTTTACCGTGCACTGCCATCTGACCGCATACGGCCACCCTTTGCCTTTCGCGCGCCATGAAAACGTGGCCGCCGCGGTCGGGTCCGAAACTGGGTACTCCTTTTGCCCCCTTCCTTGCTTCTGGTGGGACGAACGGTCGTAGCACGCTGCCAGACGCTTCTAAACATCACTATAGGACGCTTTGTGCACTTCGATATGTGGGTTATAGGTAGTTGGGAGGACAGGCGCGCAAGCAGTCTTACCTTGACTGAACACCTGAACTGAGTACCGTAAACGAAAGGATCACAGAACGGGTGATTGGGAATGGGAAGGCAGCAGACGAAGCCGCCCGCGCGCTCTCTCACCGGGCTGTTTTCTCCTTCCCACCCGATCCGGAACCCGGTCCTAACCCGATCTATACATTCAAAGATATTATAACCTACTATCAAGATATTCATCGCTTTTACCCTTGCCCATGTAAAGGCCTGAAGAAGGCGGTTGAGCGCCTCCTTCTCCGCCTTCTCACCAATACACTGCTGTGCTCGGCAGCACAAAAACATTTTGACCCCTCATTTAACGTCAGCTGTCCGCACTGTAGTGCGGTGTCTTCTGACACCTATCCCATTGTGTGGGCGTGCCCCTCCAACCCGGCCATTCCCCCTTCCCCAACCCAACCAGGGAGGACTGGGAGGCGACCCTGTTCGGCTGCCGCGACTTACAGGCCCAACGAGCTTTAGTTTGACGCGCCCGGGCGGTGGCCAACGCCACTGTGGTCCCAAACTAGCAACCTCCACCTAGCGCTTGTAAGGATCAGTCCCTTACGGGCTGATCCAAACATAACTCCTGTTCCTTCCAAATAAATATTTTCACCACCACCACCAAGGCAAGCACGAATGTCATTTTTTTAACACCTGCAATTTCTCTATTGTTGGAAATTACAGCAGGATGATCCCGCTGAGCGTTCGGACAATCGGAGCGCACTAGGGCCGCTGCTGGCCCTGGGGAGTTTGCCTTTTTTTTGTGGACGGGCTATGGAATGAATGTGTGGTGTCCTGGAAGTGGAAAGGGCCGGCGCGTTTGCGGGACGTGAAACAGTGGGCGGTGCTTTTGACTGTAAGTGCGAAATGCGGGACCCGTTAGGTTAAAGCTGTGACAGTTCAACTGAACGTTTTGAAGCGTGGAGCTCATGATGACGGCAGTGGTTTCCGGCGCTTAAAGTCATCAGCGAGGATAGTGTACTGGAGATCTTCGAACACTGTTTGGAACCGGCTTTCCATGGTGTTGAGTGCTTCCGTTAAGTTTCTGTCAACTCCACCTCGGGCGGATTGCCCGACTTTGCGACACTTCTGGAACCGCTCTTGTCTCTGCAGCCCAATAATAATGCAGCCCGTGAGCTGATTCTGAGTTGGTGACCGGCTTGACCCAGCAGGCCATCGATTGGCTCAGACGGGAAATCTTAACCTGGCTGAGCTTAGGAGGTCTTGAACGTTCTTGTGTTTTCGGGTTCGACACGAGCTCACGGAGTCTTATTTTATTTCCGGAGCTCTTAGATTTCATTCCGTAGACTGATGATGAGCTGAGTAAAGTAAGGAGCAGCACCTTTTTTTCATTAACTTATTTTTTTTGTTTATTGCTGCCTAGAACGTCCCATTAAAGCAGTTTTACATGAGGGAGTGGATTTTAGGGCACATGCTTGATTCGATGATGATCTGAATGAAGTACGACGGCGTTGGGCAAGTCATTCCATCATTGGCAGTGTGGACAGAAAATGATTATGGATGAGCAGGTGTGCGAGCAGGAGAAGGTTGAACGGCCTCCTGGTGGGTCATGCTTCTGGATCGAGTTGCGGTTGGCAGAGCTGATAACTGACTTGATCAGGGGATGATATTAAAACTTACGCAAAAGGCACAGTCTTCTCTGTCTGCTAAGATCGCAAGATGAGCACTAAGTTTTAGTTCAATGACACTTACGTGACAGAAATAGGCCGATAGGATGAATCTTGCTGCGCAGTTATGTGTTCCTTCTACCATGTTAGAACGGTCAGTTTGATAGGGGTCCTAAAAAGTGCATGTGTATTCCAGTTTGGGATGCATGAATGGTAAATAAGCTATTCACTTCACTGCTAGAGGCACTAGGTGGAGGGTTCACCAAAAACCACCCAGAACACGATTATATTGTTCAGTAAAGTGCGCTATGAGATGTGACTAGTTAAAATCGCGGGTTAAATAAACCTCGAAGTCTTTATATTGTGTTATAGCAATTATTTTCGGAGTTGGAGGTAAAGTAGTTTGAAGATGGTTGGAAGTGATGTCGATGGAAGGATAGTAGAGATGTTTTCTTCACGCTTGAAGACGTTAGCCATTTGTTACACCACAGTGTTACGCAGTCCATGTCAAACTGCACGAGTTGAAGGTCACTATACTGTTGGTTATTGAATGGTAAATACCGCAATAATCTGCAAACAACTTGAAACTTGGGAAAAAACCCTCCCAGGCGCAAACGAAGTCACGACACAAAAAGAGACGAGGAGACAACGGACAGGCGCCTGTCCGTTGTCTCCTCGTCTGTTTTTGTGTCGTGAATTCATTTGCGCCTGGGTGGGTTTTTTCCCCAAGTTTCACGATGAATAACCAACTAGCCCGTCAACATGCCTAATCTGCACACAACACACATTATAACTTATGTTAGCCGGTAAGCCATTTATATAAGTGAGGAAGAGAAGGGGCCCCATGACGGTGCCTTGGGGTACCCCAGATGCAACAGATGTATAAGCATATGTACATTTATTACAGAAAACAAACTGCTGCCGGTTAGGAAGAAAGTTTCGAATCCGTTCCAAAACGAAGTGATAGAGATTTAGGGGTAAAAGTTTTAGAAAAAGCCGTGTATGAGGAACTTTGTAGAAGGTCATTTCAAAATCTAGGAACAGGGCGTCAACTGGGATATTAAGGTTGAGTCTGGAGCTTAAGCCGTTAATGAACGATGCTAGTTCAGTGTCGCAGGAAAAAAGTTTTAACGCGACCGCGTTTGGGGCCACGTGTCGCAGAAACGCCGGTGTCGTCGTCGTCGGCGGCGGCGTTGGCCGTGAGAGAAAAATTTCAGAAGCATTAATAAATAAAACCGAGTAGGGAATTTGTCCAGTTGGGGAATCGAAACAGGGCCTCCAGAGTCCGAAACGAGTACGCTAACCACTCCGCCACGCCAGCTCGATTTGTCCAACGTGCACGGCGTCCAGCCGAACAGGCGATGGCGTTCCCCGGACTCCTTGGCAGGCTGCGACACGCTGTCGAGTTCAACTCCTAAAGAAGAACCTTAAGCGTCCTCCAACATTTTTGAAGACCATGTGGAAGAGGCTAAAGAAAATAAACAAAAACTAGGAATTTCATAATACGCGAGTAAGGCTACATGCTTCATTAACTTTGAAAGAATGATAGTGATGGATATGGGTGGGTAATTATGACGAAAAGGTGTTGGGCCCTTTATTGAAACTGGGAAAACTTTGGCCACTTTCCAGTCACGTGGTATCACACCTGATGAAATATTCTGTTGAAAAATATGAGACAATATGACGCTGGTATTATGCTTTATTTTTTTGCACTTTTGCGTTAATGCAGTCGATACCTGTTGATGGCGCTACTTTCAAAGACTGTAATTTTTACAACACCAACAGGGTGAAAAATAATATCAGGCATGGTCGGGAAATCAAAGCAAGGGAAATCAGGAATGTCTCCATCTGGTTAGTGGGTTAAAAAAAGAGCTAAACAATAAATTCATAAAACTTCCGCAACGCCTTGCTACACGATTGGATTCTTATCATCGTCGCGAATTGTTAGCGTATCGTTCAAGTCATTATTAATGTATTTCCTGTATTGACGGAGGTTTGTGCGTAGCATACTGGGTGATGTAGATGGAAAAAAATTATTAATGCTTAGCTTTGAGAAATTGTAGGTATAAAACTTTCCATCTTTACGATAATTTAGCGATGGGTTCGGATTCCTAGATTGTGTGGCGGATCGTAAAAGGTTTTTCTTGTTGTTAAGGGGCTTTGGTGTGTTATTCAACAACGGCTATGAATGCGTTCTGTACCTCAGTTGCAGGAATATATCTTTTAATGAGGTTGTGCATTTTGTTTTTGAAGAGCACCCAGCAAGTGTCCGGAGCGCCTCCTTCAGCGTGGATTAGAAACCAACTACAGAAAGCGTCGAGTTGTTGGTTAATGCTAGTATAATGCCCTTTATTGCAAAGTGCCATTTTTTGGTTCCTTTATTCGCTTTGGGTCGGTGGATGAATTACGTGGCGGGGATTATTGGATGATCACTCAGTCCTGGCAAATAAGGAAGTGAAGATAGGGTTTCTGGGTGCGGCGTTTGTTTCGGATTAAGTATGCGAGATGATTGAACAGTCTGCCTTTTTGGAGAGGTTATCAGGTTGGTCAAAGCGAAGGTTTGACACGTGTTGACAAAATCGCACTCACGGGAATTTGATGTTTCTGACGTATTAGACCAGTCTATTGCGGGGAAGCTAAGGCCATCTATTAAAAAAAAAGGGGAAATAGAGGGATGCTGTGTTGCTGTGAAATAGAGGGATGAAGGAAGCGTCGTTATCAATCGGAGGGGGCGGGGGCGATAACAAGCGCAGGTTACCGTGAGCGGAAATGACGCTTTAGAACTGATAAATAGTAATTCCTAAAGGTTGCTTTACTCTTAATCTGTACCATTGAAGGTTGCGATTAGTGGCTATCAAGACGACGACGACTTGTTTGCCCCTGCCGACGCAACGAAAAACACCGCAGTTTGGAGTATGACCTGCGCTTCGCTGTTGCGGATTCATCTATCCAAGTGTCAGTTAATATTATTTTGTTGCACTGAGCGGTGTCAATGAGTCTAGCAAGTGCATCGCATTTTAGTAAAGGTCTTCTGATGTTAGTGCAAAGAAACGAAATTGAAATGGAAATCTCTTTGTGTTGGTGACTAGCCGATATCTACGGGGTAATGGTATTACCTGCCACTACGCGTGATACAATATGTGGATGGATGGATGGATAGGAGCGCCCCCTATGAAACGGGGTGGTGGCAATTGCCACCATGCTCAGCTTTTCTTTATTTATTATTTTTTTTGTTCACTGTGTTGGCAATTCTCATTAAGATTCTCCATCACGTTTGCCTTCGGTTTCCTACAATTCTAACCTTATGCCACATCTCTGCTTTTCAGCCACCAATCCTCCAATCGCTTTTTGCTGACTTCCACTGCAGATTTATTTACATGACCATTGTTATCTTTAAACCCTAGGGCCTCAGAAAGAGTGACTGTGCCTGCATCGACATCCGGATGGATACCATCACATTTGATTATGAGGTGTTCAATTGTTTCCACAGATCTACCACACACTGCACATGTGTCATCTTCTTCGTTAAATTTCTTTTTGTAGCTGCGCGTTCTAAGACACCCTGATCTAGCTTCAAAAAGTAGAGCACTGCCTCTTGAGTTATCATAGAAAAATTCTTTCCTGATCGGCCTTTTCCAAAATCGATATAGTTCTGCACTATGTTTCTTTTCCATTGAATTCATGCAATTTTTAACTTCCGCGTTTTTAACCTGTCGTTTAATGCTCTTTCTTTCTCCGTCCTCATGACCGGCATACTTACTGGTTAGTTTTCTAGTTCTTTTCCGCCACTGTGAGTCAATGTTCTTTCTGTATAAATATTTAAATACCTTAGCTGCCCATCTGTTATCGTCCAATTTCCTCAGGTGTTTTTTATATAGTATTTTACTCTTAGCTTCCCGTGCCTCGAACGATGCCCAGCCCATATCCCCTTGTACTGCCTCGTTTGTGGTTTTGCCGTGGGCACCTAGTGCTAATCTTCGAACAGCTCTCTGATTTACGTCTAATCTCGACTGAACTTCTGCCCTTAAGCACAGAACCGCATTGCCGAAAGTAAGTCCCGGCACCATTATTCCTTTCCAAATACCTCTTAGTACTTCATATTTGTTGTACCCCCATAATGCCCTATGTTTCATTATCCCGGCGTCTCTTCGTCCTTTTGCCGTAAGAGCCTGTTCATGCTTTTCCGTGTATATCTGCCCTTCGTTTAGCCATATCCCGAGGTATTTGTATTCGGCCACTTTGGGTATTTCGTGGCCTTGTATTGTAAGCACCTGATCAGTTGTATCGTTAAAAACCATCACACCTGATTTAGTTGCGCTAAAACTGAATCCTAGAGCGTCTCCTTCGTCTCCACAGCAATTAACCAAAGTTTGTAAATCTTCCTGGCTATCTGCTAACAGTACAATATCGTCCGCATACATTAAACCCGGGAGTCGCTGCTCAACTACATTTCCGCCTAATCTGTACGATAGATTATAACCCAGATTACTTTCTTCTAGCCTTCTTTCCATATTTATCACGTAAAGCATGAACAGCAGCGGTGATAGAGGACAAGAGGACAACCTTGCCTTAATTCTTTGTGCACCCCCACAGTTGTGGTACTTTTTTTTCCTTCCCATGTAATTTCAACTTCATTGTCTCGGTAGATTTCCTGTAGAAAATCAATTACCTCATCACCAGTACCTAAATCTTTCAATATGCTCCACAGGAGTTCCCTGTTCACGCTATCGTATGCACCGCTTATGTCCAGAAAGGCTATAAACAGAGGTCTATTTTCCGCCTTAGCTATTTCTATGCATTGAGTAAGCACGAACAAGCTATCATCAAACCGCCTACCCCTTCTGAACCCATTCTGAAGTTCTCCGAGTATCCTATTCCCTTCTACCCATGACTGCATTTTTAATTTCACCGCCTGCATTGCCAGCCTGTACATAACAGATGTTATCGTAATCGGACGGAAGGATTTTATGTTCATCTTATCTCCTTTCCCTTCATAAATCAAATTCATATACGGGGTGCTTCCAGTCGCCATCTCGTGGTAACAGAGGGCGAATTTTTCATTCTGGCTTTTCGAAAATTGGATAAGGTTCTTACGGGCAAGACGGGTGTTTTGGGAATAGTCTTCAGAGATGCTGTAGTCGGTTCCATGTAATTTCTTTTCGTTAGTGCTAACTTGCTCTTTCACTTTTACTTGCAAGCTCAATCATTGATTTTTTCTGATTCAGCCCACCTTTCCTGGTTGCTGTCGTTGAGCGCAAAGAATAACAGGTTACAACTACGAGCTCGGTCTTACAAGTGGAGTCTCTGAACAATATAAGCTACGTTACTCCCATTGTTTGCGGCAAGACACTGGACGCTGAGAAACTGAGCTTTAGAGGATCCAAATATAAGGGATCACAAATTTAAGGCTGCCTAAATTTAAGGCACACTAACTAAGTGAGCCTGATTTTAAGGCAGCCTAATTAAGGTAACCTAAATTTAAGGCTGTCTAATTAAGAGATCCTAATCCTGAATTTTCGGAAGTCTTGCTTTAATTTCGACAAAGGTTTTTCCTGCTGGGGCAATTTCGCACGAATACTTTTCAATTCGCTGAGAAGAGATGCCTACCCAGCTTTGATATCGTCCAGTGCCAGCAGCACTTCACTGCTGCTATCACTGTTGTTGTTATCGGCGCCGCCAGCGCGGGTGGCAGGCTCATGATTTAGCTCGACATCTTCACACAGCAGTTAAAGATTGACCAATGCCTGTGTACAGTCAACTTCAAGAGCAACAAGGCACCGTGGACTCGGCAGCACTGTCAGCGCAGCGTAGCAAATTCGGTTTGCGAAAAGAATGAAATAATTATTTACCTGCACGAGGCAAAGGCGAGGCATATTAGCGAATCTGGCCGTCGCAGTGCCGCCGAGTCCAGGCCAACGTTCTGGATTACCTGGTCAGTTTGCAAACTCCGCTGCAGCTCGGCAGCCAAGCGTGGCCCCATTCGTGTCCCTCTCGGGAGGTGGCGTTATCGACGCTGTTGGCCCGGTCCGGCCGGTCTCTCGTCGCACGAACTATCGCTATCAGAAGAGCGCGCCGTGCTTCACGCCACTTTAGGCTGGTAATTCCTGTTTAGCGAAGATATTTCCAAGATAGGGCACAAACATTATTATTATGAATGTGCAACTACAGTGGCATTAAGGCTGCGCGAACGCTCCTGGGTGGCAGATGTGCAATCGGCATGTCTGAATCATTAGCTATTTCGATGAGACATCTGGATCTTAGTCGGGTATAGTTTTTTGTTTCATTTACTTCCCTACAAACTAAATGACTATTTGCTTACGGCGGGCCACGAAACGGTAGATGAGTCGCATGTTGCCGAAAATATCGAAACCTATGGCCATGTTCGATCGGTTTGAAGCAAGACAGTCAAAGATGCATACGTGTTTTTTAAAGGGAGATGCAGCAATACCACCGTGAAACTTCGACGTTATGAAGGTAATAAAACGCGAAAAATTACGGTAATAGCAGAGGTCAGATTGAAAGTAGTTTATTCAGTTGATATAAGAAAAAACATGCACATCTTAATGGGAGCAACAGCCGCCGCGGTGGCTCAGTGGCTATGGTGCTCGGCTGCTGACCCAAAAGACGCGGGTTCGATCCCGGCCGCGGCGGCTGGAATTTCTTTGGAGGAGAAATTCTAGAGGCCCGTGTACTGTGCGATGTATGTGCACTTTAAAGAACCCCAGGTGGTCGAAATTTCCGCAGCCCTCCACTACGGCGTCTCTCATAGCCTTAGTCGCTTTGGGACGTTAAACCCCACAAAAACAAAAAAACCAAACTAATGGGAGCAACTTTTAATGGGCCAAACAGTTACAAGAGACGTGCTTCTTTGTTTGCAACAGCCACCTTCTCCTTGCTCTCTAAACGGTGATTAGCATCTCTAGAGAAAAAGTGCATTCTTGTAGCAATAACAAAGTTCAGTATCTAACAAGTGAATGCCGATATGTGCTCAGCACATCCCAAGGGAGCAAGGCTGCACTTGTCTAGCTCTTCCAACACTTTCCAGAAAATGTTTTGCAGCCTTGGCGATGGCCAGTGTGAATTGCGATCGCACATTACGTAGAACGCTTATCTTGCCTTGGTTTGGGAGCAGACAGGTCGACAGCTCGGCCGCACCGACACACGGACGCATAGCTCGGGTGCACCGACGCTGTTGCGCTTGTGTGTTGAGTTGCAGCCGGAGCCAACGCCGCCCGAGCTACGTCGCTCGAAACACACTTATGTAAATGTGGCAAGGACGCAAAGGAGCAGCGATCAACTTGCAGCGCAGTTTAACACCAAGAAAAAAACGCCTGGCAAAAAACGCTTCGCTGTAGTCTTCGCTGACGTGGTCAGCGTGGCTACTCTGCCGAGAAGCCGGTCAAACAGCGATGAGAGCGCCCCACTCCCCTCTACAGGCAAGGGTGACATCCGCGGGGTCGGAGTTTGCAAACTGGAAAACTAATTTAGTAACGTTGGTCCAGGGTGTAGAAAGAGAAGTTTATTTTTTTCGAATTTCAACAAAAATACAAAACAAAACGGCTGAACTCAAAGGTCTGATGTTACATGCAGATGCGTAGTGCCGCTGCACTCAGCACGTCAGTAGGGCAATAAGAAAGCCGATACTCGACCGCCGCGCAGGACGATGAAGTATGTCGACCACTTGCCACTGGACCTCTTGGTCCAGGGTGTAGAAAGAGAAGTTTATTTTTTTCTAATGTCATCAAAAAATACAAAAAAACTGCTGAACTCAGTGCTCTGATTAGTCAAGCACATGCGCAGTGACGCAACACTGGGCACGTCAGTAAGGCAGTAAGAAAGCCGACACTCGACCGCTGCGCAGGACGATGAAATATGTCGACCATTTGCGCAAGAACTCAGCCTCACTCATTGACAGTGCGTCCACGCATGCTTGCTCAAAGAGGCGCGTGCGGAGGCGCTGCAACATTGGAAACATTGCTCTTTGCGGACGCCCATTTAAGGAAGCCGCTCCACGCTGCCGCCACAAAACGAACATGCCAACACACAACAGCATATTTGTAAACAGTTCACGTGAACTAGTGCGCGCTTCGAGGCGGGTTAAAAACATCCCTGACACTAGTACCCAAAAGGTGCGCGCCACTACACAGTCGAACATAGCGTGCCACAACGTTTCTAAAACACCGCATTGCGGGCATCGGGCGGAGGGCGCCACGCCCCACGCCGCAAGGCGGTCTCTTGTGGGCAGGACCCGCCAGCCTCGCAGCCAGCCGAAGTCCCTGACATCTGCAGGAAGCGTAGCTGATGTCAGTTGGCGCCAGCGTGCCCGTCTCGTTTTCTGGAGTTGTTCGCGGGTCAGCTCAGCGACTGTTAGTGCTTCACACATCCTGGAGGGCGGGGTTTCATCAACATCCTGATCGGGCACGCTGGCAGTCAACGACGCCAGTGTGCGACGCACGTTAACGAAAAATTCCGGCGGCTGCTCGGCTGTAGGGCCAACCACGTGTTGTGTAAAAAACACGTTACGCGCTCTACCCAGAAAGTATGTGAGGAGTGTTCTCCCGGGATAGTCTGGGTTGCGTACAAGATCTCGTACTCCTCGCAATGCGAGCACATTGCACATGGTGCGGATACAAGGTATACAAAACCCACCCATGTACGATGGAAGGCGCATGAACATTCGTGACACAAGTTCGGTTTTGCCCGCCCAAACGAAAGAGCCACAGGCCGAGGTTAGCCTGCGAGCAAACGTGCGCGGTGGGTTTGCGACGCGGGCGACAAAAAAACATGCGGCTAGGATTGTAGACTTAACTATATAGCAGCGCTCTGCCATTGAAAGGCGGAAAGTTGTCACCACCGAGAGGCGTTTCTCAGCCTTCGTGCGGAGGTTAGTCCAGGTTTCGCGGGCTACTTCTCCGCTGGCGAGGAATACTACTCCCAGGACTTTCACTCCCTGCACCCACTCCACCTCGCCCGCAAGGTTCGGTGTGAAGGTGCCAAACCTTAGTGCCTTGCTTTTTCCCCTGTTCAATAGGGCCCCCGATATCTCGCTGTACTCGAGAAACAGCCGCGAAAAAGCGGCGTAGCTATCCTCGTCCTTGAGGAAAAGCGACACGTCGTCGGCGTAGGCTGAAACCTTGATTTGACCCTGGCCAGGCAGAGGGAAGCCGCGTATGGAAGGGCTGTTGTTAATGCGCCGGGTGAGTGGATCCAGGCATAACACGAAGAACGTTGGGGAGAGAGGGCATCCTTGCCTTATGCCCCGGGTGACTGAGAAGGGAGCGCTCTGGTGGCCGTTTACGGAGAGACAAGCATTCAGGTCTGCGTAAAGTAAGCGCAGCCTGCTGACAATTTGCGGTGGGAATCCGAAGGCTTCGAGGACTACGAACAGATACGAGTGTTCCACTCGATCGAATGCTTTTGCCTGATCAAGCGAAACAAAGCACCCGCTGAAGCCCGTCCTGCTGGCAAATGTGAACAGGTCTCTTGTGAGTGTCAGTGCATCAAACACAGAGCGGTCAGGCACGCTGCTGGCTTGAGCCCGGTGAATTAGGTGCGGCAGAATCGTCCGCATTCTTTTGTTTAGTAAAGATGCGACAATTTTGTAGTCGGCATTTAGGAGGCTTATGGGCCGCCATGCTTGCGGGTCGGAGGGGTCACCGCCCGCTTTCGGAATGAGTATGATGCGACATTCGCGGAAAGAGTTTGGACGTAACCCATCCGCGAGAAAGCCGTTGACCAACTTCAGCAGTGCTCCTTGGATCTGGTAAAAAAACGTTGAATAAAAACTTGTTGGAATGCCGTATGGACCGGGGGCAGAGGCTGCATTCATACTCTGCAGGATGGCGTGCAGCTCTTGGCTTGTGGCTGGTGCGCAAAGGTTTTCGTGCAGCTCTTCAGCTACTCGTGGCAAGTTTCCAAAAAACCTTTGTAGAAGCCCGTCATACCCATCTTGAAGATGTAGCCAATTGCCCGTCGAGAACAGGTCTGAGAAGTGGCTTGCGAAAATCGCGCAGATGTCGGACGTGATTCTGCTTTGTGTGCCGTCTGGGAGGGTCACGAAAGGCACAGTAGCGGGAGCGAATTCCTCTGCCGTGCCTGCGCGTACGTGTCGCAGCACAGCCGGGTCTGATATAGGCCGCCCGAGCTGGTGTGCGCGACTTGCTGCCCGTGATGACTGGCAGAGCAACACGTGGTAACGTGTTTTAAGTAGGCTCAAGTAATCGCTCATGGCAAAGGTTAAGGGTGCTCCCCTTTGCACTATACGGATGCGCTTGAGGGTATCATTCAGTGCATGCGTTACCCGGCGTCTGCGGTCTTGACCGGCCGCCACCAGAGTTGCCTGCCAACAAGTCTTCAGTGTGTCCCATGAATCAGTCGCAACGAAGCTCTTGCACGATGCGGCCAATGCCGTACGCAGCGACGCCA
This sequence comes from Amblyomma mixtum, assembly GCF_055824585.1. NCBI lineage: Eukaryota > Metazoa > Arthropoda > Arachnida > Ixodida > Ixodidae > Amblyomma > Amblyomma mixtum. The sequence goes on along the minus strand of NC_143017.1, from coordinate 36,002,957 downwards.
GGCTTTCCGGGTCTGCCAGTAGGCCCGTGTCCATGCGCCACGTAACAGTACGTGGGGTGCCCTCACCAAAGTCGAGCCTGACTGACAAGGGGTGGTGATCGGAAATCACCGGCGTGCCTGCAGGGAACGCGAGAACTTCGCAGCTGACGACAAAAGAAGCGAGCTCTGGTGGAAAATAGAATTTGTCTAACCGACTCGCTGACTGTGCTCTCTTCCACGTCGCTCCAAAGGCATCCCCGTGAAGCTGCACCCACGCGTCAGACAAGCGGAACTGTGTCACGAGATCGCGGAGCGCGGGGGCACCGGAATAACGGCGACCGTGACCCTGTCCGCGGACATCACGGTCGATGTTAAGTACTGGACCACTTGGTCCAGGGTGACCTGCTTATAGGCTAAGCAAGTTGACAGGCTAACTAACTAGCCCAAACATTGGTGCTGTTAAATAAAGAAGTGGTCAGTGCATCGATGGATTGAATTGTAGACCTGAATTGATATTTTTCTTAGATGCCTTTACAATTTTTTCCGTACACTTTTTATATGCATTTTTTGTTATGGCTTGAAATATACCTCTTTCTACGTGTAAATAAGCATTTGTAGCTTTGTGTTTGTCTACAGCATATCTGAATGCAACACATCTTCCATAACACTAAAATTATAATAGTATGTACAAATAGGGCTCACTGTTGGTACTACGTTGTTTTTTTTTGTCTCATGATAACTTGTTTTATTGCGTGTTATTTTTATTTCACATGCTCGTAATGACTGTGCTTATTTTTGAAATGTTGTGTTCTGTCGTCCACTAAACTCTGCCTTTGTGTACGCAATCATGTCTTTTATTCAGGGGGGGTACCAGTCCAGCTGTACAGCTTTTTTCCCCAACCTCCACCATCACGGTGATGGAAATAAAGGCTATTATTAGTATGTTGATGAGGACCCAGATACCACTTATGTCGGACTTGATTAGTCGTGGCACCATCCGGCGCTCAGTAAAGACGTCGTGCGCATGCTTTTCGTTGCGAGACCAAGCATGGAAGCCTCCGTCTGCAAAGGGTGGTCTTACTGTTTTTAAAATGGCACATTCCGAGGTCGCTTATTCGAAAAAGACAATTATTCCATGCTAGATGTACAGTCACGGGTAAAAAGATTAGCACACATGACGGAACACCGGAGCGCCGGAATGACAACGCGTGGCGGTGCGAGTGGCGAAGAGGCTGATAACGAGAGTGCCGGCCGTTCCCATTCTACAGTATTAGGGGGGTTCAGAGGACTGCCACGGCCCAGCAGAATTACTGACTAAAAGCAGCGCTATCAGCTATACTTCCCGCGAGTTCCTTTCGACAAACCATCGTTCCCCCCTAGGCTCCAAACATGGAAACGGCCCGATAGGCAGGTCTGCGAACCGCGGCGCCGCGTAGTGAGATATCCCAATTCTGATCGCCAGTGATCTGTGCCAATATTTTTTGCTCGCGACTTTACGTTATCACAAATCGGATATGCCGGTCGCTGCCAGCTGGTTTCAACGAATTAATGATGTTAACAGAATGAACTGAATGTTCAATGCGATCATCAGTCGGAGTATTTTAGCATCGTGCATCGTGAAGTCGTCCAAAGCATGAAGAACACTACGTATTCCGTCTGAATGAACTTGCGTCAAATGACGCACCAGCATTGTGCGCGTGCGTGGTGGGTGGAGCCAAGGGCGTGCTGGGTATAGTAGTCAGTAGTTTGTTATCTTCAGAGCGCACTTCTTCGCTGCGCTGTCGCGGGGATTGATCTGGCCAGAAGATGACGTCAATGCACGATATGCGAAGTGCAGTGTGAACTGGTGGTGGAATAGTTCTCGTAGCCGGCGCAGCTGTTCTTGAAAAAAATTTTAAACAGTTCTGGCGGAATTTTCGAGAACGTCGCTGTGGGTGTGGCCACGCTTCTGGAAGAACGAGCGAAGTATCATCGTGCGGCACTCCTGACGGGACTGCCGTGCTCATGGGGTCTGCATCTCAGCCAGCCATGTCCACAACCGACCGGTAAGTTATTTAATGCTGCCAGGCTTCAGTTCGCGCATTTGAACAGTTGCAAACTTCACAGCAGGAACGCAGGGAAAGCAAAACGTAGCGCCTGCCGTTATTTCCATTAGGTATCCGCGGTTAGTGAATGCCGCTTTTTGACCGCGGTGCTTTGGAGCACTGTAGTATTTCTATTTAAGGGCTCTCCGTATCTTGTGTGCCCCAGGCTTCGTGCATGCATCTCTGGCCACCCTAACTGCGGGGAAGCGATAAAATGCTATAATCGGAGCTGCTGGAATCATTAGCGTTTTACCCCGTGTGATGTGTGCGAAATATATCCATCAACAAGTTTTAATGACACGCGAAGTGGCACGTGCATTGCTACTAACATGTTACTGAGCGTCCCCGGAATATTATGCGCCTCACCACAGCACCTAATACTCGCAGAATGTTAGGGCACGGAATGAAGATACAAAAATTAAGATACTTGAGACTTCGTGACATAATAGCTATGGACAAAAAAAAATAAAGCTGGATGGAGGATGACAGAAAAGAAGCAAACTGCGCTGGTGCCACAGGGTGCTGGTGCGGCTGCGGCTATCCTTCGGATCGAGTCGTTTTATACCGTACCATATGTGAGGTGGATCCAGCAAACAATACCAAGAATTGGAAACAAATATGTGGCGTCTGAGCCTTGTGTGCAGCAAGCAACTTTCGAAACCAATGGAACCACCCACGAAGCCACGAGTTCGCAAGGCAGGTTGGCACTTGCTGGTGATATGAGCCGCCATGTCCTACAAGCCACCGCGGAATGTCGAGGACCCGTCGATGTAGCGAGAGCTCCGAGGACTGATTGCATAGAGCCCCTTTGCGTCCATTAGGCCTCACATGATATTGCATCAAGTTGAGGAAAATTTATTCCTTGTCTAACGTTAGCCTCAATGTCGCGGACAGTGGCAGGAATACCTTTCTGGCTGCTGCACTTAATTCATTCTTCCTCGTTGTATTCCGTGTTTGGGCTGCTGGCAAGTTGTTTAGCGCATTGTTCGGAGGGGTATCCGTGCAGGTACTGGACAAGATGGTACCGGTTTTCTAGGTAATGCACGAGTTTTACCATTGCATTGAAATTACTGTAACGATGGAGTGGGTCTACACCCGCTGCGCAGAATTTCACACTGGAAACCTCAGAGGTTCCTCTCATACAGAGCTTTAGCCACCGCCTAATGGCCCAGAAATGAAGACTACGGAATAAAGAAAGCTAAAGGGGACCTTCCCATTACCAATGTAACTGAGAAAGTGTATTGGAAGAGACGTCAGAATGTGTGCTAAAACATTCAAACCGTTAGCAACTCATGTACGGCGTCATTGTAGCAGAGGGCCAGAAACTTCCTTTCAGTGCATTGGGTGTTGCTTTCGACATCGTGTGCTTTGCCTTGCTTATCAAAGTCGTATGTGTCCCCCCCCCCCCCCGCGTCACAGTTCCCATGCATATATGATTACTTTTCCATATATGCCTGCTCACAGTTCATTGGAAATTCACAGCTAATGGGTTGACGCGAAGCGATTGCCATTTAAAAGGATTTAACTAGTCGGTAGCACCTTGCAGCCGTGCTATCAAGAGCAATGAACCCGTGGAACTCTAGAGGGGCAAAAAGGCTTTCAGTGTCCCTGTGCTGCAAGCTGAAAGCAAATTGCGTATTAGCTGTAAATGGTAACCGTGCCAGTGGCCCAGCGTGAGAGAAAAAAGCCCTTGGTTTCCTTGGTTACCTCAAAGGCTGTGGCTGCTTAGTCATCGTGACTGAAATGAACCGACTTGCTTGTTATCATGTGCCACTGACATGTACAGTCATGTGAATGGATATGAAACAAATTGATTTCGCATGCACTGCGGATACACTGTTCAGAAGTTTGAAAAAACTCTTTCCTCACGTCTATTAACGGCAATGTTCCTGGGAAGGCTAGCTTTTTTCCTTGAATAGCACAGCGTACATGTTACTGATTGCGATGCGAACGACATGCATAAAAATATTAGCTAGGTCTTGAGTGTATGCGCTGGACCATATGAATCCTTCGTATTGCGTGCACATGCAGATCCGGGTTCTGTCGCATGATGCAGCCCCGCAGCTACACTGTCAAGCCAAAGATTTCTAGCATACATGAATTCTGAAGTCGATTGTTCGACGGAAAATCGTCTGGTCGGGGACAAACATATCGATGATAAAGGAACGCCGAACAAAGAAAAAACAAAAAACAAAAACAGACGTTTCGGCTCCCGTACGGGAGCCTTGTTCACATTGAAATGAAGCAAGCAGCTTAGTGGCATTAAATATGCTTGAAAAGAGAGCGCAGGGACTGTGCGTAGATTGGGTTAACATTTTCATCGTGGCGGTTGAGGGTGTGACTAGTAGTTTGGGTGATTAATGATTCCAAGTGCAGGCGAGGGCGTAGCTTCTTTTCTGTTTAAAGCACGTGTGCCCAACCCCAGTCGGTGAATTCTCTGGGGTCTCGATGAATTCTCTTCTGAAGCAGCCTTTCAATGAAGTTCGCCCCCACAATCGAACCCCAGCCATGACCCCAGCGTGATAACTTCAAGCTTGCCGAGATCCTTCTTCAGAACAAACTTGACAGGATTCGCACGTACAACTTCCGAATCGCGCTTCACTCTTCTAAGCCTTTTTTAACTGTTCCACTTCTTGGCGGGCACCTCAACCGCACCGTGAGGGAACAGGAACAAGAACAGAACAAGTGCACAGGAAGAGAATCATCGTACTAAAGAGCTCCGGAGTAATTTCCTTCGGCGAGCACTGACATCAAACCACTTGCGGGAACCCTTAGTTTTGCGTTTTGCCTCTACCGAAACACAGACGCCGGAACCTGAGGATAAAAACATTACGCCTAAGAATATTTGCTGTTTTTAAAAATAGGCTTATTTAGTCAGATGTGCCTTTCTTCGCCATAGCACTTACAGTGGCAGTGTGATCAGAATGCAGCTAAAACAGGGTAACTGTCAAGGTGGTTAAACAACATATAATTATAATTTTTAAGCAATTATATCAGGACCCTGATTTCAAAATAACCCGTATAACTCATAGTAAGTTCTAATATCCATTTCTTCAAGACTTTTTTTGAGCTCGCCACTGTCATTGTTCCGCATCATGACCATCCATCGAAATTTAAACGCGATATGTCCCATGATTTTCACAGTTGATTCATTTAGCACTCCATACCAAAGATTGGAATGACTTACCTTCATACATCACCACCGAAAACTAATATATTTAAATTCTAAGAGCTTTTACGTTCATCCAATGCCATAAGAAGCCTGGTCATATTCTTTTTGTCAATAATATCTTGACGGCAACTCGCCGTATTTCTAAGACTGTATCTTGACGTTTTGCTTTCAATCGTGATTTGTACTCTTGTTTTCCTATATCTTTTGTTTATTTGTTGACAACAATATTTTCTATACTTTCTTATTATGAAATTCCTTGCAGTTTAACTAGTTTTGCATACTTCACACACATTCCTTTTTACGTACGCGTATTCATATTGTGTTTTTGCTTTACTCCTCATATAGTACTTTCAAACTGAGGGGCATTCAGAGTATCGTGAATGAATAAATGCATGTGCTACTAG